>NW_012102743.1:406231-469338 GCF_000951045.1 Mandrillus leucophaeus | reverse complement strand
GTGTTCCCAAGAGTAACCAGTAAGGGAATGAGGAAAGTAGGACAAAGGAGAAGCAGCCCTGCAAATGCGTGATTTCAGGTGAAGCCCCAGCCTGCTGGAGCAGGAAGTTCTGAGGTGTAAATTATACTTTACAGTCTGTTCCAACTGTAGGCAAAGGAGCTAGGCTTTAATCAGTCATTGGCTAAGGGCCACTCCAGAGGGATGTAAATTTCCAGGCACTTCCAGTTCTGTGTGAGCTGTCAAAACGGCTCTGGTAACCAAAGAGCAATTCTTCGAGAGTCTGTGATACAAACCATTAGAAGAAAAAGTCCACACGCCTGGGAGAGGGCAGTAGAAGGATTTCAGATGATTTGGGCAGAGCACAAGTAAATGATGAAAGGATCATGGGAATTATGGTTATAAAGCTAAAAAGCCCAAAGAATAGAGCTGTGAAATCTTACTACAGGAATAAGAAAATGTTTATTACCATTGCAGATGGCTTGTTTTTTAAGCATATGTTAGTTTACAAATGCTGTTTATCTGTCTGAAAAGAACTTGAGAGTGCTACTATAAAAGACATATAAAATATGTGTGTTAAAATAGAAATAAAATTCAAACCATACAGCTATTGGGAAACACAAATTTAACAAAAGCCTAGGCTCCTGTAGTTATTGTTTTGTTGTTGTTGTTGTTGTTTGTTTGAAACAGAGTCTTACTCCTCCCAAAGTTCTGGGATTACAGGTATGAGCTACCACACCCGGTCATTATTGAATTTTTTAAAAATAAATTTATACTTGAGTTTTCTGAGAGTCATTGCAAAATGGTGGGAGAAGAAGAAGTAGAAGAGGAAATAAAAAGAAGAGGAAGAAGCCATGGCTAAGTTTTCAGAGGAGATACATTTTTATAAATCCCAATTTATTAATATTAGGAAAGGTGAACAATCAAATAAACAATATTATTTAATAGTCATCTATTGATAGAAATGTTCATTACATGACCAGTCCTCATTTTGATCCTCCAATCGTTAAAAGATAATCCGTGAACATGTATTTCTTTGGAGGGAGTTAAAGTAATACAGCTGAGAAATACAGCTTTCTGCTTTCAGCATTAATGAGGACAAGGGAGCTAAGTCTCATCCCTTCTTTCTGAGACAGTTTAATTCAGTCACAAAGAACGTATTGAGTATGGCACGGAGGTCATCGATTGGTCCAGACTGCCTGAGTGTTTGTGCTATCTGCTTTGTGTTACTGAACATAAGCACATTCTTCCCAGTCCTTTTCAAACGAATTCTCTGAAACAAACACTTCAAATATCTTAATTTGTGAATGCAAAACATTAACAGGCAGCCTGGTTATGACTGGTTGACATATAAAGAAATAAACTTATAGGCAAGTCGGCCTGCTGCTACCAGTTAAGAGCCTATGTTATCTTTTAAGTAGTGAAGGAATATATAACTCTCATTAAGACATTGTTTTCACGTGGCATTTTACAACTGCATTATTACATCTCATTTCAATGACATTGCCAAATAGTGATGCCCTGCAATTGGTAGGAGCAATGAAAAAAGGAAAAAAAGAAGAGCGATTAAGGATTTTCTTCCCTCAGAATCCGTTCTCAAAATCCATCCCCATGTTTTGACCTCCTTATCAAATTAGGAAATCCAAGTAGATATCTCATTCAGCACAAACTTATATCATCTGCTTCTGAAGTCCACTCATTGGTGGCTATCTGTCTGTCTCTGTATTATACACAGTATATGATATATAGTATATATATGTGTGTGTGCATGTGTGGGTGTGTGTGTCTGTGTGTGTGTGTGTATATATATATATATTTTTTTATGGCCTACCCTGTAGACTTTGAACTTTAACTTGCCATGTATGGGAAGACCCAGAGAAAAGTTGCAGTTTGAGTCTATAGGCAATTTGCTGGCAGAATTGCCTATTTTAAATATATAACCTACCCTGCTTGATTAAAAGCAAGATTTTAATCATGCTTAAGTTAGCTTCCTAGCAAATTTTACATAGCTCTTATTCCACATATGAATTTAGTCATTTCTAAACAACAACAAAACTTTTAGCACTTTTATAATTTATTAAACTTATGAAGTCTTAAAAATATCAGTTTGATTAGCTATGTGAGGGCTGTGAGATCCTTCACAGATCACTAAAGTCAATATCCTGTAGTCTGAAATAGGTACATCAGGTAACCAGCAACTTACAAGAACGTGATCTCAGCCAGGCCAACTTATGTCTGGACATGCCACTAGTTATAAAATAACTCTAAAACTGAGTTCTTAGGTCTATTCAGCTGTTTCAAACAATAGAACATTTATTGCTTTAAATCAGGTTGAATAAAAGGTACTAATTTTTTTTTTTAATATTGCCAAAGGAATCTGAAATAGCCAAGTTTTCTCATTTATAAGTGGAGTGATTGTTGAAAAGAGGATGGGAATTAGTTATAAAACTAAGTACAGGCTGGGAGTGATGGCTCACACCTGTAATCCCAGCACTTTGGGAGGCCGCAGCGGGTGGATCACGAGGTCAGGAGTCAAGACCATCCTGGCTAACATGGTTAAACCCTGTCTTTACTAAAAATACAAAAAATTAGTTGGGCGTGGTGGCGGGCGCCTCGCTGCTACTTGGGAGGCTGAGACAGGAGAATGGTGTGAACCTGGGAGGAGGAGCTTTCAGTGAGCCAAGATTGCACCATAGCACTCCAGCCTGGGTGACAGAGTGAGACTCTGTTTCAAAAAAAAACAAAACAAAAAAACAAAACAAAACAAAAAATAAGAAGTCCAATGAGTGAAGCTGTGAAATTATCACTGCAGGGGAAAAAAAGCTTTGTTAGAAACACTTCTGAGGACAGTTTAGCTATGGAGGTGGAGTAAAATAATGGTGAATCAGGCTCTGGACATAGTTACTAGGAAAGATACTGATATCCCACCCCCATCCTAAGGGAAACAGATGATTCTACAGGGAAGTTATAGTTCTGGAAAAAATAATGGGAAGACATCATTTAAGACAGAGACTGAAGAAAGAGACCACAATCAAATTTCTGTCCCATCATTTCATTTAGTTCATGGGTTATAGCAACATCCCTTCACTGTGTGGTTGCTGTGAAATTTTAGAAAAGGCTTATGGTAATGTGTCCAGTCAAAAAGAATGGTCATTCATTTCTTCTTATACATTTTTTAAAAATTAACAGATCAAATTGTATTATGTGATTCAGTTCTTATAGTTAACGAATAGCAAAGAGACAGCCTCTGCATATTTGTGTGGATTAAGTACCAGTTGTAGTTTGACTAAGCCAGCCAAGGATTGCACTCCTGCATGATGCGATCATTCCATTGGGAGATGTTTTCTTGAGTCTTTGCTAATTGCACTAAAAATTAAGATAATAACCACAGTTCCTTTGGAACATGTTTATCCAAAGTTTTCTTTAAGGTGAAGGAAGAGAAAGATCATACCCAGAGTAGGAAAGAATAAAAATAGTAATAAGTGATGGTTCAGTACAAATCATTTGTGAACTAATTATGACACCAAAAGTATCAAAGTATGTTTTGGAAATCAGGCATTAGAATGTCAACATGAACAACTAGGGGTAAATAGTTTAAAGTTGTCCTAGTTAAGAACAGATTCAGTTAAAGAAAGGGAAAAGTCTCTGGATCTCATTAATTCAGTAAGAAGAAAGAGCATTTACTTCTTTTTTTTTTTTTTTTTTGAGATGGAGTTGCACTCTTGTCATCCAGGCTGGAGTTCAGTGGTGCGATCTCAGCTCACTGCAACCTCTGCCTTCCAGGTTCAAGGAATTCTCCTGTCTCAGCTTCCTGAGTAGTTGGGATTACAGCTAATATTTTTTTGTATTTTTAGGAGAGATGGGGTTTCACCATGTTGGCTAGGCTGGTCTCGAACTCCTGACCTCAGGTGATCCACTCACCTCGGCCCCCCAAAGTGCTGGGATTACAGGCATGAGGCACCGCACCCGGCCAAGCATTTACTTCTAATATGCAATATGAGATTAGCCATCATGCGTGTAATTGTGGGTATCATATGAAATTAACTTTCTTTAATTATGTGTATTTCAGTTCTCATTAAGAATAAGAATTCTATGCTTCTCCATGCAAATGTATTTATAATTTCATATCAGTTAATGTAAAAAGTGATCCTCTAGTTGGATTTCAGAATATTGAGTAGTATTACTAGGGAACTTGACCTGAGTTTGAATGAATATAAAGAAACTGCTTTTAAATTAAACATGTGAAAAATTTTAGTTTTTTGCTTTCCTTTTGGAAATGCTTATACTGTGGAATGAAAACATTCACCTAGTTAGAGAGAAAGCATCCCTAATCCCCACAAATTCTGTTTTGAAGCACATCAGCTTATATTGTATATCCTTTCCAGAGTAAAACTATTAATATTGTACCACCGTGAACTCATGTGTGTGCTGAAATGGAGTTTCTGTAAGAGCTGGTAGTTTTGTAGTTGTACTGTAAAAAATATTGATTATTCCTTACGAAGAATCAGCAATAAAACAAATGGATAAACATATTTTGGTTGAGATAAAGAGAGATTGAAATCCTTAATTTGACACTAGATTTGTGAGCACCAAGCAAATAGAAGTTGAGCCATATTTGGCATTTCTTTAATAAATAATGACGAATGTTTAATATCCTTGTGATGAAACTAATTCATCTTCTGGTTATTGACCTGTTCAGATTTTCTGTTCATATAGCATCTTCTAGGGTAAGACACTTCTTCACTTTAAACCGGCACTTAAAAAAATATCAGGCTAAGGCTTCTCTGCGGACAGAGGAAGATCAGTGATTATATTTTCTCAAGTCAGTAGAGAAATTGCAAAAAATAAAGTCAATGTTTTAAGTTTTTCATAATGGTAAACTCTTTCCATTAAAAATGTCTTTATGATTGCCTTCTATTTACTTACATGGTTTTAAATTTGGCTTTTATGAAATCATGGTGACAGTAGGCAGTACTTACATTTTTGCCTTTTTAAATATTCTCACTTGACAAAAGAAAAGTTGATACCATATATTGGTCCCCAGTTAAAAAAAATTACTAATTAGTATATTCTGGGACTTGTAAGTACTAAGCATCTATAGCTGTACTGGCTATGAAACTACTGAAATAAAGTTATTATTAAATAACTGTGCCCTAACTGCCTGCCTTCACACCCACTGTGTCCACCCAATCCTCTTTCTTGGGACTAGACTTCCTCAAAATTAAGTATCTGCAGGGTTAATCCCTGTCATAGCTGGGGTCACCAGGATACTTTCTGACTGCTCATGCTTTACCAGCTGATACTATTTTTTTTTTTTTCTGAGACAGTCTCGATCTGTTGCCAGCCAGGCTGAAGTGCTGTGGCGCCATCTTGGCTCACTGCAACCTCCGCCTCCTGGGTTCAAGCGATTCTCCTGCCTCAGCCTCTGGAGTAGCTGGGATTACAGGCACGTGCCACCATGCCCAGTTAATTTTTGTATTTTTAGTAGAGACGGGGTTTCACCGTGTTGATCAGTATGGTCTCAATCTCCTGACCTCATGATCCGCCTGCTTTGGCCTCCCAAAGTGCTGGGATTACAGGTGTGAGCCACCATGCCCGGCCTGGTAAATATTTTAAATAGAGTCCATGGTAAATTCCCAATGCTTGGGAACCACTGGTGTCATATGAGTGTTGTTATCTGTTTCTTTAAGAAAGTCAAAAACACTGCAGGCTGTCAGGCCATGTAATTAAAATAAAAAGTACAATTAAGTTACTATTGACTATAGTCACCCTATTGTGCTGTCAAATAGTAGGTCTTATTCATTCTTTGTATTTTTCTGTACCCATTAGTCATCCTCACCTCCCTCCAGCCCTCCGCTACCCTTCCCAGCCTCTGGTAACCATCTTCTACTTTCTATGTTCATAGGCCATGTAATCTTTTAAAAATCTCATTCAAGGTAATTTGGCAACTCCTACTTTGATAAATGTAAGGATAGGGTTGTTTTCGTCCCTTCCTAGGGAACTGATATGGTTAGGCTTTGTGTCCCTACCTGAATCTCATCTTGAATTGTAATCCCCATAAACCTACCATGTGTCAAGGAAGATACCAGGTGGAGGTAATGGCCCAAATGCAGCCACCAATTAAGAAAGCATTTAAATTATTTAATTGAATCATGGAGGCGGTCCCCCCATGCTGTTATCGTGATAGTGAGTTCGTTCTTAGGTTCTCACGGGATCTGATGGTTTTATAAAGGGCTCTTCCTGCCTTTGCTTAGCACTTCTTCTTCCTCTTGCCTTGTGAAGAAGATGCCTTGCTTCCCCTTCACCTTCCGCCATGGGGGCTCCCAAGCCATGCTGAACTGTGAGTCAATTAAATCTCTTTCTTTTATAAATTCCCCAGTCACGATCAGTTCTTTATAGCAGTTTGATAATGGACTAATAACAGTAAATTGGTTCTACGGAGAGTGTTGTTCTGCTTTAAAGACACCCGAAAATGTGGAAGCAACTTTGGAACTTGGTAACAGGCAGAGGATGGAAGAATAGTGTAAAAACCATCATAAATGAAAACACAGGGCTTTATGCTTCCTATGAATAATAGTTCTATGATGAGAAAGGGTAAGTAGCAGGAAAGAGATGGATATCCTGTGTCTTTTCTCTCTCTTGTCAGAATTCGTCCTTCAGTAAGAGAAATTTGATCTGTACAACTAGGAAGAAAAAAATATATTGCTAAAAAACCCTTGCAGCTTTGACAAAGAGCACATTTTAGACCCCCCCAAAAAGAGGAAAAATACCTAAAAAGACTTTAAAATACATTAAAGAAAGTGAGTAAAAGAAGTTTAGAATCTTCTCTCAAATGTGTTAAAGCACATTAAAAAAATTGTTTGTATACACTTGTCTTCAAAGCAAAAGAGGAGCAGAATGTGTGGTCAACTTGGCTTGACCTTTGAGCAGGTGCTGTATTAAACTTCAGAGAGAACACATCCCATTGCTGCAATCAAGTGACTACAGCTGGTACTGCCCCGAACATTTAAGGTGCAGAAATGCTTTAAAGAGGTGACTAACCTCCTTTAGCATCTGAATTGCCAAAATAAAGGTAGTCATTTTGATTTTGCTTTAATTTCTTGAAGGTCTGATATTTCTACAGAAGAATTGTGTTGAAGGTTCTCTGTTATAAGATACATAAACAAAACATTTTGATGCCACATAGAGGTTTGAAAGTATTGAAAATATTTGGTTATGATTTAAGGTTTCACATACTTGTCCTTAGAAGGAGTTTGGGATAGAAAGAGTTCATGGGTACACTAAAAATGAGCAGAGGCAATGTCTCCACAGGTGTTTGCTTTAATGGGGACTTGATGGAAAGACAGGGGCATATAAATGGGGAAATATGTGAAAGAAGGTATTGAAATCACTAGTATAAAACAGGAGTCCGTGACAATGTAAAACTTTAATTCCTAAAATTGTTTTGGCTTTTCTTGAGAATGCTTTTTTTTTTTTTTTTTTTTGGCTAACTTCTTAATAATCTCAATTAGCTTCTTATCTAGAGAGAACAGGACAATTAGAGTAAAAATTTCAGAAAAAGAATTATTTAATCACACATAAGAAGCTACAGATTCCTCACATTCATTTCACAAACTTAGGTAAAATGAGTTATTTCTCTAGGTTTTCTTTATTTAGAAAGACTTTATATGGTAGGAAGTTTACAACATATACATTAGTAGAAAGAACAGTACAATGAACTATTTATCCAGCCTCAACAATTATTAACTTCCCCTGCAACTTCCTGGCTTCTATCTCCCAGATTATTTTGTAGCAAGCCCCAGAGATTCTATCAATACCTATTGAATATTACTCATATTAGAATATAATCTAAATAATATTTATTACAAACATACCTTCAACATTATCACAGCAAAGAAACATTATCACAGCAAAGAGAATATTTATTGTGCCATGAATAATATTGTAACCTAATAAAATATCCAGTGTTCAAATTTTTGTCTGTTTATTTTTGGTTTATGTGACATAGGAGATAAGTAACATCCAGACATTGCAATTGGTTAATATGTCTCTCAGGTCTCTCTCTCAGGGGTCTGTCTGTCTCTCTCTCTCTCGCTGTCTCTCTCGCTGTCTCTCTCGCTCTCTCTCTCGCTGTCTCTCTCGCTGTCTCTCTCGCTGTCTCTCTCGCTCTCTCTCTCGCTCTCTGTTTTCTAGTGGGAATCTTACCTCCCTCATTATTTTTTTCAAAATTGACGGCCGGGCGCAGTTGCTTACACCTGTAATCCCAACATTTTGGGAGGCCGAGGTGGGCGATTCCCCTGAGGTCAGGAGTTCAAGATCAGACTGGCCAACATAGTGAAACCCCATCTCTACTAAAAATACAAAAATTAGCTGTGCATAGTGGCGGGAGCCTGTGTGATCCTAGCTACTCGGGAGGCTGAAGCAGGAGAATGGCTTGAGTCCGGGAGGCAGGGGTTGCAGTGAGCCAAGATTGCGTCACTGTATTCCATCCTGGGAGACTAAGCAGGACTCTGTCTCAAAAACAAACAAACAAACAAACAAAAAAACAGAAACACAACTTGACAAGTAAAATTTGTGCATATTTATGGTATATAACATGATGTTTTCATATATGTATATATTGCACAATGGCTACATAAAGCTAATTAGCATATGCTCAAGTCTTCTAAAGGATGCCTTTTTCTGTCTGATTTTTGTCTTGCATTTATTTCTTCTTGGGTTGTTTTTGAAGCCACTGGGCAATTTGTATATGGGGTAGGTTTTGTTGATTATATCCCTAAGGTGGCGTTTACATGTTGCTGTGATTCCTGTATCTTTTGTAAATTGTTGGTTAGATCTGGAGACTTGATTAAATTTAGGTTTGATATTTTTTAGTAAGACTACTTCATAGGTGGTGTTTTAGTCTTTTATTGCTGCTCTAACAAAATACCCAAGGTGGGGTAATTTATAAAGTACAGAAATTTAATGCTCATGGTTCTGGAGGTTAGAAGTCCAAGATCGAGGCTCTGTCAGGATTGGTGTTGAGTGGGAACCCAGCCTCTTTTTTCCAAGATGGTACCTTGTTGCTGCATCCTCCAGTGGGGATAAATGTTGCATCTTCATATGGCAGAAGGGATTGAAGGGTGAGAAGAGCCTATCTAGTTTCCTGTAGTCCTTTTATAGCATCACTAATCCCATTCATGAGGGCTCTGCCCTCCTGACTTAATCATCTCCTGAAGTCTCTGCCTCTTCTTACTATCACATTGGGATTTAAGTTCTAAAAAGTGAGTTTGGGGAAACACATTCAGCCCATAGCAGGTACTGTTGTTTACTTTCTTCAGATGTACAAAATGTATCTTGTTACTGGGTTTTTTTTTTTTTTTTTTTAAATGTGTAGGATGTTAGCAGCCATTGAAGAGCTTTACCTAGATCTTTTTCTATCATTTCTTCTTATCAAATATTTGGCTACTCTGAAATACAGTCATCATGTCAAGTCAGAATAATTGCTTGATTTCCTCTTTCTAGTTACCAGTGTTCTAAATAATGAACCAGTTCATAGCCTCCTCTAAAGAAGAAAAGTGATATTTTAAAGTTATATTTTGGTATCATTACAGACTCATTGATCTAAATACACTTGATACATTTTAATCATAGGTACTTTGTTTTCTTTTTCCCCCCATGATTGGAAATGGAGTCCTCCACTGTATCCTTCACCAATTTTTGAAAGTATAGACGGATACTGTTTTTTGTAAATTAAATTACCTGCAACTTTATTAATTTTTAAAATTGTTTATTGTAGTTTTTGTTGATTCTTTAGGGTTTTTCTAGATATAGATTACAATATCTACACAGAAAGTTTTACTATTTTAATTTTTATTTCCTCAGTATTTTTCTTGTCAACATTCATTGGCTAATACTTGTAACATAATACTAAATAGCAATGGAAATATCAGTGCTCCTTGACTTATGATGGTTACATCTCAGTAAACCCATGTGAGTTGAGAATGCATTTAATTTATCTACTCTACTGAATATCATAACTTGGTCTAGCTTACCTTAAGTGTGCTCACAACACTTACATTAGCCTACAGTTAGGCAAAATCACTGAATACAAAGCCTATTTTATAATAAAGTGTTGAATATCTCTTGTAATTTATTGAATACCATACAGGCATACCTCAGAAATATTGTGGGTTTGGTTCTGGACCATTACAATAAAGTGAATCTCACAATAAAATGAGACTCACACAGTTTTTGATTTCCCAACACATATAAAAGTTATGTGTACATGCTACTGTAGTGTATTAAGTGTGCAATAACATGATGTCTAAAAAAGTACATACCTTAATTCTAAAAGAGCACAAAGTGAGCACCTGCTCTTGGGGAAATGGCACTGACAGATTTGCTCAACTCAGGTTACCACAAACCTTTGATTTATAAAAACTTGTAATATCTGTAAGCACAATACAGTGAGGCACAATAAACCAGGGTATGCCTGTACTGTAGCCTATACTGAAAATGAGAAACAGAATGGATGTATGGGGACTCAAAGTATGGCTTCTACTGAGTGCATATCACTTTCACATCATCACTTTCACATCAAAAAGTTAAAAAATCTTAAGTGCAACCATTGCAAGTTGGGGATTGTCTGTAGTGGGCTTTCTTTTCTTGTTTCTGGTTTTATTGTGAAAATCTCTAATGCTTCTCCATGAAGAAAAATCACTGACTTTGGGCTAGGAATTATATATCCTATTTTATTGAGCATTCTTTTAATATGGGTAAATGTTGAATTTTGTTAAATACCTAATTGTTAATAGGTGTGGAGATTTAATATGATTTTTCTCATTAGCTCTATTAATGTTATGAATCAGCAGTGTATTTCCGAATGTAAACTGCCTTGCACTCTGAGACTAAATTATACTTCATGATGTATTAATTTTTAATATGCTCTTGGATTCTGACCAATTTAAGATTTTTTTGCATTGATATTCACAAATGAAATTCTTCTGCAGTTGTATTTTGGGATGAATTTTTTTCAGATTTGTGAATTGATGTTTTATTTACTCTATAAAGCCAATATTTAAAAAATTTTTTGAGTCCTGCTTTCATTTGCTGGGTTTTCTTTCACTAGCTTTCTGAATTGATTATGCAATACATTTTCTTTCAATTTTTATTTTTTGTCAAATAGACATTTAATGCTGGAAAATTTATTTCATTGCCTATCTTAGTTGTTTTATAATCTCTCACATGTATGGTTTTCATTGTTATTTTCAAGAAATTCTGCAATTTTATTTTGTATTTCTGCAGTGATCCAAGAGTTATGGTGTTTTTGTTCGGTTTTATTTTTTAATACCAGGTGGAACGGCCTTTAAAAGTTTTTGTTATTTGCCTGCAGGTCCACTGCATTATGGACAGAGATTTTTATTTGTATTATTTCTATTATTTGTGACTTATTCACTTTAGGCTTTCTTTGTAGCCTATGTTTAATAATAAACTCTCTTAAATATTTCGTGTGCACTTGAAAACGTATCAGCTCTACACGGACACTGTATTCAGGTGCTTTATTCAGGTATGACATAGATTGTGTCCCAGAAGCTGAGGGAAAAGACATACCTCTTATTGGGCAAAGCAAAATTATTTACTATACACTCTTGTTTAATAGCTAAAGGTAATCAGTGAGTTTCTTCTATTTTTCATGTGTTTTTTTCTCACTAATTTCTCATATGACATGCACACTTATGTCAGTTTTATTTTCCAGAAACAAAATAGATAATGCAGTTTATATACTACTTTAGTTGTTTTCATTTACTTGCTATATCATCTGTGTATCCACCTCGGTTTACATCCACACCTGTCTATTTATATATTTAAATCGGGCTTTAAAAATTTGTTATACTCCTTTTCTCTCTCTCGGGAGGAGATAGATTATGGACTGAATATTTATGTGCCACATGCCCCAATCGCCCTCCCGACAAATTCATGTTGAAATCCTAAGCCCCAATGTAATGATATTAGAAAGTGGGACCTTTTGGAGATGGTTAGGTCATGAGTGTAGAGCCCATTTAAAAGGGACTCCAGAGAGCTCACTCACCTCTTCCATCATGTAAGGACATAGTGAGAAGTTAGCTGTCTATGGACCAGAAAGGAGGCTCTTACCAGACACCAAGTCTGATAGTGCCTTGATCTTGGAATTCCCAGTATCCAGAACTGTTAGAAACAAATGTTTGGTGTTTAAGACATGCAATCTGTGGTATTTTCATTACAGGAGGCTGAACTGATTAAGACAAAGCCTATTGTCTTTTGGTTACATACTATACAAAATACTGAAATTAGCTTGTCAGCTTGTTGTCCCATCATTCCTTGCATCCAATATTTCATATGCAGTATTTTTTACCCCCTACCTAGAATTGACCAAACTGCAAAGGATGAGGGCATAGTCTTCTAGAACGTCAAGTCTGCCAAAACTTCCGACACCAACTGCAAGGAGTTAGGGTCTAACTACAGATTTAGAGAAAAGAGTCCACACAAGACAACCCTTACTTCTGATACCAAATGCAAGCTTGAAGGGTTCTCCAAACCATGCTCAGCTTTGATAATTCACTAGAAAAACTCACAGAACTCACTGAAAGCTTTTATAGTCACGGTTAGTTTATTACAGGAAAAGGATAAAAATAAGCCAAAGAAGGGGCATATAAAGAAGGGATTGCAAGGATTCCAGACACGAAGCTTTTATTGTCTTTAGGTTATGTTATTCTTCTGACATTGATGTGTGAACATGTGCATGGGGCATTGCCAACCAGTGACACCCACCCAAGTCTTGGTGTTCACAATTTTTATTGGAACTCCATTATGTAGACATGATTAATTGACTGATTGCCCACATGGTCAATTTCAAACTTCAGGATGACTGATAGTCATACCTAAGATTATCAGGTGTGACTAACTCCATCCCGGTGTGGCCAACCCCCAACCCTAAATAACAGTGTTCCTATCAAGTATGAAATAGATTGACTTCCAGAGGCTGAGAGCAAAGGTAGACTTCTTGTTGGGCAAGGTCAAACTTTTTACTGTACACTCTCATTTAATATCTAAATGCAATCAGTGAGGTTCTGTTTCGTATGTTTTTTTTTTTTTCTCATTCATTCCTCATTTTGAAAGCATTTCTAAGTATATAGCCATTATATACTATTGTCAATACATGTAGCCGTTATATACTATGCTATCTTCCTTATAGTTATTTTTTTAGGTATATAGGTAAATATATTTTTTTATGCACACTCCAAGTTTTTACAGTAATTGAAAAAGTAAGGAAGAGATCACATCTTCATCCAGTGGAGATGGAGCTGCAGTGGCATGGATGGATTCAGCATATCAACTGTTAGGGATAATCACTATGGATATCACCTACAGTGAGGATACCAAAGGTCTGACTGCAGCAGAACGGGTTCCCCAGGTATAATGCATAGGAAGACTGAATACATGGGAAGAAATACTTACCACATATTAGTTTTCTTGTTCTGTTTTTTAACATAGTTTAAAGCTAAAAATTTCTCATAAAGACCACTTCAGTTATAACCTTTAAGTTTCATTATATATAGCACATTCATTAATGATCAGTTTTACATATTTTATAAATTGTGTTATGATTTATTGGACCTATGGCTTGTTTAGCAGAGTGTTTTAGATTTCACAATAAGAACTTTCAAAATTGCTTTCTGGTTATTGTTTGTTAACTTAAGCATGTTATGGACAAGAACTTTGTATAATACTGATTTTTGGTATTTTGGGAATATTTTTGTGGCTTAAGATGTGAATTTTTAGAAATGTTCCAAGAGTCTTTGGTATGAGTGTGCGTTATCTAATTGTTGGTTATAGGATTCTAAATATATTCAATAGACAGTTTATTGAAATTTAGAGGAAAAGAGTTAATGCAAAGCTATAATTCTCTGATGGATTTGTGCAGTATTAAGTGAAGAGTTGGAAATAGGTGACGGTGTCTTGCTGGGGTTTCTATGTTACTTTTGATCCAAGGATGTATGTAAGTATGCTTAGAATTATTTCCTATGTAATCTATAATTTATGACATTCTGCAGTCCTAAAAAAAAAATCAGATCTAGCTATGATCTAGGTGATCATCTCCTATGAGCTAGCAGATTAGCATGCAATTTAAGCTAAGGGGTCCTGGCCTGAGGTTTTTGTATTCTACTGTGATCTTCACTTACATCAGTTTCTTGTCATGTCTCCAAATCAAAATTTTCCTTGTGCAGTAATGAGCTGCATCAGAAGCTGAGTCCGCATGTCTGAGACCTCATCATGTTGCTGATGTGCTTCTCATTGGTTCCCTGTCCCGCATCCTTTCTCTATGCTAACTAAACATGGTGAAGAATAAGCCAATTGTGTTTTGTAAGTTATGCTGACATTTAAACCTAAAAACCATTCTGAGATCTTGCAGTTAGGACTGCTATTTGACCTGTTTTTAAATTTCTCCTTATACATTACGGAGAGATGTATGCTAAAATTTCCCGCTTGAATAAAGGTTTGTCAGTACCTTCTTGCAAACTTACCAAATTTTACAGTATATATTAAGCCATAGGTGAGAATTTCTATAACTTCTATCAGAATTTTTCTCTATAAAATTGATAAATAGTATTAATTCATTACACAAATGTTTATTGATGATTTAGTATGCATGAGGCTTTGTTTTTGGTGCTTGGGTTATATCACCTAACAAAACAGTCTCTGCTGTTATACTTGCATTTTTATTGGTGGAAACTGATGAATGAATACTTATATGCATCAGGTAATAACAGCAATGAAGAAAATGCATAAAGTAAGGGGATTTAGAGGGATGGTGAAGTTACAGGTAAAGAGGGAACGTTTGATCAGAGACCTAAGTGAAGTGGGTGAGTGAGACTGCTTTAGCTGAGGAAGAGCTTCCAGAGAAAGGGAATGACAAGGGCTAGGATGATGGAGTGAAAACATTCTTGGTATGGTTGAAGAAAAGCAAGGAGGCCTGCAAGAATGAAGAGAGAATGGAATAACAAAACTGAGCAAGAGAGCAAAAATAACCAAGAGTGAGGGACCAAACTGAACATCTTTGCTTTACTGGAAATCTGAGATCCATGACTCGGGCCTGAGCTTGTGAGAAAGAGGAGCAGATGTTAATAGAATGGAATTAAAATGTTAAATTTGTTGGATTGGATTTTTAAAATTCATTTTTATTAAATATTGAATATATTTAAAAGATTCCTCTATATATGTAAATTACCAACACCCCCCTCCCCAACCAATATAATTACACCTGTGTACTCAGCTGCCACTTAAGAATTAGAAGAGTATCAGAATTTTAGAAGCCCCTTAGGTGCTTTTCCTGATCTTTCTCCCATTAGCCCCCAAACTAGAGGTGGAAAGTTTTTTTATACTTTATTTGACTTTTCTTTAAAGTTTTACCACATTTTATTGCATTGTTGTGAGGGTTAATCAGACATTATCTGGATGTGTCTGTGAGAATGTTTTCTAGATGAGATTAATATTTAAATTGACAGATAAAGCAAATTATCCTCCAAAACTTGGTGAGCCTTATTCAATAAGTTGAAAACCTTAATGGAACAAAGACTAGCAAGAAGGAATTCTGCTAAAAGACAGCCTTCAGATTTGAACTGTAGCACTGACATTCCCTGGGCCTTTAGCCTACTGGCCTATCCTGTAGATTTTATACTTGCCAAGTTTCTTTTCCTTTTTTCTTTTTCTTTTTTTGGAAACGGTGTTTCACTCTTATTGCCCAGGCTGGAGTACAATGGCGTGATCTCGGGTCACTGCAACCTCTGCCTCCTGGCTTCAAACAATTCTCCTGCCTCAGCTTCCCAAGTAGCTGGGATTATAGGCATGCGCCACCACACCTGGCTAAGTTTATATTTTTAGTAGAGGTGGGATTTCTCCATGTTGGTCAGGCTGGTCTCAAACTCCCGACCTCAGGGGATCCGCTGTCCTTGGCCTCCCAAAGTGCTGGGATTACAGGCGTGAGCCACAGTGCCGGCCTGTACTTGCCAACTTTCATAACTGCATGAACCAATTCATTAAAATAACTGTCTCTCTTTATATACCTATATCTAGATATATCTATATCTATATAGATATCTATATCTATATAGATATCTATATCTAGATTTAGATCTGTATCTATTTAGATCTATATATATATATACTTTTGACAATAGTATATATATTATACAATACTATCGTATATATATACTATTGACAATAGTGTGTATATATAGATATAGAGATACGTCTCTATTGATACAGATATATAACACACACAGGATAGATATATATATGATATGTATGTATCAAAACATGTAATATACGTATACACATGCCTTTTTGATTCTGTTTCTCTAGAGAACCCTGACTTATACAATTGCAAACAAAATTTATATTCAACAGATTTTTTCTGATTGCATATCATGTGAGGTATTTACATTCTACATCGGAAACCACTGCATTAGAGAATGCACAGTCAGCAGCAAATTTTAAGTAAGGAAATGCCTTGATTCTACTGTGTTAATAAATTTTGTATGTTATAAAACTTATACAATAATCACATTAAAGTAACATTAAATAAAACATACAAATAAACATTTAAATTTATTAGTGTATCATCCTTTCAGACTCATTCAAATATGCATCCCTTGCTTTAGATAATGGAAGTTCAGAAGCATTTTTTTTTGAGACGGAGTCTGGCTCTGTCTCCAGGCTGGAGTGCAATGGCATGATCTTGGCTCATTACAACCTCCGCCTCCTAGGTTCAAGGGATTCTCCTGCCTCAGCCTCCGGAGTAGCTGGGATTACAGGCACGTGCTGCTATGCTCAGCTAATTTTTGTATTTTTAGTAGAGATGGGGTTTCACCATGTTGGCCAGGGTGGTCTCGATCTCTTGACCTTGGGAGGCCAAGGTAGGAGGATCACGAAGTGCTTGGATTATAGGCGTGAGTTACTGTGCCTGACCCAGAAACAATTTTTTTCTTCTTTTTTTTTTTTTTTGAGTCTCACTCTGTCACCCAGGCTAGAGTACAGTGGCAAAATCTGGCTCACTGTAAGCTCCGCCTCCCGGGTTCACGCCATTCTCCTGCCCCAGCCTCCTGAGTAGCTGGGACTACAGGAGCCCACCACCATGCCCAGCTAATTTTTCTTTCTTTTTCTTTTCTTTTCTTTCTTTTTCTTTTTTTTTTTTTTTTTGTATTTTTAGTGGAAACGGGGTTTCACCCTGTTAGCCAGGATGGTCTCGATCTCCTGACCTTGTGATCTGCCCACCTCAGCCTCCCAAAGTGCTAGGATTACAGGCGTGAGCCACCACGCCTGGCCCAGAAACAATATTTTAGCAAAGGAATGTCATGATGAAATCAGTGCTTCAGTGAGATCATTCTGGGTATGGCAAGGAAGAGGTTGGATTATAGCAGCATTTCTCACCCTTAACTGCCCATTAGGATTAGGATTGCATTGAAAGCTTTAATAAAATGTTGATCCTGGAAAGATTTAATTTAATACTTAAAAAAAAAAAAAAGCCAGGAGATCCTGTTGTCAAGACAGTGTTCAGAACCACTTAGCCAAGGCAATTTAAATGGAGGGAAATATTTACATTTAAGAGATAATTGCAAAATAGAATTTCATGACCTGATGGCCAGCTGAACATGGGATAGTGAAAAATAAAAGACAACTCTTAGAATTCTAACTGAGATGGCTAAACAAATGTATGATAAACCAACAGTTGTGTCATTATGTATCAGGCTAAGTGGCAGCTATCTGGCAAATATCTGTTAATTAATTTAATCTTACCTTTCACCAAACTCATTTTCCTTTCCTCCTGTGCGCAGAGGTAGGCCTATATTTACCAGTGTGTTTTGCAATTAGACCATGTGACCAAGTTTTTCCCCCCAAAGAAATGTTGGCTGATGTAATAGAAACTATTAGCAGGTCTAGCCCATTAAAAACAAGAGCTTTTAGGAAATCCTCTTTCTTTTAGTTTTTTGTCTGCCATTTGAGACTGATGCCTAGGATGTGTTATAGAAAGCGTATTTTTCTTCTTTCCTGAGTCCCTGAATAAATGGATAAAGAAGGGCAGAGCATTACAACATTTTTTCCCTCCTGTCATTGAAATTAAAGGGAGTGAGAGATACATTCTTGTTTTGTGAAGTCACTGAGATTTCTCAGTTTATCTGTTATAGCAGCTAGTATTACCTTAATAATTCTACAAAATAAGTACAGTTATTAGCCTTATTTTGAAGATTAATATAGCAGAGATAATAGTTTTTTTTGTGGAAAGATATTAAGCTGCCTGTGTTACTTTTAGGTAGAGGGACTTATAAATATAGGTTTGAAGCTCAGGATGAGGCCAGTGTGATAAATACCTTGTGAGTCATCAGTGTACAGGTGTTTGTTGAAGTCATGGAAGTGAAAGTGATCCCTTGAGAAGACAAAGCAGAGAATAAAGGAAGTGGACTCATTATGGAATTTTAGTACTAGCAATATTTCAAAAGAGGATACCATGTTGGAGACCAAGAAAAGAAGTCAGAGAGGTTAAAAAAAAAAAGGAAAAAAAAAAAGAAAAAAACCTAGGATGGAGGATTGTCAAGAAAAGAGAAGAGATACTTTTAAAATGGAAGGCCTATCAGTAGTGCCAAAAGCGACAGAGTTATGTGAACTAAAGACCAAAGAAAAGGCCACTTATCCAATTAGGTGGTGAATGCTGACCTTTAAGAAAGCCCTTGCAGAAAGTTGGTAAGATTGCAAGCCAGGCTGAAGTGGTTTGACATGTGACTGAGAGTGAAATGTGTGGGCAGTGCATGCAGAGCACCTTTTCAAGAGAATTGGCAGCAAGAAAAAAAAAGGTGTTCTGTAAAATAAGCATTGCGCTCCCTCTATCAGCTGAACACTAGAATAAGTGAGATTTGGGACAGTAGGGAATGTGTCAGACCATTTCCTGTCCCTTGAAAAATGTCTGTGTTTATGGGAAAATATATGAATCACAATTATAATTTACCTCATAATATTTACAAGTTAATAGTCAATGTAAATGGGACTGTTTGAAAAAGCACCTTGTAAGGCAGGATGGCGATTTAAAAGTTATTCTGTAAAGCTGGAGAGTTAGGCTGAAACAAAGTGACATTGTAAGCATCAAGTTTAGAAATCAAAAAAAATAAGGACCATATTGTGTGATCAGAAAATGGAGAATAAGTATGTTCCAGGAAAACAGGAAAGAAATCCTGGAGATGGATCAGGCATGATGATGAGTTGCTAATGTAGTGCTAGTATTGTACAAATGTTATTAATAGTTAATGGACAGGGAGGGAAATCCATGTTCCTTTTTGTATTTAACTCTTCTCAGGCAGGAACACTGTATTCATATTGAAGTGTCACAAATTAAGGATACTGCAGAGACACTGAAGAGGCTCATGAGGAATAATATACTTAGAGAATTGTTCATATATGGTGTGGAAAGGGAATGGAGGTATTTAACATAAGATCAAGTTATGATGAGTGATTTCAACTCTTCGGTAAAGTTTTGTAATTAGATGTGGCTTAAAAAAAGAAAACACAAGAGCACAATATTGGGAGTGGAATAGGACACAGGAAGATATTAGAGGGGCCGGTGTGATAACATGGAGTCTATATGCTAGATGGGACCAGTGTGAGATCCACTAACAAGAAAGCCATCATGGGACTGGGAGAGAGAAGCACAAATGTTAAGGGGCACACGCAGCATGCTGGGTTATCACAAGGGTAACTCGGGGCAGAGCAAGGCACAGGCGAAAGCTAGGCAATTATTCTAGGTCCAGAAGTATAGAGTATCAAGAGGTTAAGTAGACTGGGCTCCACTGTACAGGGGGAGGTGGGTTAGCCACAAACTAAACAGCAAAAGTCAAAAGGCTCAGTTAGGATCCTAAGTATCAAAGTTGGGAGTATCTGGGCCAGAGGAGAATTTGCCTTGAGCTGAAGAAAGCTGAACCTTCAGAGCATCTTCCCAAGCTCTGGGGTGGGGTGGGAGTGGGGTCCTAGCAATGTGTTCTGTGATTGTATATTTCTGTAAGTTTGCAAAGGTAAGATTGTTCTGAAATTTTTTGGTAAAATCCCCATTTCTTCCAAAATTATGTGTTGAGCCTCACTCAATCTGTCTCCATCTTGGCATCGGTTCTGGGGCACAAATATCAAGAAAAAGAGTTGTCCCTTTGCTTCAGACTTGGGGCTTCCATGTTTCCTTCACTGACAAAATAGAGATCAAACTTAGCCAGATAATAACTGAAAGCAGCTGAGGTGGGCAGCTAAGAAGGTCAGTTTCTAGGAGTGGGCTGGAATTATGTGGTTAAGGAGAGATCAGACTCAGGCCACGGCCATCTTTAAGCAGATGTGTCTGTCTTTGAGATTTAGTTTTCCTGAAATTATCTATTGTTATCCTCTACTCTTTTTTTGAGTTATTTCTCTTTTAAAATATTTATATTTTCTGAATATGCTATTTGTTCCTATGCATATGAACTCAGTTTTGTACCTCCCTTCCTAGATTAGGAGCTCCTTCAGGGAAGAATTATTTCTTACTAGAATCTGGCTACCTTACTGATGCCTAGTTGGTGCGCAATACATGAAATTCCTAGACTTTCTAATTGTTCTTCACTGAATTGGGAATGGTATAGGTAAGAAAAGGTTTCCTGGAAGACTGAGGCACATGCATGCAAAAATGTAAAATTTGAAATAATCTGAGCAAATTTTATACAACCCCTCTGTCCTCATCCCACATTGCGTGCGTGCGCGCACGCCCACACACACACACACACACACACACTCACACACACATATTATTTTATTTATTTATTTTTTTTGAGATGGAGTCTCGCTCTGTCGCCCAGGCTGGAATGCACTGGCACGATCTTGACTCACTGCAACCTCTGCCTTCTGGGTTCAAGTGATTCTCCTGCCTCAGCCTCCTGAGTAGCTGGGACTACAGGCACGTGCCATCATGCCCAGCTAAATTTTGTATTTTTAGTAGAGGTGGGGTTTCACCATGTTGGCCAGGACGGTCTTGATCTTTCAACTTCGTGATCTGCTCACCTTAGCCTCCCAAAGTGCTGGGATTATAGGCGTGAGGCACCACGCCTGGCCATTGCTTATATTTTAAACTCAGTTCTAAGCTTATTGAAATAATTCTGAATGTATTCTATTCTTACAGGATAATTGATCAAGAATAAAAAGAGGCATTACCTAAATCAATCTTTTTAAATTCCCATGATGTGGGAAAAATTGTTTGAAAATAAATATTTGATTTTAATATGTTGTTTGTAGGTCTCATTTGTTCATTTATTCATTCATCCAACAGATATTTTTAAGTATCAAATATGTACCCAGTTATTTAATAAGGTCTAGGATGACACTGGTAAGCAAGGACATGATCTGTGCCCTATTTGACTTACAGTCCAAGTGTGGATTAATGAAATGCACATGCCATTTGAAATGATATAGAATAAGATAGAAATCAATGTATCTGGAAGCCATACAACAATAGAAGCTGATCAAGTCCTATGGTTGCGTGTATTTGGGTAGAGGGGATATTCAGAAAAGGCTTCCTGGAGGATACGATACTTGAATTGAGGTCTGAAGGGATGTCTAGAAGATCCTGGTGGAAAGGGAGTATGGAAGGTAATGAAGGGGCTGGTGATAAATGTTCCGTATAGAGGAAACACAATGGCCAAAGAGTCTGTTGCCAGAAGGTGCAAAGACTGGTAGAAAACTGTTTAAAGTGAGAAGAAAGATAAGATTGATGCAAGGTGAAGATGGAGATGGAGGCAGAGGTCAGACCATGTAGGACATTCCAAACCATGATAAGGATTTGGCTTTTTCATGATAAACAGAGAAAAGCCATTAGATAATTTAATGTAGGACTTGGTGTGATCACATTTATGTTTTTGTGAAGATCACTCTGGCTCCATTGTATGGAAAATATCAGAGGGGCCTAGGGTGTATGCAGGAAGTGTAGTTAGGAAGCTATTGCATTGGTCCTGGTAGAGATGGCAACTTGAGCTATCATGATGGAGAAAGAAGTGGAAAAATGTGTAAGATATTTAGAAGTAAAATGGACAATATTTTGTAATGGGTTACACCTAGATAGGGTGAGGGAGAAAGTGGTGTCAAGATGACTTCTACATTCCAGCTTATGCAACTGGCAGGATGATAAAGTATTCACAGAAGCTGCAACTATTGGTAGAAGATGAGGTTTGGTGTGAGAGATCACAGGTTTGATCATGGATATGTTAGATATACGGTGCCTATAACATAACCAAATGTTACATTAAATAGCTGGTTGGACATGTGATTCTGGAACTCAAAGGATAGGTTGACCCTACAGATGTGAATTTGTTTGTCTCAGAATATTTGGTTGTTCATGACATTTCTCATAAGAGTATGAGAAAGGAAGAACATCTAGGAGTGAACCTTAAGAATGCCAACCTTTAATGGTGGTTAAAAAGGGATGAATCTGCAGATGAAACCTAAGATGTAGAGAGAAAACACTAGGTGAGTGTTTACTTTGGGAGCCAAGGAAAAGTAGCGTTTCTAGGCTAATGTAATAACTGACATTGCCAAATGCTATTAGCAGGTGAGGTAATATGAACAATACAAACATTAATTGATTTTAGGTTTTAGCAATGTGGAGGTCATTGCTGATTCAAGAGAAAGCTGTTTTAGAGAGATAACTTTAGAGAGAAATAAACTAGGAAGTTTGTGGGAAAAGCGAGGAGTAAAGTCAGTTGTTTGAAGATAGTTGGCTACAGAGGGAAGGAGAGAATTAAGATGGCAGAAGGTAAACATGATAGAATATAATGTTGGGAAGCCTTTTGGATGACTGTCCATTGAAATCTCCTGTGTAATCAATGGTTCAGAAATTGATGCTCTTTAGGTAGGACTTGAAGAATAATTTTGGTACTTAGAAATGTATAGTCATGGCTTGTATGATATGTTGCTGGCAATAGCTGTTATTTGTTTATAGGAATGTCTTTCCATTAGAATATTTCTTTACCATGAAAATATATGATCTACTTAACAATGAAGCCATTGACTTTATGAGACCATTTCAAGTAAGCAGAGGGTGGTGAAAACCAGGGGCTATTCCTTCTTGTTTTCTTGCACTGCAATAAGAAACTTTTATGTACTGGAACTGGCTGGGTTTATAACCCATGGAAATGGACAGTGCTGGAGCACGCACATATATAAGAGAAATAAATATAAAATACCATAAATAACAGGGGGATATCTGGTGAAGAATGCTCTATTATAGTTTTGTGCTTTGAGATGGTAGCTAAGATGTGGTAGAAGGGGAAATATTTTATTTGAGAACTGCTTTATGGAAGAGTCTGTTGCAGAAATTCACCTTTTCTACTAGTTGCAAGATCCTAGAAAAATTGGTCAATCACTTTTGGTCTGCTTTGTTATTTGCAAAATTGGGTTACTAATCCCTTTTATCCCACATTTTCTGAGCCCTCTTGTACATTTCAGCAATGAAATACCATATACATTTTATTTATCATTATGGCCAATGAGTACTATAGTATTTATACAGTGGGGTTATACCCCACTCATGGCAGATATTTATTCACATCAGTGTTATGTACATATTGCTGGCCAAAATATAGCCTCAAAAACTTAAATTTACACTTTAAATTGAAACTATAAGCCATACCCATGAGAAAGACAGTGAGATATTAAAAGCTGGTGAAGACCATAGACTTTGGAATAAGACTTGGTGACTTTACCACTAGTGGTTACTTTGGGCAAGTTGTTTTACATTTTCAGCCTCAGTTTCTTTATTATAGGATGGTATTAAAAATAGTAAATAATAGTACTTTCTTCATAGGGTAGTTGTGAGAATTAAGAGGTGATGGTTTTAATTTAGGAAACACTGTTCGATGGTAATGATTATTATGAGGGCTTTGAAATCTCTTTATAATCTAAAGCACTGCTTCTCAAATGAGTACAACTGGGATTAGGTGGAGGTGGCTGGAGAGGTTACTGGAAGTCATGAGAGAAATGGATATCTCCCACAAGTGTTCATTTTGTTGATATTTGCTACATGTTTATAGTTTTACATGGAATATTTTAAAAATGCTTTTAATTTTTAGAGAAAGAGAAGGCTTCAGAGCAATATGCTATTCTGGGAAGAGAGAGGGTGAAGGTTCATTCTACAGTTCTGGAGTCTGGGGATGTGTATCCGTTCATTCCTCAGTGTCAATGGCTAAGAATTACTGGTCAGAAGACTGAGCTATTGTTGGAAGATGTAGAAGTAAAGACACTTCCCCTTCTACCACTGATTTGGACAGATTAAATGTCAAGAGGATTATATGGATTTGCTTGTGCAAATCCTAAAGTGATTTTCTGGATTTGGGAAAAATCTTGACATGTTTTAACTTAGCACTTTAACTGAGAAATGTTCCCAGCATCTTGCTGTTTTAAGTAATTGAAAACACTGCCAACTCAGATTGCTTCCGAAAAAGGCAAACTAAGATGTTTTCAGAGACACTGTATAATATGAGTTGCATTTATTTTGGTAAATATCTTGATCTCCTTATTTACTGTGTCTAAAAGAATTTAGCAAATTATCAATTCTGGAATACATAATTCTTGGAGAACACACAGTATTTTTTTCCAATTCGACAGATTTGCTAAATATATACTTCCTTATTAACATTTGGGTGTTATTTTTTTAAACCTAGATTTAATTAAAACATAGGCACAAGGACAAAATAGATATATACAAACAGCAGACTTTATGTCGTCTTTTTCACATGTGTAGCTTTTGTATTTGGAGTTTTGAGTTTAACTTTTTAATTCTTTTGAGAGGAAATTTCGGGCCATAAGTTAAGAGGCTGGAAGAGTTTTGATTCTTGTTTTCTTAGGGAAAACATTCCTTTCTCTTATTTGGAAGGATCTCTTCCTTTATCTTCTAGGCTAATACAAAGCCCGCTGTGGGTATTGTTTCTCCTGTGAAGTCTATCAGATTGTCTTACCCATGAGAATTTATTATGCCTTCATCTGTGTAACATTCTGTACTCACTAAAATACCGAGAAATTATTTTCTTGCATATCTGTATTTCCCATAATTTGAGCATCGTTGCTTATATTACAGGTACAGGTATGAGTAAATGCTTAATACCTGTTAATTAATTGGAGTTGACTCTAGTGGCAGGTAGAATTAAAAGTAGAGAGAAGGTTCACAGAGATCTTAAGGAGGTATCAAAAGAGCTACTCAGTAACAGAGTGAGTGTCTCACAGAAGTACTCCTAAAGCAAAAACAGGCCTTCAGATGGTAGAAGAGTATAGACTTATACCAGAATATATTGGGTCTTTCTCAACAACTTTGTAAGGAAAGGACTGATGTCTGGGAGTATAGGCAGGACACCTTGGGAATGAATTCTGTCAACTTTCATTAACTTTCAATTTATGAATCTATACTATGAAAAGTAATTACATATTTGTTACTCAAGAAATTTGTTAATCGGATAATTTATTAATCAAGTAACCTATAAGCCCTACAACCTGTGAATATAATATGACAAGTAATTACATATTCGTTAATCAAGTAATTTGCACCCCAGCTTTGTGGTAGTTGCTCAGAGTGGATTGGGGATGCAGAAGAGTTAGAAAGCCTGTCCTCTGACATGAAACAGCTTATATTCAGTGGGAAACAAGCAAAGCTAAAGTTCATGGAATAATAGGAGATGACAGAAACTCGTAGAACAATGGAGAAGGGGCTGGGCACGGTGGCTCACACCTGTAATCTCAGCACTTCGGGAGGCCCAGGCAGGCGGATCACGAGGTCAGGAGATCAAGACCATCCTGGCTCACGGTGAAAACCCGTCTCTACTAGAAATGCAAAAAATTAGCCGGGCATGGTGGCGGGCACCTTTAATCCCGGCTACTCGGGAGCCTGAGGCAGGAGAATGTCATGAACCCGGGAGGCGGAACTTGCAGTGAGCCGAGATCTTGCCACTGTACTCCAGCCTGGGTGACAGAGAGAGACTCCATCTCAAACAAACAAACAAACACAAAACCAAAAAACAAAAACAAAAAATAAAAATAAAATGCAGAAAGGGAGGTATCCTTTTGGTAGGAATTGGTCAGTTCTCAAAACTGAGGATATCAGGTGATAAGTGTGCTCAGGTTCTAAATGAGAACTGCTAAACAAATTTCCATATATTTAAAAAGATGTAGCCAAAGTGGACAATCAACTTTCTACTCCTGTCTCTCACTTGGGTTCACAAGAGCAAGCTGACAGGAGATGCTTTGCAGAAATACCACAGTGTTGGGAAGCTTTGTGACCCTTCACCAGATGTGTAGAATCAATTTCGGGGAGAGAATTTCTGAAAAAATGTCAGTAAGATGCAAGAGAACACTCGGAAAGATTAAGGGGTATTTTCTAGAAGTGGAATGTGGCATACAAACATTCCCAGATGCTTGTTGAATTGCTAAAGTGCAATAAGAATTTTTTTTTTTTTGGCAATAAAACTGACTGGGTTTATATCCCGCTGAAGTAGACAGTTTGGGGAAGGGACACATGGAAGAGAAATGACAAATGGAAAAGGCCCTGAAATGCAGGGGAATGTCTGAAGAAGGGAAAGTGATACATTTATTTGGAAGAACTGGAGATTGACCCCTTTAGTTTGCAGGAAGATCAACTGGTGCTGGACTCTGGCCTGAGGACATCTGAAGTCAAGCAATGGCTGGAGCTTCCCCTTTCTACAGGCAAGAAGGAAGGGATGATTCCTGAGCCCGCAAGCTATACTCAGAAAATATCCTGGACAAGAGTGCATGAGTTTCCATGGGAGGAGTAGATGCTAGGGATAGTAGTAATGTTAGGTCCTGCCCAAAAGGCTGTCTGAAAAAGGGAGACCCAAGCAGAAAGAGAGTATGTTGGGAATACTACTGAAGATTGCAGCTGAACAGCTGCCAAGAAATGTTAGGCAGAGAGGACACAAGACATGTCAAGGTTCCTAGCAGAATTAGCTTCACAGAAGGCACAAAACTGTGCCCCTGAAGAAAGAAGGAGCATTATACACATGTATCACTGTGTTAGACCATTCTTGCATGGTTATAAATAAATACTTGAGGCTGGGTAATTATAAAGAGATTTAATTGGCTCATGGTTCTGCAGGCTTTACGGGAAGCATAGTGCCAGCATCTGCTTCTGATGAGGCCTCTGGAAGCTTGTAATCATGGTGGAAGGTGATGGGGAGCCAGCATGTCAATTGATGACAGTGGGAGAGAGAGTGTGGGAGGTGTCACAACTTTTTAAACAACCAGATCTCATGAGGGCTCAACGATCATGAGGACAGCATCAAGACATTCATGAGGAATCCACTCCTATAACCCAAACACCTCCTATCAGGCCCCACCTCCAACACTGGGGATTGCATTTCAACATGAGATTTTGAGGGAACAGACAATCAAACTGTATCATTCTGTCTCTGGCCCCTCAAACTGAATGCCCTTCTCACATTGCAAAATATAATTATCCTCTGCCAATAGTCTCCAAAAGTCTTAACTCATTTTAGCCTCAGGTCCAAAGTCCTAAGTCTCATCTGAGACTCATCTCCTTCCACATATGAGCCTGTAAAATCAGAACAAGTTATTTACTCCCAAGATAAAATGGTATTACAGGCATTGGGTAAACATTACTATTCCAAAAGGGAGAAATTGGCCAAAAGAAAAGGTCAGTAGGCCCCACACAAGTCTGAAACTCAGCACGGCAGTCATTAAATCTTAAAGCTCCAAAATAATCTTCAACTGCATGTCCCACATCTAGGGGACACTGGTGCAGTGTGGACTCCCAAGGCCTTGGGCAGTTCTGCCTCTGTGGGTTTGCTTGGTATTCCGATGGTCTAGAGTTGAGTGTCTGTGTTTTCCAGGTACAGAGTGCAAGCTGCTGATGAATCTACCATTCTGGGGTCTGGAAGGTGGCAGTCACCTTCTTTACCTCCATTAGGCAGTTCCCCAGTGGTGACTGTATGGCAGCCCCAACATCATACTTCCCCTTGTTGTTGCCCTAGTAGAGATTATCTGTGAGGGCTCTGTTTTTGCAGCAGGATTCTACTTGGGCACCCAGACTTACTTATACAGCCTCTGAAATCTAGGTGGAAGCCACCAAGCCTCATTCACCCTTGCATTCTGTGTGTTTTACACCATGTGGAAGCTACCAAAGCTTATGGCTTGTGCCCTCTGGAAAGGTGACCTGAGCTGTACCTGGGGCTCTTTAAGCCACAGTTGTAGCTGGAGCAGCCAGGATGTGGGGAGCAATGTCCCAAGGCTGAGCAGGACAGGAATTTCCTAGGCCTGGCCCCCCAAACCATTCTTTCCTTCTAGCCCTCTGGGCCTGTGATGGGAGGGTCTGTGTGAGATCTCTGAAATGCTTTTGAGGGCTTTTTCCCTTTGTTTTGGAGATTAGCACTTGGCTCCCTTTTTAGTAATGCTAATCTCTCTAGCAAGTGGTGGTTCTGCAGCCTGCTTGGATTCTGTCTGTGCCACATGGCCAGGCTGCAAATTTTCCAAATTTTTATGCTCTGCTTTCCCGTTAATTGTAAGTTTCAAATTTCAGTCATTTCTTTGCTTCTCTATCTGATTATAGGCTGTTAGAAGTAGACAAGTCACATCATGAATGCTTTGCTGCTTAGGAATTTCTTCCATCAGATACTATAAGTCATTACCTTTAAGTTCAAACTTCTCTGATCCTTAGGGCATGAACACAGTACAGCCAGGTTCTTTGCTAGGGCATAACATGCGTGACCCTTATTCCAGTTCTCAATGACTTCTTCATTTCTATCTGAGACCTGGTCAACCGGGCCTTTACTTAATCTGTATTTCTATCATCGTTTAACCAGTCTCTAAGAAGTTCCAAACTTTCCCTCATCTTCCTGTCTTCTTCTGAGCCCTCCAAACTTTTCCAGCCTTTTCCTCTTACCCATTTACAAGGTCACTTCCACGTTTTCAGGTATCTTTATAGGAACACCCCACTCCTCGTACCAATTTTGTCTATTACCATTCTTGTATTGCTATGAAGAAATACCCTAGGCTGAACAATTTATAAAAGATGTTTAATTGGCAAAGGTAAAGACTTCATGACTAAAACACTAAAAGCAAGGGCAACAAAAGCCAAAATAGACAAAAGGGATCTGATTAAACTAAAGAGCTTCTGCACAGCAAAAGAAACTATCATCAGAGTGAACAGGCAACCTACTGAATGGGAGAAAATCTTTGCAATCTACCCATCTGGTAAAGGGCTAATATCCAGAATCTACAAAGAACTTAAACAAATTTACAAGAAGAAAAAACTGCATCAAAAAGTGGGCAAAGGATATGAACAGACGCTTCTTAAAAGAAGACATTTATGCAGCCAACAGACACATGAAAAAGGTTCATCTTTAGTGGTCATCAGACAAATGCAAATCAAAATCACAATGAGATACCATCTCACACCAGTTAGAATGATGATCACTACAAAGCCAGGAAACAACAGATCCTGGAGAGGATGTGGTGAAGTAGGAATGCTTTTACACTGTTGGTGGGAGTGTAAATTACTTCAACCATTGTGGAAAACAGTGTGGCGATTCCTCAGATCTAGAACTAGAAATACCATTTGACCCAGCAATCCCATTACTGGGTGTATACCCAAAGGATTATAAATCATGGTACTATAAAGACACATGCACATACATTTATTGCAGCACTATTCACAATAGCAAAGACTTGGAACCAACCCATATGTCCACCAATGATAGACTGGATTAAGAAAATGTAGCACATATACACCATGGAATACTATGCAGCCATAAAAAAGGATGAGTTCATGTCCTTTACAGGGACATGAATGAAGCTAGAAATCATCATTCTAAGCAAACTACTGCAAGGATAGAAAATTAAACACTTCATGTCCTCACTCATAGGTGGGAGTTGAACAATGAGAACACATGGACACAGGGTGGGGAACGTCACACACCAGGGCCTGTCGGTGGGTGGGGGCCTGGGGGAGGGATAGCATTAGGAGAAATACCTAATGTAAATGACGAGTTGATGGGTGCAGCAAACCAACATGGCACATGTATACCTATGTGACAAACCTGCAAGTTGTGTACATGTACCCTAGAACTTAAAGTATAACAATAATAAAAAAGATGTTTAACTGGCTCATGGTTTTTCAGGCTGTACAGGAAGCATGGTGCTGGCATCTGCTTCCAGTGATGCCTAGGAAGCTTAAAATCATGGCAGAATGTGATAGAGAACCAGTATGTCACATGAGATGAGCAGCAAGAGAGGGAGGAGGTGTCACACACTTTTCAACAACCACATCTCATGAGAACGCACTTGCTGTCTTAAGGACAGCACCAAGACATTCATGAGGAATCCACTGTATTACCCAAACATCTCCCACCAGGCTTCACCTTCAACATTGAGGATTACATTTCAAATGAGATTTGGAGCTCACAAATACACCCAAACTATAACAACCACAGAGGACTCTAAAGAACAACAGTATTCATCAAAGAAGTGGTTGACTGAGTCATCATCTTCCTGCCCCTGCCTCTGAGTAGATACGAAACAGCAGAATAACTGAGGATGATGTGGGGGCAACGTGGGGAAGAAACCCAATGTTTGAAAGTGACCTGGGGAGCTGTAGAATTTCCCAGGGTACTGTATAAGAGCACAGAAGGGACAGCCAGAAAAGAGTGTTAGAAATCAATGGTAGGAGAATAAATTATTTTCTTGATTTTATCCTACTGAATCGAGCCCACTCAAAGAACTATTCTATATCTTTAATTAAATTCTAAGTAGTTTTGGAATGACTTAAGTATCATAGATGAAATTCATCACAGGTGAATGGCAGGGAAAACCTCAGGGAGGGGCTGTGTCTTTACCCAGCTCCTGAAGTGAGGACTGAGAGGAGAAATAAAAGCATTTTATTAATACCTTTTCCATATAAATATTTTTCCCACTTTTCACAAATAGAGTATTGGATACACTGTTCTAGGTTTGCTTTTCTTTTGCACTTAGAAATGTGTGTCAAAGTTTATTTATCAGTGTTTTAAAAAACTTGACCATTTTGTTATAACAGGGTCTCACTCTGTCATCCAGCCTGTAGTTCAGTGACATGATCATGGCTTACCACAGCCTTGACCTTGACTCAAGCAGTCCTCCTGCCTCAGCCTCCTGAGTGGCTGGGACCATAAGGATATGCTACCATGCCTGGCTAATTTAAAATATATATATATTTTTTGCAGAGATGGGGTCTCGCTGTGTTGTTAAGGCTTGTCTTGAACTCCTGGGCTCAAGAGATCTTCCCTCCTTTCCTCCTAAAGTGCTGGAATTACAGGTGTGAGCCACAACAGCTGGTTATTATTATTACTATTTTTCCGGGAGGGAGTCTCTGTCACCCAGGCTGTAGTGCAGTGGTGTGATCTTGGCTCACTGCAACCTCTGCCTCCCAGGTTCAAGTGATTCTTTTGCCTCAGTCTCCTGAGTAGTTGGGACTACAGGTGCATGCCACCACACCTGGCTAATTTTTGTATTTTTAGTAGAGATGGGGTTTCACCATATTGGCCAGGCTGGTCTCAAACTCTTGACCTCGTGGTCCACCCGCCTCGGCCTCCCAAGGTGCTGGAATTACAGGTGTGAGCCACCACACTTGGCTGCTATTATTCTTTTTTACGCCTATGTCTTATTCCATGATAGGATTATATTAAAATTTATTTAACAAACTTTGATGAGTGTTTAGATTATTTCCTTTTTTTTTTTTTTTTTTTGCTGTCACTAACAGTGCTGCAAAGGATAACCTGTGCAAGTGTTTCAGTATAGAATAAATTATTTGACATGGAATTGCTGCATTTTGAAAACAGATATTGCCAGATTGCCCCACATGAAGAATGCATTGGATTTCCACTTGTACCAGCAATGTGTGAGAGTCAGTGTTCTCCATTCCCTTGAAAGCATGGAGTGTTACCGAACATTTTAATGTTTATCAACCTGATAGTTGCAAAATACTATGCCAGTACAGTTATCTTTAATTATAACTAAGAGATATTGGTATTTCCTTTGCTGGGTATTGTCTATTCATATTTATTTTTTTGAGATAGTCTGACTCCATCACCCAGGCTGGAATGCAGTGGCATGATCTTGGCTCACTGCGATCCTCACCTCCTGGGTTCAAGTGATTTTTGTCCCTCAGTCTCCTGAGCAGCTGAAATTACAGGCATACGTCACCACACCCAGCTAATATTTGTATTCTTTTTTTTTTTTTTTTTTTTTTTCTGAAACTGAGTCTTGCTCTGTCACCCAGGCTGGGGTGCAGTGGCCGGATCTCAGCTCACTGCAAGCTCCGCCTCCCGGGTTTACGCCATTCTCCTGCCTCAGCCTCCTGAAGTGCTGGTATTACAGGCGTGAGCAACCACGCCTGGCCTCTCTGTTCATATTCTTGGCACATGTTTCTATTGGCCTTTTTTTTTCTGATTGGTTTCTTTCTTTTTTTTTGAAACAGAGTCTTGCTCTGTCACCCAGGCTGGAGTGCAGTGGCACGATCTCGGCTCACTGCAAGCTCCGCCTCCCAGGTTCACACCATTCTCCTGCCTCAGCTGACTACACGTGCCTGCCACCATGCTGGCTAATTATTTTGTATTTTCGGTAGAGATGGGGTTTAACCATGTTAGCCAGGATAGTCTTGATCTCTTGACCTTGTGATCCGCCTGCTTCAGCCTCCCTTTTTTTCTGATTGGTTTCTAGAAACTCTTTGTATACTAAGGAATTTAGCTACTTTTTTTGTGACATATGTTGCAATTTCCCTTAAATGTTTTGTTTGCTTTTAGACTTTACTAATGATATTTTTGGCATGCTGAAATTTTTATGTGTTTGGATTTATTAATCTTCTATTTTAAAATAGATGTGTTTTGTAAAAAGGACACACTCTTCAATAAAGGTCAACTGAAAATAGATTAACCACTTAAATGTAAGACCTCAAACTGTAGAGCTACTAGAAGAAAACTTAGGGAAAAAGCCTTATGACATTGGTAATTCTTTTGGATATGACCCTAAAAGCACAGGCAACCAAAGCAAAGGTAGACAAGCACAGAATTATATCAAATGCTTCTGCACAGCAAAGGAAATAACAGAATGAAGTGACAGCATATAGAATGAGAGAAAATGTTTACAAACTGTAATAAGGGGTTAATTCCCAAATATAAGAAACTCAAGCAACTCCATAGCAAGAAAACAACCAGATTTTAAAATGAGCAAAGGACCTGACATTCCTCAAAAGAAGGGATACAAATGGACAATCAGTATATCAAAAAAATGCTCAACATCACTAATCATCAGGGAAATGCAAATTAAAACCACAATGAGACATGACTTCACATCTGTTGATTGAGAATTACCAAAAAGACACAGACAACAAATGTTAGTAAGAAAGTAGAGAATAGGGAACACTTGAGCTCTGTTGGGAGCAATATAATTTAGTTCGGCCATTATGGAAAACAATATGGAGATTCTTCAAATATTAAGATTAGAATTCACTACAGCTAACAAGGGAAAGAAAATATCTCTACAAGAAGAGCTAAAAACCACTACTTGGAGATATCAGAGATGATGCAAACAAATGGAAAAATATTCCTTGCTCATGGATGGGAAGAATATTATTAAAATGTCCATACTGCCCAAAGCAATTTATAGATTCAATGCTGTTCCCTTAAACTACCACTGACATTCTTTGCAGAACTAGAAAAATCCATTTTAAAATTCATATGGAACTAAAAGAGAGCCTGAATAGCCAAGGCAATCCTGAGCAAAAAGAACAAAGCTGGAGGCATCGCATTACCTGACTTCAAACTATACTAAAAGGCTATGGTAACCAAAACAGCATGGTACTTGTATAAGAACAGGCACATAGACAATGCAATAGAACAAAGAACCCAGAAATAAGACCACACACCAACAAGTATGTGATCTTTGACAAACCTGACAAAAGCAATGAGGAAAGGATTTCGTATTCAATAAATATTGCTGGGATAATGGCTAGCCCTATGCAGAAGATTGAAACTGGACCCCTTCCTTATACCATATTCAAAATTTAACTCAAGATGGATTAAAGACTTAAATGTAAAACCTGAAACTATAAAAACCCCAGAAGACAACCTAGGCAACACCATTCAGGACATAGGCACAGGAAAAGTTTTCATGAAGAAAATGCCAAAAGCAGTGGCAACAAATGCACAAATTAACAAATATGACATAAGTAAATGATAGAGCTTCTGCAAAGCAAAAGAAACTATCAACAGAGTAAACAGACAACCGACAGAATGGGAGAAAATTTTTGCAATCTGTCCATCTGAAAAAGATCTAATATCCCACATCTATAAGGAGCTTAGCTTTACAATAAAAAATCCCATTAAAAAAGTGAGCAAAGGACGTGAACAGGCACTTCTCCAAAGAAGACATGCATGTGGCCAACAATCATATGAAAAACTCAACATCACTGATCATGGAGAAATGTAAATGAAAACCAAAATGAGATACCATCTCACGCCAGCCAGAATGACTATTATTAAAAAGTCAAAAAATAACAGATGCTGCTGAGGTTGTAGAAAAAAAGGAACACTTCTGTATCATTTGTGGGAGTGTAAATTAGTTTAACCATTAGTGGGAAACACTGTGGCGATTTCTCAAAGACCTAGAGACAACTACCATTCAACTCTGAAATCTCATTACTGGGTATATACCCAAAGGAATATAAATCTTTCTTTTACAAAGACACGTGCATGCATATGTTCATTGCAGCACTATTCACAATAGTAATGACATAGAATCAACCCAAATCCCCATCAATGATAGATTGGATGAAGAAAATATGGTACATATACAGCATGGAATACCATGCAGCCTTAACAAGAAATGAGATCATGTCCTTTGCAGGGACATGGATGGAGATGGAAGTCGTTATCTTCAGGAAACTAATGCAGGAACGGAAAACCAAATACCACATTTCCACTTACAAGTGGGAGCTAAATGATGAGAAAATATGTACACACAGAGGGGAACAACATACACTGGGGCCTGTTGGAGGGTGGAGGTTGGGAGGAGGAAGAAAAGCAGGAAAAATAACCAGTGGATACTAAGCTTAATACCTGGGTGGTGAAATAGTCTGTACAGCCAACCCCCATTTTTACCTACGTAACAAATCTGCACATCCTGCGTGCGTATCCCTGATCTTAAAATAAAAAATTTAAAAAAAATTACCATATGATCTAGCAATTTGTTGAAAAGCCTGTTTTTTTTTTCTGTGTTTCTGGTATCTTTGTTTAAAATCAGTTTACTGTAAATGCATGGATTTATTTCTGAGCGCTCTATTCTGTTTCATTGGTCTATGTCTGTGCTGCTTTGATGACTATACCTTTGTGGCATATTTTGAAGTCAAGTAATGTAATGCGTCCGGTTGTGTTCTTTTTAGTCAAGATTGTTTTGGCTAATTGGAGTCTTTTTGTGGTTTCATACATATTTTTGGATGGTTATTTCTGTTTCTGTGAAAAATATTGATATTTTGATAGGAAATATATTTAATCTGTAGACCATTTCAGGTAGTATGAAGTTTGATGATATTCTTCTAATTCATGAACACAGGATGTCTTTGTTTTTATTTGTGTCTTGTTTAATTTTGTAATCAATGTTTTATAGTTTTCAGTGTAGGGATCTTTTACTTTTTTGGTTGAATTTATTTCTCAGTATTTTTTTTAGCCATTGTAAATAGGATTGCTTTATTGATTTCTTTTTCACATAGTTCACTATTATATAGAAACATACTTTGTTTTGTATGTTGATTTTGTATCCTGCAACTTTACTGAATGGATTTATTAGTTTTAACAAATGTTTTGGTAGAGTCTGTAGAGTTTTCTATATAATATGTCATTTGCAAACAAGGATAATCTAACTTCTTCCTTTCCAATTTGCGTGCATTTTCTTTCTTTTATCTAATTACTCTGGCTTGGACTTTGAGTACTATGTTGAATAAACATGGCAAGAGTAAAAATTGTTGTCTTAATCTTAGATGAAAACTTTTAACTTTTCTCCATTGATTATGATATTAGCTGTGGGTTTCTCATGCATGACCTTTTTGTGTTAAGGTACATTCCCATACTTAATTTGTTGAGAGTTTTTATCATGAAATAATGTTGAATTTTGTCAAATGCTTTTTCTGCTTCTATTGAAATGATTACATGACTTTAATCCTTCATTCTGTTAATATGGTATATCATATTTATTGATTTCAGTATGTTGAATGATGCATGCATGCCTGGAATGAATCCAACATGGATCATAGTGAACGATCTTTCTAATGTGTGGCTGAGTTTAATTTGCTAGTACTTTATTGAGGATTTTTGTGTCTGTGCTTATCAGGGATACTGGCTTGTATTTTTCCTGTATCTTTCTCAGTAGTATTCTTGTCTGGTTTCGGTATCAGATTAAGGCTGGCCTCATAAAATGTGTTTGTAAATAGTCCCTCTTCAATTTTATGGAAGAGTTATAGAAAGACTGAATGAGTTCTTTAAATGTTTGGTAGAATTTAGTAGTGAAGCCATCAGGATCTGCACGCTTCTTTAATTGGAGACTTCTTAATTACTAATTAAATCTCTCCTTATTTTTGGTATATCCAGATTATTTTTCTTCATAATTCAGTCTTGGTAGGTTGTATGTGTATAGGAATGTATTAGTATTGTCTAGGTTATAAATTTTTTTTTGTCTGGGTGCGGTGTCTCATGCCTGTAATCCTACGACTTTGGGAGTCTAAGGCAGGTGGATCATCTGAGGTCAGGAGTCCTGAGGCTGACCAACATGGTGAAACCCCATCTCTACTAAAAATACAAAAATTAGCTGGACATGGTGGCAGGTGACTATAATCCCAGCTACTCGGGAGGCCGAGGCAGAATCGCTTGAACCTGGGGGAGCAGAGGTTGCAGTAAGCCAAATTGTGCCTCTGCACTCCAGCCTGGGTGAAAGGGCAAAACCTCATCTCAAAAAAAAAAAAAAAAAAAAGAAAAAAGAGAGAGAGAGTAAAGAAAAGAAAATTTGTCATGTAATTGCTCATAATGGTCTCTGAGGATTCTTTGTATTCTTCTTGTATCAGTTGTAATGCTTCTTTTTCATTTCTGATTTTATCTTCTCTCCTTTTTTCTTAAAGGTTTGTTAATTTTATCTTTCAAAAAACAAACTTCATTTTGTTGATCTTTTCTTATTTTTCTATTTTCTATTGCATTAATTTTTATCTAATCTTATTTCTTCTTCTAACATTGGACTTTGTTCTTCTTTTTCTAATTTCTTGAGATGCAATTTAAAATTGTTTATTTAAGATTTTTCTTTTCTGTCTTGAAGTAGTCTTGTTTAGATTGAATCTTATTGAAGTCCCTTGCCCTTTCTCTGCCTGGATATTTATAATTCTCCGGGTTTATAAAGATTTCTGCCATTTTTTCTATAAATACATTTTCTACTTTATCATTCTCTTCCCCTTCTTATATTCATATGGCTCAAAAATTTGCTTTTTTTGATGCTTTCCCATAAATCCTGTAAGCTTTCTTCATTTTTATTCTTTATTTCCTTATTTGACTGTATATTTTCAAATAACATTTCTTCAAGTTCACAGATTCCTTCTTCCACTTGATTAATTCTGCTATTAATACTCTAATACATTTTTCACTTTATTTACTGTATTTTTCAACTCCAGAATTTCCATTTGTGTTTTTAATAATATACATTATTAAAATTAATTTCTATTTAATTTTATTTTGATCATTTTTTTTTTCTCATTTTATTGAATTTTTTTCTCTCTTTTCTCAAAGTTTCCCAAGCTTCCTTAAAACAATTGTTTTGAATTATTCATCAGCCTGTTCATACATCTCTATATTTTTAGGGTTATTCACTGGCACTTTGTTTTTCCCTTTTGTCAGGTCTTGTTTCTCTCATTATTCCTAATCCTTACAGCTGTGGATTGGTATCTGTACATTTGAAGGCATAGGTACCTATTTCAGTCTTCACAGACTGGCTTAGTCTGGGAAAGCCCTTCATGTTAGCATGTCCAGAGATTCTGAAAAGGTCATTTGGCATGGTCCACAGATGGACTTGCTGCTGGAGTCCTTGGCCTGGATACTCTGGTGCCTGGGTCAGCAGGAGGGTGAGGCTGGAGCCAGGATACACTTGGGTGGACATATTGATTGTGTCTGCTGAGGTGGGCCTGGAGTCAGTATCCATGGGGATTGGCCTAAAACCTGTGTTCTCATGGGCTGGCCTGGTGTTGGAGTGGGTCTAATCCCCAGTGCTGCTGGGGCTGGCCTGGCATTGGGGAAGTCCTGAAGCCCAGGGTCACTCTGAGGAATGTTTGTAGCCTGGGAACAGTGAATTTGGTCTGGTGGCAGTGTGGACTGGAGATCAAGTCTGCCACGTAGGTCTGAGGCCTGAGGCTGTGGAGTCCAACTTAGTGCCAGGTTAGGCTTACAGGCTCAGTGTGAGGATATTGGCCTGGAGTCTGTTGCTGTGGGGGCCTATACAATGCTGGGTTTTACTGTGGCAGGTCTGTTGTTGGGATTCAAGACAATGTCCTTGTGTCAATTCTTCTCTTTTTCCAAGTGGAGGGTATCTCTCTCTCTCCATGTTGTGCTGCCTAGGTATGGGGGAGGGGTGATACAGGTAATGTAAAGCTGTTCTCTTCCTACCCTCTTCAGTGCATATGTTTTCTGTGTCATACTCAGGTACTGTGATATCTCACCTGGTTTACTTATCTCTTGTGAAGGTATTTTTATGCATGGATAGTTACTGTCTTCATGGTTTCTCATCTTGTCCATTGTCACTTATGAATTGAGAAATGACTTGAGGTAGACAGTATAGAATTTTTGGTTTGCTGAAATGATTTTTCCTTCGATCACAAATCTCATCTTGTTACCTGTTCAATGGCTTAAAGCAGATTTTATTAAAAAATATTTTATCTATATGTTCCGGTTGTTCTCATTAAGAAGTAGAATTCTCCCAGCCTTTATTTCTTGTTTTGTTGTGCGCTTGTTTTGTTGTGCTCTCTTTTGTCACTGAATTATTTTTGTTCTTAATTTTATTGTTTTTCTCTTAAAAAACTAGCTCTGTAATTTTTAATTAGTACTCATTTTTCTAATTTATCAAATGCAGTGTTTTTAAATTAATCTTTTCTTTTGCTCTACTTAGATTTATTTTGTTCAGCTAATTTTGTTTCTTGAGTTAGATGTATATATATGCATATATACCTATATATTGCATTTGTAGTAAGATAATATATATATCATTTATGTATAGCAAATTGATATATATTTAGAACTATAAATATTTCTCTAAGAATGAATTTAGATATAGCCTACAAATTTTGGTATGATGTATTTTTATTATAACATATAAAGATTATGCAATTTCAATTTTGACTTTCTTGACAAAATTTAATTAAAAGGGTATTTTTTTCATTTTCAGATTTGATGCACTTTTTGGTTTTGGTTTTGTTTATAATTTTACTACATTATGATCAGAGAGTTTGTCTGAACCATTTCTTTTTTATGAATTTGCTGACTTTTTTTGTGGCCTAATAATTTTAATTTTTTATGGACTCTTGAAAGTAAGCCTAGCCTATATTTTCGTGGTAGATTTTAAAATATATGTCCTTTTGATGTACTTAATTATGTTGTATAGATTGCTTCTAATATGCTTCTATTTTTTTCTTTGACTATTCTCAGGTTTTATTTATGAATATTGATACCATTTTTCATAATATGTAGATATTTCTACTATTATAGTTTCACTGATATTGTGCCCATTATTTATTTATTTATTTTTTTTTTTGAGGCGGCGTCTCACTCTGTCACCCAGGCTGGAGTGCAATGATGTGGTCTCAGCTCACTGCAACCTCTGTCTCCTGGGTTCAAGCGATTCTCCTGCCTCAGCCTCCTGAGTAGCTGAGACTACAAGGTGTGTGCCACCACACCTGGTGAATTTTTGTATTTTTGGTAGAGATGAGGTTTCACTATATTGGCCAGGCTGGTCTCAAACTCCTTTCCTCATGATCCACCCGCCTCGGCCTCCCAAAGTGCTGGATTACAGGCATGAGCCACTGCACCCGGCCTGTGCCCGTTATTATTATTGTTTTAGAGAGACAGATTTTGCTCTGTCATCCAGGCTAGAGTGCAGTGATGTAGTCATTAACTCACTGTAACCTCAAACTCCTGAGCTCAAAAGTTCCTCTCACCTCAACCTTCTAAATAGCTAGGGCTACAGGCTCATGCCACCATGCTAGCTAATTTTTAAACATTTTTTTCCAGAGATGGTGGTCTTTCTGTGTTGCTCAGGTTGGTATCGACTTCCTGGCTTCAAGTCATCTCCCTGCCTCAGCCTCTCAGAGGTATGATGTGTATGATCTGTATGGTAGCGGGGATTACAGGTGTGAGCCACCGTGTCTTGGTGGTACCCTTTGTTATTTTACAGATTTTTTCTTTTTTTAACTTGATTTTTTTGTTATTAATCATGTGATATTATGATCATGATTTCTGCCGCTTTGTCTCTTTAATAAGCAAATAATTTAACTTGCTTAAGTTCATTTTCAAGTTTTCTGAGTTAATGTTTTAGGTTTTAGTTATATTTATAGTATTTATTTGGTTTTGCTTTGTAATTGAATGTGGAAAACTTTCAATGGACAAGTTTAATCTTTTATTCTTATGGAAATGGCACATGTATTTGGTCTTAGTTTTGTCATATTGTTTTATTTCATGCTTATGTTTTTATAGCTTTACAAATATTTCATGGCCTGCTCTGCTTTCTCTGCTTTATGTTTGTGCTTCTTTTGATAATTAGAAAGGCTTATACTTTTGTTATAGTTGTTTCCTGTAATTTTATATGATATCCTTCTTTCCTTGGACAGTATTTATTAATTTTCTACTCTGATTAATGATGAAAATAGTACACTTTCTTCTTTTCCCTTCCTTGCTTCTCTTTCCTTCCTTGTCTCTACCTCCTAAGTTTAGTTAATTATAGTTTAGTCTTCACTTGGCATTGCAGGTTCTTAGAAACTGCAACTTAATGTAAAACAATACATAACAAAACCAATTTCTTTTATTTTAAAAAACCTTTTCCTTTTTTTCAATTTTTTAATACTTTAATTTTAAGTTCAGGGGTACTTGTACAGGTTTGTTACATAGGTAAACATGTGTCATGGGGGTTGGTTGTACAGATTATTTTACCTTAATACCTTAATACCTTATACAGGTATTGAGCCTAGTACTTGCTGTTTGTCCTGATCCTCCCTCTCTTCTCACCCTCCAACCTCTGAGAGATCCCAGTGTATGTTGTTCTCCTCTATGTGTTCATGTGTTCTCAATCATTTAGCTCTCACTTATAAGTGAGAACATGTGGTATTTGGTTTTCTGTTTTTACGTTAGTTTGCTAAGGATAATGGCCTTCAGCTCCATCTATAGCCCTACAAACAACATGAGCTTTTTCTTTTTTTATAGCTGCATAATATTCCATGATGTGTAAGTACTATATTTTCTTTAGTCTATCACTGACGGGCATTTGGGTTGATTCTGTGTCTTTGCTATTGTGAATAGTGTTGCAGTGAACATATGCATGCATGCATCTTTATAACAGAACAATTTATATTCCTTTGGGTATATACCCAGTAATGGTTCTGCCTTTAGGTTTTTGAGGAATCACCACACTGTCTCCCATTATGGTTGAACTATTATGATCTACAATTCCATCAGTAGTGTATAAGCATTCTTTTTTCTCCACAACTTCACCAGCATCTGTTATTTTTTATTTTTCAACTTTTTGTAATAGCCTTTCTGACTGGTGTGAGATGGTATCTCATTGTGGTTTTGATATGGATAGGAGACAGGGAAATACTGGGTAGAAGAGGGCAGTTCCCCTGCAAAGGCCCCACCCTCAAGCCTGGAAACCTGTGGCCCTAAATGAGAAGAGGCATTCCTGTTTTCACACCCCAAAGTTGCCTTTCAGTCTCCATGTCCCCCTGTGCTGTACCCATATAAACCCTAAACCCTCAGATCCACCAGGAAATGAACAGACAAGCAGACAAATGGAAGAACGGTGCAGCAGAGAAGGACAGAAGGGATGGAGCATCTGAACATTAGGAGGAGTTTGGCTGGGGACATTTGGAGAATTGGTCACTGGATAGTGAAACTCAGGGAGGATCATCTTCCAACTCTATCCTCTGTCAAGCTCCACATCCATCCTGCTGAGAGCCACTTCCACTACCCAGTAAAACCCACATTCACCATCCTTCAAGTCCCCATGCGACCTGATTCTTCTGGGACGCTGGACAAGAGCTTGGGATACAGAAAGCTGTCAAACTGGCCCTCTGCCCTTGCAAAAAGGCAGAGGGTCCACTGAGCCAGTTAACACTTAAGCCATCAGCAGATGGCAAGGCTAAAACGGGGTATTGTAGCAAATGCCCCCTTACACTCCTGCACCTGTTCGTCTGCATGCTCCACCTTCCATAAGAGGTTTGAGCAGTGGCAGTGACCAAACAGATGAGCCACACCCCTGTCAGATGTCCTGAGAGTGAGGTCAGGGAACTCTCTTGTTTCAGTTTTGATTTGCATTTTTCTATGATCAGTGACACTGAACTTTTAAAAATATGATTCTTGGCCACATGTATGTCTTCTTTTGAGAAGTGTCTGTTCATGTCCTTTGCCCACCTTTTTAACAGGGTTGTTTTTTTTCTTGTAAATTTGTATATGTTCCTTATATATGCTGGATATTAGACCTTTGTCAGATGGACAGATTGAAAAATTTTTCTCTCATTCTGTAGGTTATTTACTCTGCTGATGGTTTCTTTTTCTGTGCAGAAGCTCTTTAGTTTACTTAGATACCATGTGTCAATTTTTGCTTTTATTCCAATTACTTTTGGCATTTTCATCATAAAATCTTTGCCTATGCCTACGTCCTGAATGGTGTTGCCTAGCTTGTCTTCCAGGGTTTTTATAGTTTTGAGTTTTACATTTAAGTCTTTAATCCATCTTGAGTTAACTTTTATATATAGAGTAAGGAAGGAGTCCAGTTTCAGTCCTCTGCATATGGCTAGCCAGTTATCCCAGCACCATTTATTAAATAGGGAATCTTTCCCCATTGCTTGTGTTTGTGGGGTTTGTTGAAGATCAGATAGTTGAAGGTATGGAGTCTTATTTCTGGGTTCTCTATTGTGTTCCATTGTTCTGTGTGTCTGTTCTTGTACCAGCACCATGCTGCTTTGCAAAAGCAATTTTATTTTTCTAATCAATGTTATAACAGAACTACTTGAAAGAAACAATGTTATTCAAGGCCTGCCATATGTCATTTCACTTAAAGTCACAGTTTCCAAGAATCTGTTGATGAGGTTAAGTGAGGACTTGCTGTTAAATAATAATTCTTAGTATTCGCTTTTGTTTTATCAAGTAAGTTTTTTCTCTGATATTGATTTTTCAGATTTAACTATTTTAACCCCCCAACTACTAAAAGCGATGAAGTCGGGGCACACATTACTTGTCATCCTTATGTCACCTTCCCTCCTAACATTTTGATTATATACATTAAGAGTTATAACATCTATTGCCAACCAAACTCCCCACAGTTGTTTAGTCTTAGTACTACAGTTACAAAGATGCAACACTCACTGATACTCCTTCTGCCATTTTCTCTCCAGTCATCTTTTGGTGGGTATATAAGAGATTCATACAGAAAGGTTCATGGGAGCAATATTCTTCATGTTTTTGCTGTTCTCCATATATTATCAAGTTTAATTTTTATGTTTTTGAATACAGAAATATTAAAATATCAGTGAGGATAGATGAATGCTGTGGATTGTGAATACCTTTTCTCCTTCTGTTCTTGCTCCTCCCTGCCTCTTGCCATCTACCTGGTTGTAGAGGCAGGGATCTCAGCAGCTTTGGTTTTATGAGATGACTGTACATCCTTTGGCCACAGTTGATTGGTCCAAGGTAGGCACCAGTTCTTAGTTTTGACAACAAGAGTCCCGACCATGGAGATTTGGGGAGAGGAGTGACAGCAAAAGAAAGAAAAAGAAGAAAGAGAAATCAAGAGAGACTAGTCATTCTGTGGGTAGCTGGACCTGTAAATAAGGCTGTTTATGGCCATGTTTTTAGACCGTAATTAGGAAAGCAGAGAGAAAAAAAATAGGACAGAGGCACGAAGAGATGCAGAACTAAATAAGAAAGAAGATCTTGTACGTTTCCTCTAGCTTCCAGTTTATTCCAGAGGCCTGGCCGTTTCTCTTGTTTCCATGTGACATTCTTGTAACTGTATAATAAATTCACTATTTTACTTAAATAGGTTTCTGCTATTTGCAAATATAGGAAACCAACTCATACTCTGCATGATAGCATAGGATACAAGTCTTCTCAATGAAAAAGAGTGAGAAAAATCAGATTAGATTAATCTTTCTTATCCTACAGGATTTTTTCAACTACAGAGTTACCAAGTGAATTGAAACACAGACTATTAGCTGGCTTAATTAGCAGATTAGATCTGGTTTCAGTATCAGACACACTGGCTGTGTCAATATAATACAATAGTGCAAAATTAAAAGCAACTGAGGGATTCAGTCATTTGGATTTGCAGTGGCTCATTAAGTCAGCCCATGAGCTGCAGGCAGGTACATTTGGATTGCCACAGCTCGCTAATCTTACCCTCCAGTTCTCTTGTGGTTGTCTATACTTGTAGCTTAGTCATTGACTGCCCTTCTTAAAAGCATTCTGATCAAAAAGCACACTTCCCCAAATAGTGCTATTTCAAAAGTGCTCACACCCTAAAAGTCAAGGCTTACCAGCAGGGTCAAAGTATCTCCAGACAGTGAATGTTATGTTGGTACCTTGAAGAGGAACCCGAACTTCTCAAACTTCTGGGTTTTTTTTGTTGTTGTTTTGTTTTGTTTTGTTTTATTGTGGGAATGTATTGAGTAGCTGAAGGGGAAGCTGTAGTCCTAGGAATCAATACCCAGTGTCAAGTATCTTGGGAGTTTTTCAGGCCAGCTCAAATACAGCTTCTATATACAATAATGTAAAGTTTAATTAGTCTTTAGCTTACAACTTGCTTTAAAACTCCATTAAAATTTTATTTTTCATCAAAAATGAGATGTTTTATAAAACATTTAGAAAATAAAATAGAGCAAAGAAATAAAGTCAGTCTCCCACCAACCAAAGAAACACTTAAATTCTAATATTTTCAGATTTCATTTTTAACTTCTCAATGTCTTTGCTTATTCTTTCATTTTTGTGGTACATGTTGTATATTGACCATTCTGTATCGCCTTTTTAATCCAAGAATTTTCTATATAATTATAAACTAAATGTTCTCAAAGGCTTCATGGGACAAATATCAGTTTATTAATCATAATTTGGGGGCATTCATGTCTCTAATTTTTTGAGATTTTATTGTGGCAATAAGTATCTTTTGCATAAAACTTCTTTGTGTAGGATTTCTTGTAGGTTAGATCCTCATATGTTTCTGCTCCCATTTTGAATGTTTTCATTCTGGTAGTACAAGTTCGCCTGTCACTTCTTCCCGATTTCCCTTTAGATTTGCAGGCACTAGTCCCGGGTCTGTGGAGTGAGGAGGCCTAAGATAGGTTTGGGAACACTGAATGTGAACTGCAAATTTGAAAGAATCTGAAATCCGGGTTAATCCCTTTGTTTTCATCTCACTGAGCCCCAAAGATGAAAACTGGCGGAGAATGTGCTGGGATTTGGCTTGGCCAGCTGGCGAGGCATCCCCAAATAATGGGAGATTATTAGAATCCTGCCCTTTTCCAGCAAGCCTTTATTCACATTCATTTTTGTGTTGTGCCAATTAGGGATGGCACAGTGGTTTGCTTTGTGTGCATTCTGGCCGTCCCATCCACACATATTTGGGAGGAAAATCTCGCAGAATGTGCACGTCACTTTGGCTTTCTGTAACAAGGCATGACAGACGGATCCTGGGTCCCTCATCCTAAATGCATAAGTAGCTATATGCCTGCATAGATTATCTGTGAACCTTTTAATGCTCTGGCGTCTTTATGCATGAAATATCTCTTATAGAGGACTAGTAATCACAGTGAGTATAGAGTGGAGATCAATCTCTGAGGTTTATTTTTCAGTGATGACATTTTATCAATCCAAACTGGAGCCACAGCGGGACACAATAATAAAATATAATTTGATGCAAGGTGGAGTTCGTTGACCCCATTCAGTTGTATTTAGTGATTAAAATATTTAAAGTATCTCACTATAAGCATTTTTATCTATGTTCCACAGCTCAGCCCCATGGTCAGTATTGTAATGAATCTTCAGCATATAAAGAGCCAGACTCCAGTGTACTCACCCAGGGCCCTTAAGGGGATCTGTATTCAAACCCAAGTTCTTCTTCATATCCAACTGCTAGGGTTTATCCTCTCTTCACTTCTTAGGTGTCTGCTTTCCTCTTTACGGGTTTTATAAATGCAGAAGTAACAACCCCAGCTACCTCTTACTAATACATAATGGACTTTGTTAATTTTAGCCGAAAGATACTTGTTATGGCAGTGCAGCTGTGTCAGCTGCAAGTAAGAGCCCAACTGCTACGATGCCTGTGTGGAACTCCACAGGTACCCATTTCTCTCATAGCCATACAGTCTTGTTGAGGTTAGCAATTGATGTAAAACCAGAAGAATCAGAGATGGGGCTTCTCTGTGGGATGAACTGATGGATTCAGTTCTTTCTTTAGGTGTCTTTGTGTGGCTCTGCTTAAATCCTTTGTGCAGAACTAGGGGGGTGCCCCTCCTCTGCCAGTGAACTCAACACTTCCAGTATTAGCAATTAATGAGGAATTGATGGAGCCCAGACAGGGGTTAACTGCTTTCCTTCTGTTACGATCATCAGTGGGCATGGGGACATACTCAGGTGGTGTGTAGGAGCTGCAATTCCATATAAGAAGCAACCCCTTCATCTTGACAGTATCTCTCCCTTTGTTCCTGGGCCTAGGATGTGGGGTTATTTGTCTCCTGATATTCAGAAGAGAAATGCTAATATATTCCCATGGCGCGTGTGTGTGTGCGTGTGTGTGTGTGTGTGTGTGCGTGTGTGTGTAATGAATGAACTTTACTGCCAGAGGGGGGCTTATAGTATTTCATTGAATACTATAATTTGAGAGCTAGAAGACACCATACAGATCCTTCAATCCAACCACCATAATTTACAGATCAGGAGACAGATAGAGTGATTTTAGGGATTTTCCCAAAGTAAGAGAGGATTGACACAGCCAGGTCTACAACCTGGGTGTCCTGATCTCAGCCAAATGACTTTTAATCACACTGTCTAATTTTAAAAGACAAGAGAAAATTTATATACTTTGCAGAGGCAGAAGAGAAACACCAAAGTGTTTATCATTATTGTTCTTATTACTATTACTAATTAACATAGTACTTTGTGCTTTTTCTTTTTTTACCCCTTTTTTTTAGTTCTGTTTGCCTTTTAAAAAAAGCTGTACATATATAATATATACAACTTGATGAATTTGAAGATAAATATATACCTGTGAAACCATCACCACAATCAATGCCATAGATGTATCCATCACCTTCGAAAGTGTCCACCCATCCTCTGTTTATTTATTTATTTATTTGTTTGTTAGGAATATTTAACATAACATTTACCCACTTAGCAGATTTTAAAGTATGAAATACAGTATTGTTAACTTTAGGCACTGTGCTGTACAGTAGATCTGTTGGACTTACTCATCCTGTATAATTGAAACTTCGTACCCTTTAACCAATACCTGCCCATTTTCTTCTTCTCCTAGCACTTGGCAACCACCATTGTACTCTCTACTTCTGAGGGTTTGACTATTTTAGATTCCTCATATAAATGGAATTATGTAGTATTTGTCCATCAGTGTCTGGCTTATTTCTCTTATTTCTGAACCTCTAGGTTCATTCATGATATCACAGTGACAGAATTTCTTTTTTTTTTTTTAAAGGCTGAATTCCATTTATTCCATTTCATTTCATTCCATTGTGCATATAGAGGAAATTTAAAAATGTGTTAGTTTCCAAATACTTGGAGATTTTCTAGAGATATTTCTGTTACTGATTTCTAATTCCATTGTGATTAATGAAATACTGTGTCTGACTGGAATTTTTTTTACATTTATAGAGACTTGTTTGTGGCCTAGAATATAATCCATATAGGTAAATGTCCCATGTGCATTTGAATATGTATTCTGCCTTTGGTGGAGTTTTGTTTTTCCATATTTTGCAGTGTTCTATTAATGTCAGTTAGGTCAAATTGGCTGATGGCATTATTCAGATCTCCTAAATCCTTACCGATTTTGTGTCTACTTTTTCTAGAAACAATTGGAAGAGAGGTGTAAATTTTCTAACTGTAATTATGGGGTTTTTTTTGTTTCTCTTGGCAGTTCTATGAGTTTCTGCACCATATATTTTGAAACACTCTCATTAGGGGCATAAACATTTACTAATACTATGCTTATTGTTCAACTGACCACCTTACAATTATAAAATGATCTTCTTCATTCCTACTAATCATCTTTGTTCTGAAATATACTTTGTTTGATAGTAATACTGGCATTCCAACCTTCTTTTCATTAATGTTAGCATGGCATATATTTTTCAGTACTTTTTCTTTTCACTTATTTGTTTCTTTATATTTAATACATATTTATTGTATTAGCATATGGTTGTGCTTTAAAAGAAAAATCTGACACAGCTGGGTGTACTGGCTCATGCTTGTAATCCCAGCACTTAGGGACGCTGAGGCAGGAGGATCACCTAAGCCCAGGAGTTTGAAACCAGCCTAGGCAACATAGTGAGACCCATCTCTACATTTTTTTTTTTTTTTTTTTAATTAGCCAGATGTAGTGGCACACATCTATGGTCCCAGTTACTTCGGAGGCTGAGGTGGAAGAATTGCTTGAGCCCAGAGGTTGAGGCTGGAGTAAGCCATGATCATGCCATTACACTTCAGCCTGGGCAACAGAGCAAGACCATAAAATTTATTTGACAACCAGAAAAATGAAATTTATTTGACAATCTCTGCATTTTGATTGAGATGTTTAAAACATTTACATTTAATATGATTACTGATATGATTGCATTTCGATTGATCATCTTTCTATTTGCTTTCTATTGGTCTTATCTGTTTTGTTCCAGTTTTTCTTCTTTATTGTCCTTTTTTTAGATTAATAATTTTTATGATTCTATTATAACTATTTTAGTCACTGCTTTAGGCTATATATTATACATATTTAACTTATCATATTCTACCTTCAAATAAAATTATACCACTTCATGAGAATTATAAGAAATGTTCAACAGTATATTCTTTTCTCTCCTCCCAACTTTTATACTATTGTTATGCATTTTACTTTGACATACGTTATAAACCATACTTACTTTTACTTAGATATTTAATTATCTTTAAAAAGAGACTTTGATAGGAAGGGTGCAGTGGCTCACGCTTGTAATCACAGCACCTTGGGAGGCCGAGGCAGGCGGATCACAAGGTGAGGAGATCGAGACCATCCTGGCTATTACTGTGAAACCTTGTCTCTATTAAAAATGCAAAAAATTAGCTGGGCGTGGTGGCAGGCACCTGTAGTCCCAGTAGTCCCAGCTACTTGGGAGGCTGAGACAGGAGAATGGCGTGAACCCGGGAGGCAGAGGTTGCAGTGAGCCGAGATAGCGCCACTGCACTCCAGCCTGGGTGACAGAGCGAGACTGTATAATCTGTATAATCTACTCGCCCCCCTCCAAAAAAAAAACCAGACTTTGATAATAAGATACATATTTTCCCATTTTGTTACCATTTTTGGCACTCTTTATCTCTTCCATAGACCTTTATTTCCATTTGCTGTTGTTTTCTTTCTGCCTGAAGGACTTTCTTAACATTTATTGTTGTATAGATCTGGTGATAAGCCTTCATTTCATTTTCATCTTTGTTTATACTTTTAGAGACAGGTCTTGCTATGTTGCTCAGGTTGGGTTCAATCTCCTGGCCTCAAGTGATTATCTCTCCTCAAGTCTCTCAAGTAGCTGCGATTACAGGTGCAGCCAGCTTGCTTGGCTCATCTGGATTTTTGAAAGGTATTTTCCTGGGCACAGAATTTTAGATTGATAGATGTCGTTCTACTATCTTTTAGTTTGCATTGTTTCTGACAAGAAATCAACTGTAATCCTCATTTTTGTTTCTTTGTATGTGACATGACTTTTCCTATGGCTACTTTTTAAAATTTTTTTATTTTTTGAGACGGAGTCTCGCTGTGTCACCCAGGCTGGATTGCAGTGGCACGATCTCGGCTCACTGCAACCTCCGCCTCCTGGGTTCAAGCTATTCTCCTGCCTCAGTCTCCCAAGCAGCTGGGGCTACAGGTGCCTGCCACCGCACCCAGCTAATTTTTTGTATTTTTTAGTAGAGATGGGAGTTCACAGTGTTAGCCAGGAAGGTCTTGATCTCCTGACCTTGTGATCCGCCCACCTTGGCCTCCCAGAATGTTGGAATTACATGCATGAGCCACTGTGCCCGGCTGACCTCTGGCTACTTTTAATACTTTCTCTTTACCATTGATTTTGGGCCATTTGAAAAGATGTGCCATAGCCTATTTTCTTCAGTTTCTAGCATTTGGGGTTTGTTTGGCTTCTTGCATATACACGTTCAGTTTTTATCAAATTTTGAACATTTTTGACTATGAATTTTTCAGATATTCTTTTATGCCACCTCCATTTTCTCCAAACCCAGTGACTGCAGTTACACATAATTAGGCTGCTTGATACTGTTCCACACTTCATGGATGCTCTGTTCATTTGAAAAAAAAAAACTTCCTGATCTTTTTTTTTTTTTCATATTGGAAAGTTCTATTGCTGTGTATTTAAGTTCATTAATTTTTTTCTTCAGCAGTGTCTAAACTGCTCTTTATCTTATCAAGTCTATTTCCAACTCACACATTGTACTTTCGTCTCTAAAAGTTTGATTTAGGTCTCTCAAAAAATGTATCTTCCTCTGTATACTTTAATTTTTGAAGGTATGATTATATAGTGGTAACAACTATTTTAATGTCTTTGTTCTCTATTTCTGACATCTGCATTTATTCTGAGTCAATTTTGATTGATTGTATTCTTTCTTTATTATAGGCTGTATTTTCCTTCTCATCTTTGTCTAGTAATTTGTTATTGGATTTCAAATGTTGTGAATTTTAACTTGTTTGCTTTTGTACACTTTTTTATTTATATAACTATTATTGGCCTTTGTTCTGGAATGCATTTCAGTTATTCAGAAAAATTTGGCTTCTTTACCTTTAAGATTTGCTAGATGGAAGTATAGCAGTGCTCAGTCTAAGGAGAATTATTTCTCTCTACTGAGGCAAGATCCTTCTGTATTATCTACCCAATGCTAAGTGAGTCATGAGGATCTCTATTTTCCCCAGTGGGAGCAGGCATTACTCTATGCCTGTCTTGGGTGAATGTTGGGCAGAGTTACCGCTGATCCTTTTGGGGGATTCTTTCCTTAGCCTCAATGCACTGGCTGATCATTACTCAGCTGAGCACTGAGGAGGTCTCTGTCCAAATGTTAGGAGTTCTTTCTCTGTCCAGTTTTCTCCTTTCTGGTGCATTGTCTTAAGAACTGTAGCCACCTTCACAGACTTTTAGCTCCATCTCCTCAAGTCAGATGGTTCACTGTGCTTTGCTTAGCTTTCTCCTACCTGCAGCATAATTTAAAACGTTTTAAGAACATAAGATAGAGTAGTTATAAGGATCACTTTATTTGTTTTCTGTTTTTTTCAGGGATCACTTTCCTTTATTTCCTGACATCCAACATTGTGAAAATAATTTTTAAAGAATATTTTGCCTTGTTTTGTTGTTTCAGACTAGAGCATAAATTTGGCCAGAAGTAGAAGTCCTCAGGTGAATTGAAGTCAGATTTCAATATTTTATACATGTTTCAACTTCTTTGTTTATATCTAATTGTCTCTTGGGAAGGGGATTCATCTTAAACTTGTGCATATTCCCTGTAACACTGTATTTGCTGTAAATTTAGAAATGTCCTGGTATAAGAAATAATGACAGCATAGGAGTAATTTGTAATTAAAAAACGTGTGTCTATCATGTGATGTTTAATACTGTTTTCTTGGGTTTACTGTATTTTTATCTAGATTCCTGTAATATAAGAAGAAGGGCTGGACCAGTATGACTTTCAGTGGAAGGTGGGAGTCCTAGGGCTTGGAACCCTGGGGTTAAAACCAAAGTAGAATAACCAGGTAGAAAAGTTAAAGCCCAAATGGTAAAAGGGAAGTCATGAGAAAGAGACAGAGGAGAGTTCAGTGACTGGGATTCAAATCTCGGTGAGAAATCAAGTGTGGAAGCTGAGAATGAGGAGAGAGTGGAAAAAAGCAATACTGTGAATATCCTGAGAGATGTCCTGGGTGTAGATGGCCCTCTCCTTGAAACTTAAAAAATCATCTGTGCTTTGGGAGGCCAAGGCAGGCGGATCACAAGGTCAGGAGTTGGAGACCAGCTTGGCCAATATGGTGAAACCCCGTCTCTACTAAAAATACAAAATTAGCCGGGTGCGATGGGCCTGTAGTTCCAGCTACTCGGGAGGCTGAAGCAGGAGAATAGCTTGAATCTGGGAGGCGGAGGTTGCAGTGAGCTGAGATGGCACCACTGCATTCTAGCCTGGGCAACAGAGCAAGACTCTGTCTCAAAAAAAAAAAAAAAAAATCATCTGGCATGGATATGGTGAAAGGATGAGTGAAACTGACATAAAGAGATAGAAGATGGAAAATCATTTACAGCATATAACTACAACAAATTCCTCTCTCAAATCTGTGTGGCTCTAATTACTACATTAGGTCTATAAACTCCGCCATCCTGCTTATTCACAGTGGTTTCCTGACTTTGTTGCCTTATAACTCAGATATATGTAAACATAATAAACACTCACACAAAACATCTGTCTCAAATTGGTTCTGTTTCTTTGCAAAGAAGCCAGAAATTTTGATACGATCACAGTAAAAAGATCATGCTGTTTGTTATACTTAAGGCTTTTAATTACCTTAGCAAGTGTTTTAAATGAATAATAAGGTTACAATTCAAACAGAATATATAAGGTTGTAATTTCTCAAAACATATTTCATGTTGATTTGCTCTTTGTTCAGATATAGCTTCTAAATATAGTAGCATCTGATAGGCCTTACTCAATATAATTATAAATTTGTATTATTTCTGCCATCCATCACATTCCATAAAAGCCAGATAAAACCTTCTGAAAACCATTTAAAATAATGATAATGCTATGTTCTGGCACTTTACTGAAGGTCATGCAATGCATAATCTAATTTAATATTCACAGTAATGCTGTGAGGTAGTTATTACCATTTTCTAGAAGAAACTCCAGTTTGGAGAGTTTAAGTATCTTGTCCAAAGTTGCAGTTATCAGGGAGATCAAAGTCAGGTCTGTTTGACTTCAAAATTCTTAATCACTACTTTGCCCTTATTTCTCCCTCTTTCTTGTTTTCTCTTTCTCTTTTGTTTGTAGAGGACTGAGCTGCAAATTCAGCAGGCTTCTCAGTGTCCCACCTTACTATCATCTTGCTTAGTCACAAGACCATCCTAGAATCTGTTGTTGGAATTCATCAAACGGGCTTTGCCGGCTTTGGATGATTTAGGAGGTTCTCTGTCACTCCCTGTAATACTTCAGAAACATACTTCAGGATAATATAGCACAGGCAACCCATAAAAATTCACGTAACACAATATGTTTTCTTTATTTCTGCTATTGTAAAATTCAGATTAACTTTCCTTTTAATACAACCCAGTAGAAACCAAATTTTCATTGTTTATTGGACAGGAGAGAAGCTTGAGTCTGTGGACACTGCCTCATGATGACTGATGGGGGCAGCAGAGGGCTTTCCAAGTGAGCTTGCACAAGGCCAAGTTAGAGAAGCACCCCTTGGCTATGTTGGAAGCAGGAGCGGGGAGAAGGTTGAGTTGTGGCAGGAAAGGTTATCAGGAGTCATGGAAAGAAGGAGAAAGAGAGATCAAGTCATGGTTGTGTAGCTAGGCCAGGTATGAGAGACTTGGAGAAATTGACAAGATTAGAGTTGAGGATAATCAGTTGAATAGACAAAAACCCCATCTGTAGATACAAGGCTATCTGTCTGGCCCTATCCAGCTTCAAGCTATAAAGTGCCATATTTATGGCTTTTCAAAATCCTTCATGGTGTCACTTATGTTATAAATTTTATATTATAGTTATGCTCATTTAATATATCTGTTTGTTATTTAATTTTCATACATTCTAATAAAAATCTCACAAATTCTCTAAAAATCTTATGGTGGGTATTTATCCAAATGTTACATAGAAAGAAACTGAATAAGGTCAGAACATTTGGAGTTAGATCTCAGGTCGAATCCAATCTCAGATCTCAAATTCTCCCTCAATTTCTCAACACCTTGACAATTTTCTTCTACCTAAAGATTATTTTTATGACTAGAAAATGTGAAGAAAATCAATGCAGTGATATTTCAAAAGTCCGAATTCTCTAAATCTATTTTTGTATATTCAGTATTCTTTAGAATGCATTTATTGGAATGAAAATCTTTTCCTTGGAGATTCTGAGTTCTTTGATGCACAATTTAAATAATTTGATTATTGAATTATCTGAGGGGTAGTATGAGAATAGTAGACGTTATAAGACTAGGGAGTCCCTAATAATCTCAGTTGCAGAGATGTACATGACCCTGAGAGCTTCAATTACTCATAGAATTGTCACCTCATTTTAGAAGCTGATGTGTGTTACCATGTAAATATGACATATTAAGTTGAGGCAAAAAATTGAAACAGTCATTTATACATGATCAGAGTGTTTATGAAGTTGCATATTAATATATTGGTTGGTATATACAAATTTTAAAACAGTTTAAAAATATTTAAAAGTTTATTTTCCAGTATAATTCTAGAGGAAGGGCTGGCATTTGTGGAACCCTGATTTTCTCAGGGTTTGATTGAAATATTGAATTCAGCAAAACTTGAAAAGGTTTAAAGTCAAAAGTGATTTTAGTGCTGGAGTAGCCATAGACCACATATTAGGATGCTCTGCCTAATCTCAGCATAGCCTTTAGGAAAATAAAAATATATAAAACAGAAACAATTACTTTTCAAATGGTTTAATTTTATATTGAGAAATCAATAATAGAATTTTCCCTTAAGTTACCCAGATGTGGCAGTTTTATGCATACATTGTAGGACTCTGCTTAGATTGACACATTTTGCTCAGATTAAGGCTATGTAAAATTAATGGATGGAATCTTCAAGCCTAATCCTTGGGTTAATTCTGTTAATTTTTTTTTTTTTTGAGACAGAGTCTTGCTCTGTCGCCCAGGCTGGAGTGCAGTGGAGCGATCTCGGCTCACTGCAAGCTCCACCTCCTGAGTTCACGCCATTCTCCTGCCTCAGCCTCCTGAGTAGCTGGGGCTACAGGTGCTCGCCACCACTCCTGGCTAATTTTCTGTATTTTTAGTAGAGACGGCGTTTTACCGTGTTAGCCAGGATGGTCTTGATCTCTTGACCTCATGATCCGCCCACCTCAGCCTCCCAAAGTGCTGGGATTATAAGCGTGAGCCACCAGGCCTGGCCTAATTTTAAAATGTTAAGTTAGGCAAATGCTTTGTGAGTCTGTATGTGTATCTCTGTGTGTATGAGCACGTGAGTTTAATGTGTCCTGTTTACCTTTGTACCCCTTGCCTAGCAAAACTCAGCAGGCTGCTCTCACTTAATATTTCTGAACAAAAGTATACCATTGTAGGAAAATTACATCGATTTTTGCTTTGTAACAATGACAATATCAGCTGATAAAATTGAAGAGGAGTCAGTTGAAGAATCAGCAAATCCAAAATCTAGTGTACCATTTATTAACCATGTGACTTTGGGAGAGCCACACAACTTCTGCTTTTTTATTTCTACAGTGGAATAATTATAATTCTTTAAGAATCGTTTAGTGCAACAGTACCCAACCTTTTTGGTACCAGGAACCGGTTTCATGGAAGACAATTTTTCCATGGACCAGGGTAGATTGGGGTATGGTTTCAGGATGATTCAAGTACATTACATTTATTGTGTACTTTATTTCTATTATTATTACATTATGACATATAATGAAATAATTATATAACTCAACATAATGTGGAATTGGTGGAAGCCCTGAGCTTGTTTTCTTACAACTAGATGGTCCCTTCTTGGAATGATGGGAGATGGTGACAGATCATCAGACATTATAAGGGATATAACTTAAGGTATTAAAAGTCATCTATGACAAATCCACAGCCAACATTATACTGGATGGGAAAAAGTTGAAAGCATTTCTCTTGAGAACTGGAACAAGACAAGGATGCCCACTTTAACCACCTCTATTCAGCATAGTACTGGAAGTCCTACCCAGAGCAATCAGACAAGAGAAATAAATACAGGGCATCCAAATTAGTAAAGAGGAAGTCAAACTGTCACTGTTTGCTGATTATATGATTGTATATCTAGAAAACCCTGAAGACTCATCCAAAAAGCTCCTAGATGTGATAAATGAATTCAGTAAAGTTTCAGGATACAAAATCAATGTACACAAATCAGTAGCTCTGCTGTACACCAAAAGCGACCAATCTGAGAATCAAATAAAGAACTCAACCCCTTTTACAATAGTCACCAAAAATTTTAAATACTTAGGAATATACCTAACCAAGGGGATTAAAGACCTCTACATGGAAAACTACAAAACACTGCTGAAAGAAATTATAGATGACACAAACAAATGGAAACATATCCCATGCCTATGGATGGGTAAAATAAATATTGTGAAAATGACCATACTGCCAAAAGTAATCTACAACTTCAGTGCAATTCCCATCAAAATACCATCATTCTTCACAGAACTAGAAAAACAATTCTAAAATTCATATGGAACCCTAAAAGAGGCTGCATAGCCAAAGCAAGGCTAAGCAACAAGAACAAATCTGGAGGCATCATATTAACTGACTTCAAACTATACCACAAAGCTATAGTTACCAAAAAGCATGGTACTGGTATAAAAATAGGCATGTAGACCAATGGGACAGAATAGAGAATCTAGAAATAAAGCCAAATATTTACAGCCAACTGATCTTCGACAAAGCAAACAAAAACCAAGTTGGGGAAAGGACACCCTATTCCACAAATGGTGCTGGGATAATTGGCAAGCCACATATAGAAGAATGAAGCTGAATCCTCGTTCCTCACCTTATATAAAAATCAACTCAAGATGGATCAAAGACTTAAATCTAAGGCCTGAAACCATAAAAGTTCTAGAAGACAACATTGGAAAAACTCTTCTAGACATTGGCTTAGGCAAAGAGTTCATGACCAAGAACCGAAAAACAAATGCAACAAAAATGAAGTTAAATAGATGTGACCTAATTAAACTAAAAAGCTTCTGCACAGCAAAAGAAATAATCAGCAGAGTTAACAGACAACCCACAGAGTAGAAGAAAATACTCACAAACTATGCAGTCAACAAAGGACTAATATCCAGAATCTGTAAGGCACTCAAATCAGCAAGGAAAAAAACAAATAATCCCATCAAAAGGTGGGCAAAGGACATGAATTGGCAATTTTCTTTTTCTTTTTGAGGTGGAGTTTCACTCTTATCACCCAGGCTGGAGTACAATGGCACGATCTCGGCTCATCGCAACCTCTGCTTCCTGGGTTCAAGCAATTCTGCCTCAGCTGAGTAGCTGGGATTACAGGTGCCCGCCATCACGCCCAGCTAATTTTTGTGTTTTTAATACAGACAGGGTTTCACCACGTTGGCCAGGCTGGTCTTGAACTCCTGAACTCAGGTGATCTGCCCACGTTGGCCTCCCAAAGTGCCGAGATTACAGGCGTGAGCCACTGCACCTGGCCGTGAATAGGCAATTTTCAAAAGAAGGTATACAAATGGCCAACAAACATATTTAAAAATGCTTGACATCACTAATTATCAGGGAAATGCAAATCAAAACCGTAATGCGATAACACCGTACCCCTACAAGAATGGCCATGATTAAAAAATCAAAAAATAGATGTTGGATGTGGTGAAAAGGGAACACTTTTACATTGCCAGTGGGAATGTAAACTAGTACAACTACTGTGGAAAACAGTATGGAGATTCCTTAAAGAACTGAAAGTAGATCTACCATTTGATCTAGCAGTCCCACTACTGGGTTCCTAGAGGAAAAGTCATTATATGAAAAAGACACTTGTACATGCATGTTTATGGCCATATAATTTGCAATTGCAAAAATATGGAACCAGCCTGAATGTCCATTAATCAATGAGCAGATAAAGAAAATATGCTATTATATATACATATATATGCTATATATATGCCATTATATATACACACACATATATGTTATATATATGCATATATATGCTATTATATATATACACACACATATATATGGAATTGGAGATCATTATTCTAAGTGAAGTAACTCAGGAATGGAAAAACAAACATCACATGTTCTCACTTACAAGTGAGAGCTAAGCTATGAGCATGCAAAGGCATAAGAATGATACAGTGGACTTTGGCATGCAGGTGGAACACTGGGATAGGAGTGAGGGATAAAAGACTACACACTGGGTAACGTGTACATTGTTGGGGTGATGGGTGCATCAAAATGTCAGAAATCACTAAAACACTTATCCATGTAACAAAACCTTACTTGTTCCCCCCAAACTATTGAAATTTTAAAAGATTATCATAAGGAATGAGCAGCCTAGATCCCTTGCATGTGCCGTTCACCATAGGGTTTGCGAATGAGAATCTGTGAGAATCTAATGCTGCCACTGATCTGACAGGAGACAGAGCTCAGGCGATAATGTGAGTGATTGGGAGTGGCTATAAATATAGATAAAGTTTCACTGGGTTGCAGCTGCTCACCTTTTGCTGTGTGGCCCAGTTCCTAACAGGCTACAGACTGGTACTAGATTGGTCTGAGGGTTGGGGGCGTCTGGTTTAGTGGAAACTGAATTAATGTGTAACTAACGTATATAAGCTGTAAATTCTATGTAGATCAAAGTATCTACTTTGATGCTTTGAGATCAGATTTTTATTTCAAAACTTCACAATTTATAATGGATACCAGCTCTGTTTTATATAGGCTTGATACTGTTCCCATATGCCCACATTCTGGGGAGAAGTTCACACTGCTCTTTGGGCTGAATGTGGATAATTTCTACTATCGCTAATGACTAACTCACAAACTCTTGTGCTTCTTACAGGACATAGGCACAAAGAATGATAGGAAAGTCTGGCCAGGTTCAGTGACTCATGCCTGTAATCCCAGCACTTTGGGAGGTTGAGGTGGGCGGATCACGAGGTCAGTAGTTCAAGACCATCCTGGCTTACACGGTGAAATTCTGTCTCTACTAAAAATACAAAAATTAGCCAGGCGTGGTGGCGTGCATCTGTAGTCCCAGCTACTCTGGAGGCTGAGGCAGGAGAATGGCGTGAACCCAGGAGGTGGAGCTTCAGTGAGCAGAGATCCGCCACTGCACTCCAGCCTGGGTGACAGAGCGAGACTCCGTCAAAAAAAACCAAAAGCAAAACCAAAAGAATGACTAGGAAAGTCTTGGAGTGAGCTTTCCTTTGTATTATTAATACTATAGCAAAATGCTGAAGTGTTTTTAATCTGAATGACAAAGAAAAGACATTACTGGAATGTTCATATTGCAGCCCATTTAAAAGCGTCTTGGATGTGCATCCGGTGGTGACTGAGACACAGATTAGATGGAGAGAAACTAATGAAGTGAGTGAGAAAATGACGCTGGGGAAGATTCTTGTCTCTATTCTTTATTGAGATACTAGAGCCATCTGAAAACCTGACAAATATGGGTTTTTTATTTTTAAGGCCTCACACACATCAGGCAGGTAGCAAAGTAGAATTAAATTGCATGATTTTCATTTTCACTGGCTTTAATGTTTTACGTGGATGTTGTTTATGGCTCTCCAGGTTTTACCACTTAGGCACATTATTGTTGCCTAGGGTCAACATAGAAGCAACAGAAGGTGTTTTATCTGAATTTTTTCTAGTAGATTTCATGGCCAGAATCTAATAAAAAAAAATAATGTTAGATTTTCATTCAACACGAAGCACAGTGCCTGGCCACAGTGGGCAACATAATACATGTTGGCTGAATGAAAGAATCAAATAAGTTTAGAATAAAATATCAACTGATCATCAGGAAGTTGTAGTGCGTACTTATGTGTGATCTGGCTCCTGCTCAATTCTCTAATCTTTTCATAATGAATTTGTACTGTTTCCCACCTGCTCCCCACCTGCTCTCCTATATTCCAGCCATCCAGACCTCCTTTCCATTGCCCTACCTGTCTGAGCTCTTTCCCACTTTAGGGGCTTTGTATGTGCAGTTCCCTCCATCTATCACACCCTCTGTTGGGTCTTTCCATCTCTGGCTCCTTAAAGCCACTGGTCTCACCTCCTTTAAAGACCACTGTGACACGCTCTGGTGTGCAGACTCTGCGGTGACCTCCATGATCCCTGCCTGCAACGTTCATGCCTTTGGATAATCCCCTTCTTTGAGTGTCAGTGGATCTGTGACTTGTTTCTAACCAAAAGAATATGGCAAAGGCAATGAGATATGCCTGTGATTATGTTACATTATATAAGACTGTCTTGCTAGAGATTTTCTTTGCTGACTCAATGAAGTAATCACCCATGTTGGGAAAGCCTCTGTGTCAAGGAACTATGGACAGCTACTAAGAGCTGAGGGCCACCTTCCACCAATGGTGAGCAAGAAGCCCAACCCTCATTTTTACAGCTGCAAATACATACATACATACATACATACATACGTACATATTTCTGCCAGTAACTTGAGTGAGTTTGAAAGTAGATTTGTCCCCATTCAAGCCTACAGATGAAAATACAGCCTAGTTGACACTTGAATTGCTGTCTTTTAAGACTCTAAAAAGAACCCAGCTCATCTGTGCCTAGATTCTTGGCCTATAGAAAACATAAGATGATGTGTGTTGTTTTAAGCTGCTAAGTTTGTGGTAATTTGTTATACACTAATATGTAACTAATAGACACCGCATCTAGCTAGTATTACTCTCATCTCAGTTACTCCCTAAATCACCTTGTTTAAACCTTAAAATCTAGCAGCATATTTGTTTACTTTAATATCCCTTCTGAATATATCACTAATTTTATAACCTCTGAAAAATCACTTGAATTCTCTGAAGTTGTTTCCTCATCTATAAATTGGGGTTTTGGAAGGTTATGGAAGTAACTAAGCTTGTGTTTGGGAGGATCTCTTGTGATCTTTTAACTCCTGCCTTTTCTGACTTCTTCTGCATAGCTTTAACTGTCTTGATGATTTCGTCCTTTATGCCCTAGATTTTGATGTGTGTCAGGCCCTAAAAGCTTGTGTTTTTCCCTGGATTCTTGACTTTTCTACCTGGCTTTCCAGGTGGAAAACAATACTTGTTTATCTCTGTCCCCTTTATTACAGTCCATAGGCTGAGCTTATTAAACAAGAAGGATAGTGGTGGCTACCAGCCTGTAGCAAATGAGAATTTTGAGTCTGGTATTTTTCTAAGTACTGTGATGGTTATGGAAAAGAGTGGTCTCACCAGGTCAATTCCATGGCCCTCTTCCCACTAGATAAACAGAACATGCAGATTATCCTTCTAGTAGCATTGAATCCACTGGGAACTTCATGAACAGATTGTGCTCCCAATTAGCTGGAGAATGAATACTGAGCCTAGACTATTTAAAAGAGTTAGGAGCAGATCCTCAAGCCCTGAAAAATGGTAACAAATTTCTTGGATAATTGTCATACTTCATCTGAACTGGTGTTTTGTAGGGTCCCAAACATCTACCTCTGCCTTCATGGCCTCCACAAATCATCACCCAGCTTATTTGTATCTTTTGATATAAATCTTATTATATGTTTCCCTAGCCCTCTAACAAAATGTATGTGGATGAAATGTCACAGAATTATAGAAAGTTGATGCAGAAAGGGACTTAGCAACAATATAATAATAATGATAGTTAGCATTTTTTAATACTTACTTCGTGTCACGAATCGTGCAGAGTGCTTGATACGCAGTGTCTCATTTAGTGTGATCCAACTCACTCATTTTACAGACGGAAAAATCTGGCCATTTGGTTTATTGGTAACTTTCACTTATAGTGTGGACTCTACTTCATCATAGTGCTTAAATATTGATATATTTAAGTGTATATGCAGTGTATAAACTGATATTTGTATGACAGCTTAAAAGTGGACAATGTAGCATAGTAGTTAGCAGCTCTAGTCTTTGGGTAATACAAATATTGATTTGAATCCTGGCTCTGCTACTCACCAGCTGTGTGACATTGAGTCAGTTACTTAACCTCTATGAACCACTATTTCTCTATAGGTATCATGGAGATTATAATGCTACATTGGGTTGTTGTAAGAATGAAATAACATCTAGAATGTAAAATTAATACTACCAAGTGATTGTGCAGTAGATGATAGCTATTACTATAAAGTGACTTCGTATCAATTAAACCTCATGTAATTATTATCATTACTGTTGTAACCCGTATTTTATTTTAATATCTTATTTTACACATTTCACAGATAAGGAAATGAAGTCACAGAAGGAAGGGTCATTTCCTTAGTAATATTAGGCAACAGCTAGCCCGGGCGCAGTGGCTCACACCTATAATTCCAGCACTTTGGGAGGCTGAGGTGGGCAGATCACGAGGTCAGAAGATCGAGATCATCCTGGCTAACACGGTGAAACCCTGTCTTCACTAAAAATGCAAAAAATTAGCTGGGCGTGGTGGCGGGCACCCGTAGTCCCAGCTACTCTGGAGGCTGAGGCAGGAGAATGGCGTGATCCTAAGATCCTAAAGGATAACTTAAGGAGAGCTTTCATGGCTGCATGTAGTGAGAAGAAGGGAGAGGAGAAAGAATGGATCAGGATTTTGGAGGGAAGCAATGGTG
>NW_012102743.1:372596-405752 GCF_000951045.1 Mandrillus leucophaeus | reverse complement strand
TATAAAAATATATATTATATAAATATATATTTCCTGATATATATTTTCTCATATATATATCTAAGGAAAGACCTGGAAAAAAAGTATATATGGAAAGAGCTGAAACTCAAATTGAGATGAGCAGGTTTCTTTATTTGCTGGAAACTTAGCTCTTTGCCTTAGGCTGTAACTCCTTAAGGACAGAAACTTTGCTTCTCCAGGGAAACCAGCACATTAGGTATTTGATAGATATGTGTTTATTTTTTAACGCCAAGTTAACACATAATTTGAAAGACATATGACAAGTCACTTATCTCTCAAACCAAATCTTAATTGTGAAAGAAAGAGGCATCACAGGAGGGCAAGTGTGGCATGACACATCCAGGGATCTGGCAAAGGGCACCACTGCAGAGTTACTTGGACCTGTTCTGGAGGAGTTAATTATATATGCCAATTATACATATATTAGTCTAAGGATCAATACATGTATATATGGCATACTTTTCCTCCATTCTTTCTGTCTCCTTGAGCACAGTTTCAGAATTTTGTTTTCATAGGAAAGTTGGGCTTAACTAATTAATTCACTTAATGGGTATTTATGGAACTCCTCTTATGTGTCAGGCACTGTATTAGACTCTGAGTCTACAATAATGAGTGAAAGCTAAGTATTTCCTTTTGAAATTCATAGCAGGGAAGAAAAATGAAATGTTGACTGGAAAAACGTAATTGTGATAAGTACTATTGCGATTGAGATAAGCTTAAATTGCCCTTAGAACACATAGTGGGGATACCTGGTCAGGATTAGGAGGATCAGAGAAGACTTCTTGAAAGAAATGATAGTCAGTTAAGTCCAAAGGAGTTAACCAGGCAGATAATAGAAAAGAGAGATATTAAGTGCTACATGCTCAAAGGCTTGGAAATTTGAATTATCAGAGACCATTCTAGAACCCATAGGTAATGCAATATAGCTGAAATTTACAGAGGGAGAGGGTCAGGGCAATAAATATAACTGGTGAAGCCTTGAAGGCCTTATAATCCATAAGAAGGATGTTGGTCTACAGCCTCTGAGAAACATTGAAGGGTTTTAAGCAAGGGGATGACATAGTTTTGTTTATAAAGATGACTCTGATCATCTGTGAAGAATAAGACTCAAGGGTTAGTACTGGTGGCAGAGGAAACTTCAAGAGGCTGGTGTGGTAAACCAAGTGAGAAATTGTAACAATGACTTTGTAATCAAAAACAAAGGACTGAAGATAAAGAAGCTGCAGGTGATTCCTAGATATTTGACTTGAGTGACTAGGAAATGGTAGTATAATTCACTGAACTAAGAAATAAAGAGAAGCAGATTTTAATGGAAAATGTGATTCTGTTTTGGAGCTATTACATGTGAAGAACTTAAAGGGCTCTCGTATGGAGATTGCTAGCAGGCAGTTTTTCAGGGTGGAAGAGGAATCAAAGGTAGGGATGTAGATTTGGGAGTCATTGAGGTATAAATAATTAGTGAAGCCAAGGGAAAGGATAACTTAAGGAGAGCTTTCATGGCTGCATGTAGTGAGAAGAAGGGAGAGGAGAAAGAATGGATCAGGATTTTGGAGGGAAGCAATGGTGTCACTGAAATTAAAGTTGGAGAAAATGATGAGGTTAGGGAATAATTTATAGCAGCAAATGTTGTAGAGAGAGACAGAGCAGGAAAAATAAGGACTGAAAAGTGTTAATTGAATTTAAGCACACATGGGTCACTAGTGACCATGGTAAAAACAGTTTCAAACAAGAACTAGAAATCAAGATGGTTATATGAAGGAGAAAGTAATGGTAGCGAATAGAGACAGTTCTTTTAAGAAGCCTGCATATGAAAAGGATAGAAAAGAGGGACAGAGCTTTGACAGAGTTTTTTGGGGCTCTTTGGGTATTTGTGTTTGTGTGCATATGCATAGGATTTAAAGATAAAAAAAAACTTGTATATATTTATATTTGGAAGGTAAAGAACCTATGGGTGGTGTGGAATTCACGCTCAATTTTTCTACCCTCTGGGCACGTAGTAGATAAGATTTCACTTTCTCACACCCTTTGAAGTTAGAGCTGTGTGACTTAGTATTGCTAATGAAATGTAAGCAGATGTGACATTGTCACTTTGGAGTGGAAACTAGAGCCAGTGTACAATTTTCTACCTTTCCTTTTCCTGTTTCCGTGTTACAGAAAGCATGTGTCAAGATAAATCTCCCATTAGCCTGAGTCCCTGAAAGAATGCAGTGAAATGAACACAGCCTACCAGGTGACCTGCATTGGGTATGTAACATGAGCTGAAAGTCAGGAACTTAGTTAATGCTGATTTCTCTTATCTTGCATTCTGCATTGCATCTCAGCTCTGTGTCTACCATTTCCTTTTTTTCTCTTCAGAATTATTTATTCTGTGCAATGTAGAACATGGCCTACATGACCACCCCATTCAAACACTTCAGGCCTTTGGACTCAAACCTGGACTTACACCATTGTCCCCCTGTACCCCATCCTTTCCCTGACCTGTGGATTTAGACTGAATGACAACATTGGCTTTCCCAGGTCTCCAGATCACAGATAGCAGACTGTAGAACTCTCAGCCTTCATAATTATGTGAGCCTATTCCTATGGTAAATCTCTCTCTCCTCTCCTTTCTTCTCTTCTGTTGATCCTTTTTCTCTGGAGAGCCCTGACTAATACACTATTCATATGGTCTTTCTAGACTTACAATATTTAGGTGATTAAGATAATTTCATATTAAAATTTCATTTTACAGATAAGAAAATTGAGACCCAGAGTGGAGTGAAATGAAAACCCAGGTTTCTTTCTCATCTCAGTCTTCTTTTCCCATGTCCTGACTTCCGGTTTCTTTATGATCCCTGGTGACATATCTAGCTTTGATTCATGACTTACGTTTGGCCCAGGGTGGAATCCCTGACTTTCTCTGACTTACTCTTTTCCTTTGAACCTGGCCTTTACCTTACTTCACCTGCTCTGATTTTTAGCTATTTTCTTGCTCTGCTGTGCCCTGAGTTTAGTCTGACACTGGGGACTTGCCTGTATCCAAAAGCTGTTATTTTAGAGCACACACATTCTAAGGCCTTAAACCACAAAGAATCAGAAGGACTGCTGAGCGAGGTCAGAAGTGCCTTGCACCTGCCCGGGGTTGAGCAGGTGGAATAGCCACCAGTAAGGCTGCAAGGCTCAGGGGTGCACCAGGCCCTGAGGCTTCCTGTGGAGAGTTACAACTTAAAAAAAGCATTAGAGGCCCTGAGGCTAGCTCTCTGTTCTTAAAGTACTCCAGGGATGCTTTTAGTATTTTAGAAGAAAGAGAGTTTTCTGGTAGGGAATAAGTTTGCCACTCACAGATGGAAGCAATTCTCTAAACCAAACCTTGAGAACAATTCTGATGATTTATAAGCTTAATACTAGCTTCTGTCTATCAGCAAAATTTTGAAAAACTAGATGAGACTTTACTAGTTTAGGGAATAGGCACAATGACTATTTTTGGTTATATATTAAAAAAGAGCTATACATTATTATTATTCATTGAAAAGTATTTGAAAAAGAGTTGCGAGTCGTGTAAGACCGACATTTCAAAGAAAGAGGGACCAAGCAATTTGAATATTCAAAACTGACCTTATTTTATCCCTGGGTTGCCTTTAATATCCATTTTCCAAAATGCAAAGCAGCAACTTCCCTAAAAAGCATTCATCTCTGTCAGATTCGTTTATCAGATTAGCTAGCAGAGAGCTAGTTTGGCCTGCTTCCTGCTGCTCAGGGCTACCTGGAGGCAAAACTGAGACTGGGAGAAGACTAGATGGGCTTGATTAAAGGTAGAGTTTATTGAAGTTTCTTTGGTTGGGAAGGAGGAAAGGAAGCATTTTCTAAAAGAAAAAAGGCAGTGGGGCCTGAACTAACTTGATCCAGGGCCTGAACTAACTTGACCAGTTTGGGCGATTCAATTAAAATAAATATTCAAATGGATCAAACAGGTTTTAAATAATCAGGAAATATATGCAAAATAGCTTAAAATTTGTGTTTGTTTTGGTTATCTGAAACAACTGATCTTGAAGCCTAATTCTATCAAAATAGCAAAATGTAATTCATAGAATTAGGAATAGAACTCATCTATCCGCATGTGTTCCTGTCCTTTGTCCTTCTGGCAGTTACCATTTCTTGTTTACATTGAGGTGGTTGGTCCTGGTGAGGAGGGAGGAAGCATCAACTTGCAATTGCAAAACGCATACTGCAATTCCAAAAAACCATGCCCATTAAATTCTCTCCATCTTCTCTCCCTATTCAATAACTTTTTATCTTAATTTCATGGGTCAGATATTAGGATCAGGTAGAACTGCAGGTTCTGCCAAGAAGGAAATGGCTAAGAGAATATTTTTTACTGCTTAATATTTATTGAATCCATCTATTTCTAATTACAATATTGTGTTTCATCTCTTACAAGATTGCTTTTGCATATGGAGTGAGATGACCTGTAACGTATGCTACCATTATCATCAGGGCCTCCTTATAGTTATCATTGTTGATTTAAAATCTTAGTCAACCACAATGTGCAGAAATCTGAAGCAAAATGAGCATCCCGTGACAATGTACATTTCTACTCGATTAAAAAAGGTCCTTATGAAACCCAGTATAATTCCTTCCTGTACATACCTTCATTTGCTGCTAAACGGGCTGATACACACAAAAATACAATATAGAACATTTTGAATGGTGGGAGTGTGAACTTTTTTAGCATGTACTTTTTTGTGTGTGTTTGTGCACATAATATATTCAAAACTACTACTCTATTCATTATTTTAAGCAGATTTTTACTGGTAAATTAGGAAGGAAGAGTGGGAAGGTTAGTGCACGTACTGCATGTAGTGGGAACTCAGTATAGGTTTGCTGGGTGGAATCAGATGCTCTGTATGCCTAAGACAGAGTGTTGGAGTGATGGTGTGACAACAGAGTCTAGGCATTCCTTGGAAGAAGTCCAGCTTCCCGGAGTCTCAGTTGTTCCATCTGTAAAATGTTTGTTCTGAATAGGTCAGTAGGTATGGGAATGGGAATAAGGTCATCCCTCAAGAGCTCCATCCATATATCCTCATACTTCTCATGGAAATACCGTAGAATGGAAATCAGAGCTCTTAAATCAACAAGCAATTATGGAAGGCTTAATGATGTGATATACAGAGAAGAACCAATTTAAAGATGACCTCTTTGGGTGTAATTTAACGATTACACAGTTACATATTATTTGATTGTGCTTTCATACTTGATAGCAGATTAAATATTTTTGAACTGAAGAAGTAGAACACTTACATGTTTGTACTTAACAGTAGTACAAATTCCATGAAGTTACCTAAGCACTGGATTTTCGTAAAAAAAAAAAAAAAAAATCCAGAGATGGTTTTGGCTAGATAATCTTACTTTACCAGCTCATTCTTAGAAAATCATAGTTTGACGATTATCTATACACCAAGACTTGTTTATCAATTTTCTACAGTCTGGGATTATACTGTAGTAGTCCTGACAGTATCATTGCCTTATATAAAGAATTTCTATCTTATTTATGGTGAATAAATAATAAACTGGCAAGTTCCTGCATCTGACCAATTAGTGAGTTTGGAAGTAGAATTTTTAGGACAATAATACAGAATTTCAAAGGCGGGGCATTTTAACAGGGCAGTGGCCCTTTGAACAGTCACGCGGTTGCCCTTGCAATGAACACATCTACGTCGAGGAGGCAAGGACACACATCTCCAGCCTTTATACGAATGCATTCTTTTTCTCTTTTCATTTAACATGACATTTCTGCCTTGATTCCTTCTGACCTGAATTTTGAACTCTTGCCCACAAAAAAAGATGTAAAGTCTTCAAAACACAAAAAAAATCCCACTGCATTGGACTATTTCATATTGCACCCAGTTTCAGACTTGATTTGCAGAAAGTTTTTTCTTTAAAATCCTTTTTGTCCTTTTTGAAATTAATATACTGCAACACCTGTTAATATGGCGGGACCATTCACGGTTCTAATTTGAATCATTTAGCTGTTTAAAAAATGATAGGGAGTAGCTTTCATCCCTTTGGTGGTATGCTAAGATTAAACACTGACTTTATCAAGCCTTAGCAGGCAGTCTAAGTGAGGGCACTACAGAAGAGATGCTGAACAGACCTGAGAAGCTGCAAACATCTATGACACTCTGAAGGTGAAATTCAGCAGGCTCCTGCTGTTATAGTTTCTAAAAGTGAATACAGGATTTGGCATTGCTGAGACTTACCTCTACCCAAAGAACTCAAAGATTTGAGGGAGAGGAGAAGGCAGAGAGTTGGAACAGATGCCAAGGCAGCTGGAGACAGACCCTGAAATACATAATTGTAATCAGTTTAGTTACTAAACATGGGGTGCTTCCATGCATCATGTTTTTAAAGAAGTAATAGACTTTTTATCGCTACTAAGCCTGAAATAAACAAGTGATTTGATCATTTTGTCTAGATTAATTGGTAATGAATCAATTAGCAACCATTAAATTCAGTCAATAGCCTAGTTACTAATTGGTTTACAAATCTACCACTCCAGTAAAATGGGTCAAATGTCTACATAAAGGCTTGGAAACCCAGTGTCCTAGGGAAAAGAGTATTTAAACACATATTTGTCATATGCTTAAGTCAAGTGTATGAAATCTTTTATATCATGATCCATATTGGGACAAATGGATTGAGTAACTGAAGGCCAGTTTTTATAGAAAAAAACTACCTGAAAAGGAAGAATTGTTATGTCTAGCCAAAAGGAAATGCCATGTTCCTACAATTCTCAAGGCTGTAATAGTATAAAGTTCAAATTTAATCTCTTTTTTTTTTTTTCCCCAAATACAATGTACCAAGTCTTGTAGTTTACTTCTGGATATGTGAAGAATGGTCTATGTAACAGCCCATGTTTGGTACCTAATGCAGTGCCACAAACTGCCTGGCGGCCGTGACCACATATCTAAATATAGGTTGGAAATTTGGCTGGGAAATTCCTCTGCAGCCCAGGAATGAGACATGAGGCCTAGAGCATAAGCACAGCAGCTTATACGTCTTTTCTGCAGCCTTTAGGCTATGATTGTTAAGTAGCCAGCACAAAAGAGGCTATCTTCTCCCCTTGTTTAATTTAACAAATACTGAAACATTCAGTATAAAAACAAAAACCCAGGTGCTTTTGGTTATGCCAGCAAACATATTTTAAAAGTGGACTATTAAAAGCTTCCAATTAAATTCAAATCAACTTTAAAGAATGCTACAGGAACAAACAAATCTTGCTATTTCAGTGGCTTAACATTAAAAATGTATTCCTTGTTCAAGCAAAATCTTCTGCTTGCTCAATGGTTCTCATATTTACCTCCCTTACAAGTGGTGATTCAGGGCTCCCGATTGCTTCTGTTTTGTAGCCTCTCGACTTTTCCACACAGGAGTCCTGGGTTGCTGCACCTGAAAAAGAGAATTTAGAGGGTACTTTGTAGACTTTTCACTGTTTCAGCTCTCAGGTGATAGATATCATGTTCCAGACATATCATGTCTGAACTGATCACTTGGCCCACCTGACTGCAAGGTCTTTGAGAAGGAGGATCTGTCTTAGGTCTCAGATACTGAGCAAATCCAGCTATCAGTGTTTCAACCCTGCCTACAATGTGCTACTTGTTTTACTAGGTGGTGAGGGTAACAAAGATGAATGTGATAGAGTTTTTCCATATAAGAAACTTATGATCCATTGGCCCAGGATCAGTCATTCAAAAATGTGAATATTACGGTATAAATAGTGACCTTCAGAATTCAAAGCTTAATGCCAAATTCGACATTTATTGAGAGTTTAACTAAATTGTACATTGGCTACCTGTACAACTTTGGCTTCCTGTAATTAAGTAGTATTGGAAATGTAAAATTTAAATAACCTATTTGTAAGTATGAACTGCCTCTAATTATAAGGAAGAAGTAAGTCAACATATAGAAGAATTGTGCAGGATTTGAGACCAAAATTCAGAACTATTCCTAAGGGAGGATGGGCAGATAGGGATCCCCAAGAAGAAATGAGAACTCCTTAGAATTAGAGAACTTTCACCAACTGGAAAGAGGCCAATTATCATCTCACTTTGGCAGCTGAATACATTATAAAAAGGAGAGACCTTTGCCCCTTTTGAGTCATGTGGTGTTCAGAATTCCAAGTCCCTCAGAAACTGTTTTCTTTCTTACCATTTTTAGAGTTGTTTTTTTCTAGAATGTAAAAGCAAAATATGCTCATTGAAGAACATTGGGAAGTACAAGGAAGGTTTTAAAAAAGGAAATCACTCTTAATGCCCTTATTCAGATACAACTTCCATTAATATCTTGGTATACTTTATTTTGAACGTTCTATATGTATTTGATTTTACGTAATTGAAACCAAGTCTTACAAGCAATTTTATATTTACTTTGTTTATATAGATATCACCTCATACTTAAGTTTCATAAGCGTATTTTTAGAAATGCGGGAAAACAGTTTATGAAAATTCCAAATGTTACTTAACTCTTCCCTAATATTAGTCACATAGGTTGGTTCTAAGCTTAAGCTATTTAAATAACGCTGTGATGAAATTAGCAATTAATAGAAAAGGCATTGAAAGGATGCAATAGCCTTCCTCAAGTAGACTTCAATCCTTTTTGTTGATACAAGTGTTTCGTAGAACATCCTCCAAAAGATAAAACTTACTATTGTATTAGCTTGAAGGGACTGTGAGGAAGTGAGATAATACATTCACTTCCCATATGTTATAAGGCTTCTTAAAAGAGTAGATTTTGATCTAATGTGGAAAAACATGTCAAGGATGAAAGCACACCCTTGTGTGAAAAAAATGTGAAAAGCAAGTGTATTAGCTATCCTTGGTCATAATATGGCTAAATGACAACCAACTGAAAAATTACAGCAGCATAAAAAATAGACATTTATCTAGTTTATTCATCTGCAGATTGGCCAGACTCATCTGCCCTAGGACAGGCTTCCCCAGGCAGCTCTGCCTCAGGTTGCAGGAGGTGAGAGGCTGTGCTTCTCACTTCAGGTCTGGCAGTTGGCTGAGGCAACACTGCGCAAAGTATCATGCATCCTTCTCAGACCAGCAAGAAATCAAGACATGAACTTCTCATATCCATGGCAGAGCCATTTCAGTCTCTTAAGTACTTGTCAAGCCCTTTGTCATGTCTTATCTGCTGACATTTCATTGGTCAAAGTAAAACACATAGCTAAGCCTGAAGTCAAGAGAGAGAGAAGTAAACTCAGGCTGTGGAGGTGTTGGAGAGAAAGAGTGGATATCTCCTAAGAATCGACCATAGCAGACAGAAAAATTACAGAGTGTCCTATGATGCTTCATCTTTATTAAGGAATCTCTACCTTGTAGAAATAGGTAAAGTACCTCTTGAGGTCTGGGATGGTTAATTTTACAAGTCAACTTGACTGGGTTAAGGGACACCCAGAGAATTGGTAAAACAATATTTCTGGTGTGTCTGTGAGGATATTTCTGGAAGAGATTACCATTGGAATCATTTGACTGAGTAGAGAAGATCTGCCCTTACCAATGTGCATAAGCATCATCCTTTCCATTGAGGGCCTATGTAGAACATAAAGGAAGAGGAAGGGTGATTTTCTTTCTCTTTCCTTGAGATGGAACATTCATCTTCTCCTGCCCTTGGATATTGGAGCTCCTGGTTTCTGGGCCTTTGAACTGGCCTTATACCAGTGTCCAACTCCCCCATTCCCTGGTTTGCAGGCCTTTGGCTTCTGAGTGGGCTCTATATCATCAGCTCTGCTGGTTCTCAGGCCTTTAGACTTAGACTGATTTACACCATCAGCTTTTCTGGTTCTTCGGCTTGCAGACAGCATATCATGGGACTTCTAGGCTTCTGTAATTGTGTGTGCCAATTCCCATATTAATCTCTTCCTCCTTCTCTCTGTTTCTCTGGGGAACCCTTATACAAAGTCTTCTTGTTTTTTTCTTTTTCATACATGAACCTAATTATGAACAGCATGCTTCTGTGGACAGCTTGGACAATCTGTGAGCAAATGGATTGAGCTTTGGGGCCCTAACTTGAACACTAAATCCCTTAAACTAACAACATTCTCATAGATACAACCTCATTCTCTGTTTTTTTTTTTTTTGTTTCGTTTGTGGTTTTTTTTTTTTTTTTTTTTTGAGACTGAGTCTTGCTCTGTGGCCCAGGTTGGACTGCAGTGGTGCAATCTTGGCTCACTGCAAGCTCCGCCTCCGGGTTCACACCATTCTTCTGCCTCAGCCTCCCAAGTAGCTGGGACTACAAGTACCCACCACCACACCCGGCTTATTTTTTGTATTTTTAGTAGAGACAGGGTCTCACCAAGGTAGCCAGGATGGTCTCGATCTTCTGACCTTGGGATCCGCCCTCTTCAGCCTCCCAAAGTGCTGAGATTACAGGCGTGAGCCACCGCGCCTGGCCTCATTCTCTGTTCTTTAAGGAAGTAGCCTTCATAGAAGAATCTGCTTCATTTGACAACCCAGTGTCAGACGACACTCACCTTATTTTTTCTCTACAGCAAGGATTCTCAATCTGGCTGTGCATTAGAGTCAGCCAGGGAGCTTTTTAAAACTACCTGATGCCTGAGTTCTGTGCAAACCAATTAACTCATAATCTGTTGGAGCTGAGGCTCTGGCATAGATATATTTTAGGTGCCCAGTGATAGCGCTGTGTATTCAGCATTGAGAACCACTGCTCTGGCACAGCCATTTTTTCTTTTCTCTTCTTTCAATCTTCTCCTCCAAGACCCCAAATCTGATTCATAGTCATATTTCATTCCACCCTTATCTGTCATAGAATACTAAAATCCTGCACAACCAACTGAATTTTTATCAAAATTTCTCCGAAGGGCCAACTTAGCCAACCTATACCTTCTTCTACATTAAGAAATTAATTACCTGTGCTGTACCTTACACAGTATAAACTTAGTTTTGGCTGCACTTTGGAATTACCTGGGGAACTTAAAACCAAAACCCAAACCCCAAGAGAATACTTGCCTAGCACCAAACCCCTGAGATTCTGGTGCAACTATTATGGGGTACAGCCCTAGCCAGTGCTATTGTTTTTAAAGCTTACCCTTGGATAATTATAATATGTAGTCAGTTTTGAGAACCACTGAGCCCCAGTAGGGCTAGGAAATCAGCAGCCATGAAAACATAACCCTAAGGCACAACCGGTGAGTGACTGTATCTTCCTTGATCCTGAGGATTCTTTGAATAGTGAGAAGTATTTCTTTGGATGTGGCAGAATGGAAAATTGAATACAAGTAATGACAGTGATAACAAGTAGCTTGCTTGGCTGTGCCAAAGGCTGTGCATGTGGAAGTGATGGGAAATGAGACTTGTCAGGGACAGATATGGACACAAGGGGTCATGTAGTAAAATCTCAAATACAAGCCCAACAGCTAGAAACATAACTTACTAGACAGCGAGAAGCTCTCATAAGTCCCCAAGCGGTACAAAGCTCAGACATCAAGTGTTTCTTAAATTGTTTTCTGCTTTGAAATCACAGTGCTTAATTATATTTTGCCTATTTGTGTGGGTGAACGTTTCCATTCTTGCATATATACATATATATATATGTGTGTGTGTTGTATGTTTGATATATTGAATAAGCATGCCACTTGAAATAGAATCGTTTTCCTTTCTCCTGTCCCTTTAAAAATATTTGTTGGAACTAGTTCTCTTGCCTCTGGACAAAAATCTGGGTGGTCTATAACTACTCTAGCAAGTTCCCCCTAATTGGGATATCAAAAACTGGCTTTTCCCTCTGGCCATGGCAGGTGTTTAAGGCTGACTCTTCTTCTCATGGGACATTCAAGTGTTCTTTGGAGGAAAACCTCGCTCATACCTCCAAATTTTGAGGGATCTCTAACCTGTAGCTCCATTGATAATAGAAAATATTTATCTATTCTGTCTGGCAACTTAGTCCTTCCGTAGCCACTAGAAATAAGGTATGGCCCACAACTTTCCACTTCTTGAGTCTGTTCTTCATTTGGATAGGTCTAATAGCACTCTCTTTCTCCTGCCTAACCCACATCTGCTCCATGGGAAATGCTTATGCATCTTTTGTGCCAGAGTTGCCAATAAATTCTGGGGGTACAGTCTGAACCCAACTCAGACATCATTCCTTTGACTTGTCAGTAGTGGCTAGTCAGCTTGTCTCTGGACCATTAAATTTGCGGGAAGTAGTTAGATACCAGGCTCCAAGGTCTCGTAACTAGGAGGGACAAGCTCTTGGAGTGTTCTTTTGAATCCTGTTTACCAGTATGAGGCGAGGGCTGGCATTTCCCTACTCTGACTTGGAATTGGGGGTTAGACTCATTGCACATTAAAGAGTTTCTCCAAAAATGCCTCTCCAGAGCTGGTGAATTTTTAAAAATGTATTAATTACCATTAATTATATAAATCATTGATGCGACTTAACCTGAACAGTTTTACCTATAGTTACCCAGGCGAGGAGTGGCTAGATTGCGAACTATACCTATGTTTTTAATGATCAATTTGGGACTCATATTTAAAACTACCAATTGTTTTCCCTGTCCTTGGCATGTTAATGCATCCTCATACTTATGGCTCATTACTCCCTTTGGCAGTCTTATGGTCCTGTTATTTCACCTCTGATTCTGCTTCTCTAGTAAATGACTGCCTGCTTCTGCCACCCAGAGGACCCCAAAGCAAATTTCAGGTATGCTACATAGCCTAATCTTAAAACCACGTTGCTCAAAACATACTCTCCAAATTTGATAAAAATCTGTCAGGCTGATTTTGTTTGATGCAGTAACAGAGACATATAAAAACATATATAAACATTTTTATTTAGCTATACATAGATGCAGTTAAAAAGAAATACTAGGCAGTAAATTCAACTGGCTAAAGAAAAGAGTATTTTGATTGTGTTGTTAGACTAGATGGGAATTTGAGTGGCATTGTTTCTCAGGCCTGCTGGAGGCTGGGGGATAGTAAAGTTTCTCCAATATCATTTAAGTCTTTGTGCCCTTGCTATTTGTCTTGCCAGGGCTATCATAGGTCTTGATGGATTTGGTATGTGCAGTCATGCTTGGCTGATGGTTTCACCTCTCTGATTGTCCCACTAGGAATTCCATTATGGGGCCATCCATTGAACTCTGCTGTTGGCTAGAGCCTGTTGCATTGCCTTGTTCCCTGTAGCTTTAGTCTGGTAAACAGTTCTCCCTGTTTGTTTACTCCACAGATGTGAGTTAGAATAAAATACTTAATTTTGACCTTCTCGAATTTCTAAATATAATTTCATCTTATTATACATCTTCGCTAAACTAGAGATATTGTTGGACACATCTAATCCTTTCAGAAGAGAGAAATAAGTTCTTTGACTTCTTTGGAAGGTATACATTTATCTTCATTTTTGCTCTTGTAGCTATCATTTATCTGAGAATAAATGATAAATGAGCTCACTCTGCATTTTGCTTGAGAACTTAGCTCCTCCCAACACAAATGCCGAGAGTTTGAATTTTCATTTATTTATTTTATTTATTTTTATTTTTAAAATACTTAATTGCCAGCAGATTTAGGAGCTCACCAAGAGGTCCCAGAGTTTGTTATGCATAAGTAACAGCTTATAAACAAGATGTGATTTCTAAAATTACGATGGCTTATCTAGTGATTTTGAGGGCTGTCTTACATTTAGTGACTGTGTTGGGGGAGAGCAGAGGGGAGTTAGCTTAACATTTACCTTTTGTAAACACCTTTTGTCACTCCTCCATCATTTGGACTCTTTAGGAGGACCTCTTGCTCTTGGTGGCAAATATTTATTCTTTACAAAGAGGTTATCAGGGAATGAGGGATGCTCAATCCTTACTGAAGTCCTGGCCCCTGAATATTTTCTGATAACAAATGTTTTGAGGTTTTTGTACTTAATGCAGAGAAGTGTTGCTTAATTCTAAATTTTTAAAATTGTGTTCTTAAAGAAAAGGGTACAAACCATATGATTGTTTAGTATATCACAAGCAAGATATTTCTTTTTTTTTCTTTTTTTTTGAGACAGAGTCTTGCTCTGTTGCCAGGCTGAAGTACAGTGGCACGATCTCGGCTCACTGCAACCTCCACCTCCCGGGTTCAGGCAATTCTCTTGCCTCAGCCTCCCGAGTAGCTGGAACTATAGGCGCCCGCCACCGTGCCCAGCTAATTTTTGTATTTTTAGTAGAGATGGGGTTTCACCATGTTGGCCAGGATGGTCTCAATCTCTTGACGTCTTGATCCACCTACCTTGGCCTCTAAAAGTGCTGGCATTACAGGCATAAGCCACCATGCCCGGCCAAGATACTTCTTTAATATCTTTATTTTCAAAAATCCTATAACATTGACATTCAAATCTGTATTTGTAACATTTATCTATGTTTAATGTAAACAATTTACATTTAAAATTAAATATTTTTTCTCTTAGTCAATATTTGAGTAAAATTAATAAGTAATTATTCTGACTCTAGGTAGAAATTAAAAGTCGTGTGGTTTCTTGATTACTCCCATTTTACTCTTGCCTGGGTAATTAGACACTTCTTGGCTTTCCTTTCAGTGCGTGTTCTATATGATGGAGGGTGTTGTCTCTCTTCTCCACTGCAGTAAGCTTCAAGCTGTACTTGCCTATGCTATGACTCTATATATCCCTCAAGTTAGCCCTCTTTAAATTAGGGGCTGCCTAATTTATTGCATATATAACTGCTGCCTCTGGCCAAGGTAAAATTCTGTGGTAAATGACAATACCCTGTACGGTCATCCTTTATTTTATTTTTTTAAATACAACCTCCTCCTTCCCTCTCTTCCAGTGCATTTTAAGTTCACTTCAAAGGCTATTTGTTATAAATCCCTTTCAATAATTTTATCTTATTTCCCTACCTAATTCTTCTAGAAATACATTGTTTATTTCTTAAAGATCTGCATATTTTTCTCAGATATAGTGTTCAAATCACAGCAAATGCATCCCTGGATTCTATTCTGAGTGAACTATTAATGCTCCTAAAATAGCTACGCATGTGTGGATGTTGGGGAAGAACCATGAAGGACTGCTTAGCAAAAGGAGAATTTATAAACCATCTGTGGAATCCCCAATTATCAGAATTATTAACGACAGTAATATTTTGACTGCTATCCCATTTTTGTGTGTGTTTATTATGCTAGCTTGGAATCTCTTAAAAAAAGCAAAGATGGGCCAGGCACGGTGGCTCACACCTGTTATCCCAGCACTTTGGGAGGCCGAAGCGGGCAGATCATGAGGTCAGGAGTTCATGACCAGCCTGATTAACATGGTGAAGCCCTGTCTCTACTAAAAATACAAAAATTAGTCAGGCGTGGTGGCGTGCTCCTGTCTTCCCAGCTACTTGGGAGGCTGAGGTGGGAGAATCACTTGAACCTGAGAAGTGGAGGTTGCAGTGAGTCAGGATCATACCATTGTACTCCAGCCTTGTTGACAAAGTGAGACTCTGTCTCAAGAAAACAAGAAACAAAGAAAAAAAAGAAAAAAGAAAAAGCAAAGATGATGTCAAGATGCCAATGGAAACAGAGCCATCTTTTCTTCCTGGATGTTCTACTTCCTCTTTTATTCTTCCTATTTCTGGACTATGCATACCTTCTAAGAGTTCTCTGTTAAAAATTAACAGTAACACATTAGTATTTGTGAAGGTGGTATGCAAAAGAAAATTTAATTGCACCATTTATACCTGGAAACTGAGAACAGAAATGGGTTAAATTGTTCTGGATGAGAAACCAGGGTTTGAACTTACTGCCATGGACTCATGGCTATTTTTCTCTCCCTCCCTTGCAATAGCACTTCAAAGTAGACCATAGCATAGATTTCCAGACATAAATAGAATCCTTAAATTAGAGCTGTGACCTGCCTTTAATAATTAACCAATAATGAGGTACTAACTAGAAATTCACCTAATTACCTAACAAATGTAAAATTTCTACTAAGCTGCTTTGATTTGAACGGACAAATTTAGAATCTAATCAAATCCATTTAGTTGAAATTGTGCCTTAGCTGTAGATTATCCTGAAGCAATACATACGTAAGTAACTGTATATCTCAGAATGCTAGTTAGTACTTGTAACTTCCAATTCAGAAATTTCTAGTCAGATTTTACAGAATGTAGTTGGAGTTATTATAATAGTTTTTGGTTCTCAGTGTTAAGCTGTAGTTTTCTTGCATTCATATATTCAGTCAATACATACTGATGGCCTAATAAGTGCCAGATACTGTTCTGGGTGATGTGAGAATTGCTCCCTGAGTGACAGTGTTTACAATTTACCAAATCAATCATCATTGCAAGTGGATCTGGAAGCAAAGACAAATAAGGATAGTATGAAGACATATATTCAATATCTCTTGACTGCAAATTACAATCACCCCTCTCCATTGGTTGTTTAAACGTCGAATGATAGAATGTTTGGGCTGCGTGAAATCTATTCCATTCTTCTCCAGGTAGAGTAGAGAAAACTGAGTCTGAGCAGATTAAGTGATATGCTCAGGATCACAAAGCAAATTATTAGCAGCTGGGTTCAACTCAAGATTGCTGAGTATTAGGCCAATGTTTGTTCAAGAGAATGCTAGCAATGACAGGTGCGTCTTAGCAAGACTGAAGAAGCCCCTTAGGCTTTGTGAAGTCTCTGATGACCCTTGATGGGAGATGCAAAATATGTATTTTCGGTTATGGTCAGGGCCCTCACATTCAGGTTGCATGGTACAGTCATTGATGCTGATTAATGTATTAAATATAATCAAATAAATAAATGTTTTTATACAGAAAAGAAGCAGCTGGCATTTTTGGGGTTTGCTCCATGTTAGGTGAAGTTGATTTCTCCCTGCATAGCCTCTATGCTAATCTCATTACTATTGAACAGAGGGTTCATGGACGTCATAGAAACTTAGAGTTGGATGGAACATTAGAGACTATAACACATTCTTTTCATTTAACAGTTGGGATAACAGAGATTGAGTAAAGAAAGTGACTTGCCTAGTGATGTGCTGATAGCTAGAGACAGAGCAAAGCATCTTGATTCTTAATTCAACGTTCTTCTGCCTCCCTATTGCATGTTCTGACATAATTTGGTAGAATATCAGAGCCTTGTTTCACAGGTGGTAGTCAAAGCATTTACCCTTCTTTGGAAAACAAACTCTCTGCTAGCATTATAAGATGATTCTGGGTCTGTTTGCATCCACTCTTGGATTTCTGCCATCTTTTCTTCCAGTGTGCTGAGGTATAATAATCTCTTGTTTCACAGAACATGACCACATTTCAGGAAAGGTTGTTCTGGATGGACCTTGGCTTTATTCCTGTAAGAATAAAAAAGTCATGTACATCATGGTGACTATAGTTAATTATACCATATTGTATACTTGAAATTTGCTGAGAGAGTAGAATTGAGGTATAACAGTGAAACACAAAACAAAAGGTAAATATGTGAGATGATGGATGTGTTTATTAAATTGTGGTGATCACTTCACTATATATATATACACACACACACACACATTTCAAATGATCACATTGTATACCTTTAATATATATAATTTTTGTCAATTATGCCTCAATAAATCTGGGAAGAGAACCAGTGCCAGAAAATACATGTTTGAGAAACACTACAAAAAAGAAAAGGAAAGGTGATCATTGGAGTAGAGGTGAAAATTTTCTATATCCAAAGAAGAAGTTATTTAAGAAAAATCCCTACTCCGTTTATGGTTGCTTCTGTCTCTGGATATAGTTCATTTTCTCAAGCATCTTATTTTACAATGATATGAGAGATGTATGCATATGTATCTGGAAAGCTATACAGATGTTTAAGCAGAAGAAGCATGAAAATTATGTTGATTCCCAACACCTCAAATAATCACGCTTTAAAAAACTAAATTGTGGCTGAATAATAACCATGACTTTCACTGTCTACGATGGAAGTCCATTAGAAATCTGAGGCACAATGTTGGTGGACCGTTGCCAGCAAGCAGCAATGTTTACATATTAGCGGTGATTTGAAAGCCTTCAAAAGTTCAATCTGGAACGAGAGGTTTGCATAAAGCCCTTTCTATATAAGCTGATGAAAGTTTATAGATTGGCTCCTGCTGTTTGCTGGGGATGATCACAACAGAATTGCTCATGGTCTCCACACCTTCACTCAGTTGCTGTCACATTCTTTCTTCCCAGACCACATTCCCCAAGTTGGCCATGTTCTGGTTATGCAGAAGTCATTATACAACTTCACAGAAAAAGGGATACATTCCTATTGGTCTATATGAGCTAATAAATCTCTGATCTCAATCGGGGAAAAGTTCAACCTCATTGAATTTTCTTATTTTCTCAGCTCCTTCTCTATATTCACAAATATGCTATTTATATAATTTCATTGCATGACCTGCCATATCATATAATGTGTGCTTGTATTCTGACCTTCACACTTTTTCTTGTACCTGTTGTACTAAGATCTAACTCCTTCCCTCTGACTGCTTCCCTGGTCTTGTTCAGAATTTATCTACTTTTCCACATTTGGCATCTTTATTCTCATCGTGAGAAAAACCTCAGAGTCACTAATGGTATGCCTAGAAAATCTCTCTTTTTTTGCGTGTTTTATGTGTTTGTTGATAAAAACAATTGCACAGAGTAGCAGGAAGATGTCTGTGGTCCTACTACTCTCACTACCTTATAGTTGTGAAGAGTTCCAGATTTCCATATTTCACTGGATTTTTATAACACTCTGAGTTAACAAACAGTTTCAATCATATTGTTTAGGTAGAAAATTGAGTCTCAAAAGATAAAGTGACAGTAAGTCATGAAGCCAGTTGGTAATAAAAGCAAGACTGGAGAAGGGATCTCATTTTTGTTTTAGAACATTTCCCTAAAGTATCCCAGTTTTTCATATTTTCTTATCTGTAAATTCAAAGTTTGTTTCCACATAAGTAGCAGAGTTCTAAGCCTACGAACCAAGTCAATACATGATATAAGCCTGATCTACTTGACCTGTGAATGCTGCTGCTGGTAAAGCTGATAGTGATTGCCGTTGAAAAGGTAGAAGATTCAGTGAAGCCCAAAAAGTCTCTATGCAATATAAGCGTAATCTATTCATAACTTCAGGTTGTAGAGGGAAGGAAAAGGAATGCAATGAACACTTGTTGTCTGTTGGGTACGAATACACTTTACTTGTGAGTGCAGCAATACTGTGACAGTATTGAGTATTTTCTGCATTTTCAAAATGAGGAATGTGATGCTTTGAGAGGTTAAAGAACCAAGATTATGCAGCCAGAGAGTAGCACATTTGTGTCAATGCGTTGCTGTGGACCATACACTTCTTCCTTGAGTAAAACTTGACTTCTCTGTCAGAGCAAATGCATTCACTCTCTCACTAAAAAGAACTAGACATTCTCCTACACTGCAGCAGCTGAGGTATGACAGTGAAGGACATGACTTTCACTGTCTACGATGGAAGTCTATTGGAAATCTGAGGCACAAGGTTGGTGGACCAGCAGTGGAGAGCTGTTGAGGTAGTGAGTTAACAAAAGAAACAGGGCAGGATTGGAATTTTAATGCAATAAATTATACTATATTATTATCATGGTCAGACTCAAAGTTCCACGTTTCTGATCTTCTTTATTCTTTTCCTAAGAAAAATAATCTTTCTTCCACTTAAACTGGTGTTTTCTTTCAGTCATGCAGTCTTCAACTGTGTATTTGTGCAGTGTCATACTCATAAATTTGCATATTCTAGTACCCAAAGGAGACCTGGGAATTTCAAGTTTAATGTAAAATAAATCTTGGAATGGAGACTATCTAGTACTTATGCTTCCAGACATTCTCTGGAGACATCTAATTAAAAAATAAATAAATAAAAACTTTTCCAAAGCTACCAAACACATCTAAGAGGTAAAATCCTATTGACAAATACTTTGGCTGAATGCCATTAACTGAAACGTCTGCTAACAAATTTCATTGAGGCTTTATTGGGGGAAAAAAGCAATTCCATTACAACAACAACTGAATCAATTCCAGGTTGATGCTAAAGACTGTGCTTCAGAGAGATGGTTTGGATCATTTAATTTTTTTTTAATGGAAATGTGTGCATAATGAAATTTCCTCACATTCAGCCTCTTTTCTTGGCAGCAAAACATCTCTATGGATACACTTGTCAACATAACAACTAACACAGTTTTTCTTTCATCCAAGAGATAGCATTTGCAATTACTGATGTGATCTGGAAAGATCTACTATGGGTGGTTAGCCAAACAGTGTCCTAACAGTAGACGCTTTTCCGGAGATGCTGATGGAACACTGTCACCAAATGTTGGTTTATTCAGTCCTCTAGTGAACATTTATTGAGTTTCTGGGTGAAGTGATTTAAAGAAAGGAATTCATCTAAACTAGTTTTGCAATTATAAAGCTCTGTCTATCTTAAGAGATAATAATCAATTTCCTGATTTTTTTCTCTTGTTACCTAAGGCTGTGCTTAAGATAGTATCCTGTTTGGGGTTGGATTAAAGGATAGTTGGAGAAAGGATGGTACTAACATTTCAAAAATCTTTCTGGTAATTAATTGAATTCACAGACTCCAACGATTAAATGAAAATCTGTTGGTGTACATTAAGTGTACCCTAAGATACCTGTCAATTGCTTCTCTAGTTTATTTACAAAATGGAACAAGCAGGCTTAAGTACTAAAATTTGAGGAATTTTTTACAAGGTGAGTTGTGGGATCCTCTCTTATACACAGTATATGGTTATTTTCTCTAACATTATTTCTTGATTGAACCACATTGGATATTTTTTTTGTTTTGTGTTGTTTTGAGACAGAGTCTTGCTCTGTTGCCCAGGTTGGAGTGCAGTGGCGCAATCTCGACTCACTGCAACCTCCGCCTCCCGGGTTCAAGTGGTTCTCTGCCTCAGCCTGTAGCTGGGATTACAGGCGCCGCCACCATGCCCAGCTAATTTTTGTATTTTTAGTAGAGATGGGGTTTCACCATCTTGGCCAGGCTGGTCTTGAACTCCTGACCTCATTATCCACCCACCTTGGCCTCCCAAAGTGCTGGGATTACAGGCGTGAGTCACCGTGCCCGGCCCACATTGGATATTTCTAATGGTCTTCAAAATGCTTGAGCTTGTAGGAATATATCAATACAAGACCCAGAAATTGAAGGAGCAGCTTTAGGATAAATTCTGGCTGTAACACAGAGGCTGAGGGATGCATTTTGTAAATGGCATAAGGAGACAGAGGAAACCAGCGCTTCTGTATCTGTATGTTGGGCTCAGGCATGAAGTGTTACACTCATGGTCTGCTTATAGGTTTAAAAATTCATTATAGTTGGGCGTGGTGGCTCACGCCTGTAATCCTAGCACTTTGGGAGGCCAATGTGGGCAGATCACCGGAGGTCAGGAGTTCAAGACCAGCCTGGTCAACATGGTGAAACCCCATCTCTACTAAAATACAAAAAAAAAAAATTTAGCCAGGCATGTGGCAGGTGTCTGTAATCCCAGCTACTTAAGAGGCTGAGACAGGAGAATCACTTGAACTGGGGAGACGGTGGTTGCAGTGAGCCGAGATCATGCCACTGCACTCCAGCCTGGGCAACTGAGCGAGACTTCATCTCAAAAAAAAAAAAAAAAAAATCATTATAAAGATACCAAAGGAAAGTCCTTGAGAGACAATATCAGGCCGATCACTCACCTGGCATGGAGTGATCTCCATCATCTGCACGGCAGGGAAGTGTGGGAGCTATCTCTATTCAACATCTGTCCCAAGATGCCTCAGCATGCTCTACTATCTCAATGTATGTATCAATGGGAGAAAGCAAAAACTGGAAGGAGATTATGCTTTCCAGTTATAAAGACACTTTCTACAATTTTCTCAGGCCCTTTGAATCTTCCCCAGGATGTTCTGGAATCTCATTAATAGACTTTCCTATCATCTCCAATTCCATCCCATGCCAACAACTGTCAGTTAATAAACATGGGCCTCTATAGCAGAGTTTCTCAGACTTTAATATGCATAAAAATTGGTATACAGACACCCTCAAGTCTTGATAAAATGCAGATTTGATTCAATAGGTTTGGGGTGGAGCTGGAAGCTCTGTATTTTGAACAGGAACCTGGGATATGCAGATGCTTCTGGTCCATGGACCACCCTTTGAGAAGCATAGCTCTGGATCTGCTTTCAAGGGAATAAAATTCAATTAACATTTGTGAGTCACAACTCAAAAAAGCTATAGGCTACATACAAGGCAATGTACAGGTAATGTTTCATCTCTTTGTCTCAAGTACGTGCCAGGTTCATATTATGTCCGTTTAACAGATGAGAAAACTGGGGCTTGGAAATGGTAGCTTACCCCTAAATCATAGCAAAGCTAACACTAGAGCCTAGTTTTTCTGACCTGAAATCTCAATATCCTTTTGCCAGACTAGTGTTTCCCAGTTGTGATGCTTCTCAGAGTATGCTGACCTGCCAGGGTTTTCTAGTTTGTCAAAGAACATTCCAGGGAATAAGTACACTGGCTTTCCACCCAAACACCACTCATATAATTGCAGTGTTCTTTTTTTTTTTTTTTCTTCTGAAAGCCATAAATGCAGAGGAGCAGTAAGAATAGAATAAAAAAATCTTTGGCATGCAAAAGAGCAGATAGGCATGTGGTACCTGTACTAAGAAGCCCGGAGAGTGCTGAGCTGAGGTAGGTGGTGGGAGGAGTGGGAAGTCAGCTGACAGCACATTAGTGATCCTCTGCCTCAAAGGCCATCTTGAGAGTTTGCATCATCCACCAGTAGAATAAAGTTCTAGAAATTTTAGAGTAGCTCAAGATAGAGCTTAACCTTAAGCTCTACATATGGAGGACAATAGTGAAGCCCTGAGAAGGAAAAGGAAGAAATAATGAAAAGGACAAAGAAAACAAGGAAGATCAACATCATTGCCACCGATGCTTATTGTAAATGTGCTGAAAAAAAAGGCACAAGAGAATCCCTGCCTTGAAGAGACATTCGCATAAAACAATGTCTGCTGGAGCTGAGTAAAAGTGACTTTTTGTTTATTAAAAAGCAGAAGAGGGGTCTTGTTGAAGAGGTGGCACTCTAACTGGGCTGGGGAAAAATGTTGAACGTATATGGAGGAGAAAGAGCTCTTTCTAATCTGTGTGGATCTGGAGAAGAAAAGAAACTATAATACTAAATTCTTTTTAGTACTATAATAGAAATAAGCAACCTAAAGTACTAAAACTTGAGGATTTCTTACAAGGTGAGTTGTGGGATCCCCTTTTATACAGTGTGTGGTTATTTTCTCTAGTCTGTTTAAAACTAACCATAAAACTAACCTGTTTATAGTATATAATTCAGTAGTTTTTAGTATGCAGCTAGAGTGTGCAACCATCACCACTATCTAATTCCAGAATATTTTCGTCACCCCGCACGGAAATAAAAGACACATGCCCGGCTGGGTGCGGTGGCTCACGCCTGTAATCTCAGCACTTTGGGAGGCTGACGCGGGCAGATCACGAGGTCAGGAGATCGAGACCATCCTGGCTAATGTGGTGAAAACCTGTCTCTACTAAAAATAAAAAAAAATTAGCCGGGCATGTTTTCTTGTTGTCTTGTGGTCTTCGCTTTCTTCTTTCCTTCCTGTCTTCATTTTAGTGAAGGTGATTTTCTCTGGTGGTCTGTTTTAATTTTTTGCTTTTCATATTTTTGTGTGTATCCATTGTGTGGTTTTTGATTTGAGGTTACCGTGAGGCTTGTAAATACTATGTTCTGGCCCATATTATAAATCGGACAACTTAACACTGATTGCATAAACAAACTAACAAGCAAAGATAAAAACTATTAACGCTACACTTTGACTTTTTCCCCTTGCTTTTTAACATTTTGTTGTTCTAATTATATTTTATTTTACTGTCTATGTCTTGAAAAGTTTTCGTTATTAAGTCATTATTTTGGATTGGGTCATTATTTAATTTTTCTGCTCAAAATATGAATAGTTTACACACCACAATTACAGTTTTATAACATTCTGTGTTTTTCTGTGTATTTACTATTACTAGTGAGTTTTGTGCCTTCAAATAATTTTTTATTGCTCATTAACATTCTTTTCTTTCAGATGGAAGAATTCCCTTTAGTATTTCATGTAGGACAGGTCTGGTGTTGATGACATTCCTCAGATTTTGTCTGAGAAAGTATTTCTCCTTCATATTTAAAGGATATTTTTGCCAAATATACTATTTTAGGGTAAATTTTCTTTTCCTTCAGACTTTAAATATCGTTTTTAAAGTCTGCTGCCAGACATATTGGAGCTTCATTGTATGTTTTTATTTGTTTATTTTCTCTTGCTTCTTTTAGAATTCTTTCTTCATCCTAGACATTTGGGAGTTTGATTATTAAATAGATTGAGGCAGACTTATTTGGGTTAAATCTGCTTGCTATTCTATAACCTTGTACTTGAATATTGGTATTTTTTTCTAGGTTTGAGACGCTCTCTGTTGTTATTCTTTGAATAAGCTTTCTACCCACATCTACCTCTTTCTGCCTCCCCTTTAGGGCCTTCTTAGATTTGCCTATTTGAGGCTATTTTCTAGATCTTGTAGGTGTGCTTTAATTCTTTTTTATTATTTTTTCTTTTGTCCCTGTGTATTTTCAAACAGCCTGTCTTGAAGCTAATTCTTTCTTCTCTTTGCTCAGTTCTGCTATTAAGAGACTCCAAAGCATTTTTCAGTATGTCACTTGCATTTTTGAACTCCAGAATTTTTCTATTTGATTCTTTTTAACTATTTCAATCTATTTGTTAAATTCTTCTCTGCGCTATCTTGGATTTTGTTGCGCTTCTTCAAAACAGCTATTTTGAATTCTCTATCTGAAAAGTTACATGTCTCACTTTCTGCAGGATTGGTTCCAGGTGCCTTATTTAGTTTGCATAGCAAGACCATGCTTTCCTGGATGCTCTTGATGCTTGTGGATGTTGGTTGCTTTCTGGGCACTGAAGAGTTAGGTACTTATTGTAGTCTTCACAGTTGGGTTTGTTTGTACACATCCTTCTTAGGTATGATTTCCAGGTATTCAAAGGAACTTGGGTGTTATGATCTGTCTTAGGTCACTATAGCCGTATCTGCATTAGGAGGCATCCCAAGCCTCAGACTCATGGAGGTACCACCTTGGTGGTCTTGGGTAAGATTCGGAAGAATTCCCTAGATTACCAGTCAGAGACTCTTGTTCTCTTCCTTTACTTTTTGCCAGTCAACCAAAGTCTCTCTGTCTGTGCTTAGCTGCCTGGAGCTTGGGGAGGGATGACACAAGCACCCCTGTGACTACCACCCTTAGGACTGTGTTAGATCAGACCTGAAGCCAACACAGCACTGGGGTCTTTCCCATGGCCTGTGGTAACCACTGCCTGGCTACTGCTTATGTTTGCTCAAGGTCCTTGAACTCTTTAATCAGCAGGTGGTGAAGCCGGCCAGGCTTGTGTCCTTCCCTTTAGGGTGGTAAAATTTCCACAGGCCTGGGGTATTTAAAGATGCCATCCACAGGCAGGGCCTGGAGTCAGAAACCTTAGGAATCTATTTGGTGCTTTATTCTACTGCAGCTGATTGGCATCCCAGGCACAAGACAAAGTCCTTTCCATTCTTGCCTCTCCTTTCCTCAAGCAGAGAAGTCTGTCCTTATGGCCACCACCACCCCAGGCCTGCCGTAAGTACTGCCTGACTACTATTGATATTTATTCAAGGCCCAAGGGCTCTTCAGTCAGCTTGTGGTAAATGCTGCTAGAGCTAGGACTCACTCTTCAGGCAAGTGGGCTCCCCTCCAGCCTAGAGCATGTCAAGAAATGCCATCCAAGAGCCAAGGCCTGGAACTGGGAGCCCAAGAGCTTGCTTGGTGCACTTCTTTACTGTGACTGAGCTGGTACCTAATCTGCAAGACAAAGTCCCCTTACTCTTCCCTCTCTTTTTCTCAAGCAGAAAAAGTCCCCCATCTTAGCCAACACAGCTGAGAATGTGTGGGGTCACTCCTGATGCAGGCATGTCTGTGAATCTTATCCAAGGTCCTTGGCAAGTATTGCCTGGGCACCATTGCTGATTTTTCAGGGCTCAAGGGCACTTTAGTTAGCAAGTGATGAATCCTGTCAGAATTTGGTCCTCTTCAAGGCAGTGGGTTCCTTTCTGGCCCAGGTTGTGTCTAGAAACTTCATCTGGAAGCTAGGATCTGGAATGGGGGCCTCCGAAGTCTGCCTGGTGCCCTATCCTACTGTGACTGAGCTGGTATCCAAGTTGCAAGACAAAGTGCTCTTTACTCTTCCCCTCCTCTCTTTAAGCAGTGGGAAGGAGTCTCTCCCAGAGCTGTGAGCTTTACTGCTTGAGGTTGTGGGAGTGGTGGCCTAGGCACTCCCTTGGCCACCCTAGCTTGTATCTTCCTAGGTCACGTGCTCCCCAAGTCCATTGGCTCTGAGCCAAGCATAACACCAGGATTTGCCCAGGAATTTCAGTCCTTGTGGCCTAGACTGCTTTTCAAGTTTATTTAGGACCCCGGAGCACTTCGGTCCATGGTGGCAAGGCTTGCTGGAACTCAGGTTCCAACCACTGGAATGGGCAAGTTCTGTCTGACTAGGGCTGGTCTAAATGCTTTCTCTGTGTGTGCTGGCTGAGTTCTGCCCTGTGTTGCTTTCCACTGTAACAGGGCAACACTGAGGTCTAGTGCAAAGTCCCACAATCATGGCACTCTTCCTCCCCCAAGGGCACAGATTCTGTCTCAGCACCATGCAGCCACTGCTGGGGGATGGCAGAGGGGTAGCATCAGCAATTCAAGACTTTTTCCTAACTTTCAGTGCCTCTTTCCTTGATATGAAATTAAAACCAGGTACTATGATAACTTGCCTGGTTTTTGCCTCGCAGGAACGTGCTTTTACGTGTGAATAGTTGTTCAACTTGGCATTCCTGCGGGGAGGGCAGTCAATGGAGGCTTCTATTCAGCCATCTTGCTCCGCCTCCCTTTGTATAGAACTCAGATAGGTTATAACTAAAGCTGTTGGGATATTAAAAACATAATTGACATATTTTAGCCCTGGATATTCATCCTTCAGTTTTAGGTGTTGGCAAGTGGCTGGAGAATATTCAACTGTCATAATCAAAAATACTTATGAGAGCTTTAGGAAGTTTACTTACCAGGAATAAATACTGTGTTTAATTATATCTAATATTTACTTTGTTTTTCATCATTTATTTTAATTTACTTTCAAAACTTTCCCAGAGTCAATACTTTAGGTTTTTATTTTTTATATAGAATAAGATGCTTTGTGTAACAAACAAAAATGAGCAAGCAAAAATGACCTCAAAGTAGCTTGGGTAAATAGCATGGGGGAAAAAATGGCTTAAATTTCATATTTGAAACACTGTAATTTCCATTTTCTGTTTCAAACCGTGCAATAGAGGAGGAAACAGAGTCCTAAATTTCTTATGGTGTGGCCACCAATAACCTGGATGGTCTTGGGTATGTCATTATCTTTCTGAGTTTCAACAACTTGAAATATAAAAGGAAAAGGCTAAACTAAGTCATCTCTGTGGTTCTGAGAGTTCAAACATTCCATGATTCTGAAGATGAAGTCTCTCTGTTATAGATCTGCATTTATGTCAAGGGAAATGTCATTGTGAATTTTTCATCATCATAGCAAAAAATGTGAAGTAGCAGACTGAGCAATACATGTGTATATTATGATGCAACCAGTCATCCCTTATTTATACAAATCTTGGAAGATACATGACAGTCAAAAGGCTTTCTATATTCAAGTATTAAAAAATCTATAAAATTATATTCAACTGGGTAGCAGTTGGTGCCTGGGGTTTTTATAGTTATATTTGTTTTCTGTGTTCAGAGAAGGGTTTTCTAAATGAATATAAGATATGGGACACTTTATTTGGCAGTATCTTTTAAACTGAGGGGTAAAATTATTGAAATGTAGCTCATGACTTATTCCCTTTATTTGTTTCATTAAGCATGGTTTTTATTTTGTCAGAAAATAATATATATATTTTGTCATCATAGAAATGAGTTTCAAATAGGAATAAGGAAAAAGATTACAGATTTAGCCCACATGCAACAAATCTGACGTATGAAAACCTAAATTATTCATTTTTGCCCAAATATTTATAAATATGAATTTATTTCTCAAGAATCATACTACTATAGACCATTTAACCCAATATGAATTCATTCATTTATAATTAAAACAAATTCAATTTCTACACAATTTTTAGGATTTCATTTATTGCTTAAAGTCAACTTAATGTAGTTAAGCAACTTTCGATTTTTTAAATGAAACTACAAGTAAAATTTCCATTTGATGAGGTGAGAGAATTGCTTCAGCCTGGAAGATCAAGGTTGCAGTGAGCTATGATCGTGCCTCACTCCAGCCTACATGACAGCAAAACCTTGTCTTAAATATATATGTATGTTTAAGTCAAAAACCTTAAATGTGTATATATTTAAGACAAAAACCTATATGTAAAACAAAACCTTTTCTCCAATATATGTATATTTGAGAGTTGTAATAGCATTGAACTTGAAAATAATTCAAAATAAGGGGACAAATAAAAGTTTAAAAAATTAGGTTAATAGGAAGCAATAAAAGGACTACTGTTTCCATCTAAAACTTGGAAGCTGAATAGACTAAGAAAAAATAAATACAAAATCAAAATAGTGGCCTGATTTTGGAATTTAAGGATTAAGAAAGGGATCCCCTTCCTCAACGTGCCCCTCTTTTTCTGTCTTCTACCCACCACACATTTATAATTGGGAACAATAGGTTCATTTACATTTTGTTTCCCATATGGGAGAAACTGAGATCTGGAAGTTCTTTGAAGATTTTGCTACATTAGGAATTCAAATAGGATTGTTCAGCTGATAATGCTGAGTTTCTAGATTGGCAAACTTCATATTGGCCTACATCTCCATAAAAATGTATTTAAGAAATTGAACATTCTTTGTGTTCGGGGTCAAGAGGGTTCTAAAGATGAAAAAGAAGAACTGATTCATTTTGCGCCCACCTTGAGCTTAACATTGTGTTAGTCACTTCGTTTGTAAGGCTGATAATATTTTCTGTATTTCACTGAATCAGGCATTAAAACCCCTTTCTGCCTAGTGTTCCATTACAGGAATGCTAAGCATGTGGGAGTTATTTATATCCTGCTGCTCAAAGTCATCAGCAAGGTCTGATTGCAAAAATTAAAAAAAATCACAACCTCAGGCATAAATGGGTTAATGCCTGGCAAGTATAGCAGCCGGGCCTCAAACCCAACCATCAGATTTAATACATCATCTCTTGTCATATACCAATTCCCTAAAATATAGTCCTAGTCTACAAGTTGCTTATCTGCTGGTGTTTTCTTATGACTGTAGAAAAAGTAACACTTGTGGGTGTGGTAGTTAACATTAGGGAAATATAAAATGGTGTTGGAGGAGATCAGGGTAGGAAATGATTGTATTTATTTAACGGAGCAACTGGAAAGTCTTCATGGGAAAAATAGTATTTCAGACCAGTTCTCAAGAAATGAGAGAATTTTAACAAGTAGAGATAGGCTTGGGGGGATTCTAGAAGAAAGGAAGGACTCAGCTAAAATTACATAGGCAAGAAAGTACAAAAGTAATCATGAAAAAGAAATTAGAGTTTTATGGAGGTTTTAAAGTAAAAGAACCAAGGAGTTATTAAATACTAAAAGTATTTAGTTTAAAAGACATTTAAAGAGGATATTGAATAGAAGTACTATTTTAAAAGACTATGGGGAAAGCTGTGACTAGTTAAGAAAGATTAATATTGCCTCACAAAGAGACCAAAAGTACAGAGCTCAATTAGGAAATAATCATAATAGACCAAATATATGTGGGTCTTGGCAACTGATTGTATGTGACAGTGTAAGAGGTGTTAGAGACACTTTTCTTGTATTCTTTTCTGTTCTTTTCCTTTTTAACTACTAAAATGTTACTTCCTTTTGTACTAGTTAGTATTTTCTTATATTAAAGTTTCCCTGATCAAATTACTGGTGTGGTTTCCGTCTCTGACAGGATTCTCACAGACACATTGTTCTACATATAATAGATATATAGATGTAGCATTGGGTAAATTCAGAGTGTGCCTTCTAAATTTTGGTATATTTTCTTTTCCAAGCACTAACAATTTATCATCATGCAGCAGAATCTATATCCAAATTTAGTCCAAGAACCCAAGTTACCCAAGTATATGCTGAAATAAAAACACCATAAAATTCCTCTACTGAAATGAATACGAAAAACGTATAAAAATATTTTTTCTATTTTGCAGCAGGCATATTGAAGAAACAAATATTTGAATAAGAACAAGATAGAATAAAAAGGACTTGGGATTTAACTGTGATTTGTTGAAATTATATGATCTAAGATAGATAAATCATCAAATGAAGAAAACACAAAATATGTTTTGTCAATCCTCTATGTTCACACTAGTGAAGAGAAATACAAATATTGGTTAGTTCTTGGAGAAATTCTTGTTTTTTTCTAGAGACATAGCCCGGGGACATTCTATGATCTAGACCAGAGGTAAGAAATTATGGCTACAGGTTGACCTCCTGTTTTGTAAACAGAACTCTAAAGACAATTTACATGTTATTTATACCTGCTTTTGCTTCACAGTGCAGAATACAGTAGTTGTGACAGGGACCACATTACCCCCAAAGTCTCAAATATTTACTCTCTGTTCCTTCAGGGAAGTTTACCAACCCTGGAGAACATCAAATCTCCTTTTCTTCCCTCTTTGCAATTGAAGCTTGAAAGAAGCTAAACAAATGGGCATGGATGTGTTTCAATAAAACTTTATTTACAAAACCCAGCTGCAGGCTAGATTTGGCTTAGAGGCTTTAGTTTGCTGACTCCTCTAGGGCAGAGTAGGTATGTTATAAATATTTGCTGAACAAATGGAAAAAATGGATTGCTTTTACATTCTAAAATTGCCTGCACGTTCTCTTCTTTTTTTTCAGTGTGTGTGGTATCTAGATGAGACGCATGTGATGAGTGGAGACTAGGCATTATGAATGACTTAGGAAACCTCTGGAGGGTGCCTGCTTTGTGGCCATAAACAACTGTGCCCATGTGGAAAACATTGCAGTCCTGGGGCAGAAGATAAACTTCATGCTTGATAAAAAACAACCGAAAGGTAAGGTTTTCTTCTGGTGTGCTGCAGTGTTTAGTCTTCTTCTGTTTTCCATTCCCACTGGCAGTTCAAAGATGTCCTTAATCCATCATATGCCTCTTGAGTGTGTGCTGTGGGTTTACTGTCATGATGAAAAACTACTTCATGAACTTAGTGAAGGAACTTGGGATTGAGTCCGAGCTGCTTACATAGCTTCTGGGGAAAATATCACCCAAATATGGGGGAAACAATCCAACAAGCACTTCAAGTATTTGTTTTGAAATAGAAATATTGACGGTGGTACATATTTTTTTTTTTTTTTCCCAAAGGTGTTTGTTTGTTCCATAAATCCAGATAGGTGAATTTCATTAGTGAACTTCTGATCACTAACTTGATGATGCTACCTTTATTATGTCTCAAATCTGCCCCCGCACCTCTATCCTACTACTGCTAGTATAATTCAGACCCTCTCCCCTGAACTGTTACCTTAGATTCCTCATGTGTCTAATTTGTTTTACCTTTCTCAGCTAGATTAATCTTCCTGAAGCACAAATCCAATCATGTCAATATTTTTCTCAGAAACAAAATAATATCCCTTTGCCTGGAGAATAAAGTCTAATCTTAGCCAGTTGACTCAGCTCAGGCTCCATTTATCTCCCCCATTCATTACCTCTCCTGCTTATAACCACTTACTGGCATACCTCAGAGACATGATGGGTTCAGTTCCAAACCACCACAATAAAGTGAATATCTCAATAAAGCAAGTTACACAATTGTTTTGGTTTCTCAGTGCGTATAAAAGTTATGTGTACATTGTAGCTTATTAGGGTATAGTTGAATTATGTCTAAAAAATCTATATACCTTAATTTAATAAAAACTAGCATATTACTAAAAAGTTCTAACAGTCATTTGAACCTTCAGCAAAGTATAAACTTTTTGCTGGTCTTGCCTTAATGTTGATGGCTACTGACTAGTCAGAGAAAATGATTGCTGAGGGTTGGAGTGGCTGTGGCAATTTCTTAAAAAAATGAAATTTGCCACTTCAATTGACTTTTCCTTTCACAAAAGCTTGCCCTGTAGCATGTGATGCTGTGTGATAGCATTTTACCCACAGAAGAACTTCTTTGAAAATTGGAGTCAATCCTCTCAAACCCTCATGCTTCAACTTAGTCACTAGCTGCATTAACCCTTGCTAACAAGAGAGTCAACCTGTCCTTTGAAGTTTGAAGCCAGGCATTGACTTCTCCTCTCTAGCTATCAAAGTCATAGATGGCATATTCTTCCATTTTAAGGTGGTTTCATTTGCATGAAAAAGCTGGTGTTTAGTGTAGCCAGCTTCATCAATGGTCTTAGCTAGATCTGGATAACTTGCTGTAGCTTCTACATTTGCACCTGCCTGCCTCATCTTGAATTTTTATGTTATGGACAGGGCTTCTTTTCTTAAACCCCATAAACCAACGTCTGTTACTGTCAGACAAAAGACTTTTCTTCTGCAGCTTTCTCCCCTCTTTCAATCTTCAGAGAACTGAAGAGAGTTAGGGTCTTGCTTTTGATTAGGCTTTGGCGTAAGGGAATGTTGTGGCTGGTTTGAACTTCTATCCACATGGCAAGTGACCATGGCCCATGATATAGACCTCAGGAAGTCTCAATATGCCCAAGGTAGTGGGGGTGCAGCTTGGTTTTATACATTTTAGAGAGGCATGAGACACCAATCAAATACATTTAATAAACACAGATTCCAGGCTGTAGGTAAATTTAAACATTTTCTGGTTGACAGTTGGTTGCATTTATCTAAAGACCTGGAATCCATAGAAAGGGAGAGTTCAGGTTAAGATAAAAGATTTGGAGACCAAAGTTATTTTGAAGTCTTGTAGTGGCTGCCCTTACAGACAGTAGACGACAAAGTTACCTATTCAAATGTTAGTTAATCTCTTTAGGATTGGGAGAGTCTGGAAGAAAAGGAACTAGCTATGTTAATAGAGATTCTTTTTTTTTTTTT
>NW_012102743.1:358424-372396 GCF_000951045.1 Mandrillus leucophaeus | reverse complement strand
GATGTTCCCCTTCCTGAGTCCAATTTTCCCCCACGAAGAACAGCTTTGCAGGTCCATTGCAAAATAAGGCAAATAAATATGTTTTGGGGTGAAGTATTTTTATTTCTTTCCTTTTCTCATAATGTTATGCCAGAGTCAGGTTGGAAAGTAAGTCATGATATATAAGGTTAAATAAAACTTATCTGATGAGAATTTATCATTTGTAGGGCCTGATTCCCCAGACTCCTCAGATAGGCATTCGGGCAAGATTAAAAAAAAAAAAAATCAGAGTTGGCCGGGCACGGTGGCTCATACCTGTAATCCTAGCACTTTGGGAGGTCTAATTGGGTGGATCACGAGGTCAGGAGTTGGAGACCAGCCTGGCCCACATAGTGAAACCCCATCTCTACTAAAAACACAAAAATTAGCCAGGCATGGTGGCGTGCACTTGTAATCCCAGCTACATAGGAGGCTGAGGCAGGAGAATCGCTTGAACCCAGGAGGTGGAGGTTGCAGTGAGCTGAGATCATGTCACTGCACTCCAGCTTGGGCAACAGTGTGAGACTTTGTCTCAAAAAAAGAAAAAAAAATCAGAGTTTAGTCCTCACAGACCACTAAAACTTCTTTCATATCGGCATAAGGCTATTTTACTTTCTTATCATTTGTATATTCATTGGAATAGCACTTTTAATTTCCTTCAAGAACTTTCCCTTTGCATTCACAACTTGGCTGTTTGGCACAAAAGGCCAACCTTTGGGCCTATTGTGGCTTTGAAAATGCCTTCCTCACTAAGATTAATTATTTCTAGCTTTTGATTTAAAGTGAGAGACCTGCGACTTTTCTTTTCACTTGAGAACTTAGAGACCACTGTAGAGTTATTAATTGGCCTAATTTAAGTATTTTTATGACTCAGGGAATAGGGAGGTCCAAGAGAGAAAGAGAAATGGGGGAGCAGCCTGTTGGTGGAGCAGTCAGAACACACACAACATTTGTTACGTTTACCATGTTACTTGGGCATGGTAGGTATCACCCCAAACCAATTATAATAGTAACCTCAAAAATCATTGATCACAGAGCACCATAAAGGATATAAAACAGTGAAAAAGTTTAAAAATATTGCAAGAATTAGCAAAATGTGACACAGAGACACAAAGTAAACATATGCTGTTGGAAAAATGGTGCCGATAGACTTTCTTGATGCAAGGTTGGCACAAACCCTTAATTTGTGAAAAAAAAAAAAAAAAAAAAAAAGACACCATTATTGGAAGTGCAGTAAAGTGAAGCACATGAAAAGGAAATGCTCCTGCACTTCCTTTCATGGAAGGTGGCCAGATGAAATACAGGAAATCCACTTAATTTGAATTTTATGTAACAAGCTTTTTAAGATAAATAGATCTCAAATATTGTGTGAGAAATATTCAGAGGAAAAAAGTATTCATTATTTATCTGAAATGTAAACTTGAGTGTCCTGTATATTTATTTGCTAAATCTGACAACCCTACTTTCATGTCCACCATGTTTACCAGATTAAAATAATTTTGTTCTTGTGTGGGCATGTTGGCTCACACCTGGAATCCTAACATTTTGGGAGGCTTGAGGTCAGGAGTTCGAGACCAGCCTGGCCAACATTGTGACACACTTTCTCTACTAAAAATACAAAAAATTATCTTGGTGGAGTGGTGCACGTCTGTAATCCCAGTTACTTGGAAGGCTGAGGCAGGAGAATCGCTTGAGCCTGGGAGGCAGAGGTTGCAGTGAGTGGAGATCATGCCACTGCCTTCCAGACTGGGTGAAAGGCAAGACTACGTCTCAAAAAACAAACAAAAAAAAAACAAAAAAAACTTTGTTCTCTCTATGTATCTCATGCTTTTCAGCTGTTCTGATTTGGCCAAATTACCCCCTAACTACCTAGATGCCATAAATAAAAGTATAGGGCATAGTGCATCAACACCTCTTTTGCAAAGTCGACATGACGTAGAGAAAAGGATATAGATGGGATAGCAGGAGATATACTTGGATTATCCTTATGGCTTCAACTTGGCCAGCTCTGTGACTTTAGAACAAATGACTTAGTTTATCTAGCCTTCAGTTTCTTCATCTACACAGTGAGGATAATAACACCAACTTCACATGATGGTTTTTAGAATTAAGTGTGAAACTTTAAAAAAGCTTTATAAAAACATATAACTCATTGAAGCACTTCAGTAAATGACAGCAAATTATCAATTTTCTCCTCATGTCAGTGCTTCTCAAACTTGAGAACCCTCAAAGTACCCACCCCTGAAATGTATCTGTGGATTCCAATGTAAGAAGTATTTCATTAATTAGTTCAATGTAGAAGTGGTTACTGTAGATGATCATTTTGAATCTTACAACCATAAACACTAATCAGACTTAAGCAATAAAACTTGGTGGTAAAACAAGGTCACTAAGTATTTATCTAGATAATCCAGAATAGAATTTTATTTTTAGTTTCTCAACAAAAACAAAATATTTTATAACTGTCATAAAAAACTTTATGGAGTCACAAGAATACACCAACAGATCCTCATTACAGAGACACTGTAGTCTATCACACTACTAGACAGATTGTCTTTGGAAAGGCTACATTTTTGGGGTCTCTGTTTCTTCTCCATGGAGTCTTCTGCAGAGTGGAATGTTATGTTGACTTTTTGAAGAATTCAGAATTATAGGCTTTAAGTGGCGACTTATTTGTATGTTCAGCCAATTTACCACTGCATTCAAAGCCCTTTCTTGATATTTTATTCATATCACCTCTGCTAGGTAGGAAATGGGTTATGTGGCTTTGGCCATGGAATACTGGACATTTGACCTGGCTGGCATGTACTGAGTCAATCACATTTTCTCTCGCAGGATACCGAAATTGTTGTTAGTCTCTGGTGGGTGCTTAAAATGAAAGTTGTTGTCGGGCTCCCACAGGGCATCTGAATTCTGCTGGGAAAAGCAGAGGGTGATAGTAATGCAGTAGTTACTGAATATAAGTGTGGAGAAATTGAAAAGTAACATTATGACCTGGCTTTCTACTTTTTGTTAGAGTCCCTTATGGGAATAAAGTGGCTGTAACTTCCATTTTTGTTTAAGAGAATTTGAAGCTATTTTTTTTGTTACAACCAAATGATCAAATTAAGACACCTGGGTCAAAATTGGAACTGGATTATACCTGTCAAGAGAGTTGCATGGAATAGTGAGGAACACCTGTGGGAAGAGTAAATTTTAGAGCAGGTGGTATGCATAGTGCTGCATCTGCACAGAAGAAGCTAAAAGAGACTGAGTGGGAGTGATAGACGGGTGAGAGAAAGGACTACTGATTGGCTGAGTGACCATGAAAACATTTGGAGAAATTGTCTAATGAAATTTTTACTTGGTCGTAATATACAGTCTGTACCCTTGCTTTCCCTTTCCCATGAAATGCTTGGAAGAGTTACAATATTTACTAAATTTTGGATGTCTTATATTTTTAAAATAATGAATGTGCAGGACAAATAAGTTGGATGATGAGGTTGATGTCCGGTTTGACTAAATGTAGCAACGGGGCCCAGAGTTGGGTTTCAAATATCCTAGGCTATTGTTTCATTTTTCATTTGAAGAAAGGGTTTTGCTGATAACATTTTTTCATAAAACCAGTATAGAAAGAGCCTTGGATGAAGAATTAAAAGATAGGGGCTAACATCCACGATCCCTCACCTCTTTGTTGCATCTCAGGTTATGTTACTGATAGAGTAATCCTGAAAAATTTTAGAAGGTTTTTATAAAGCTGAATATTATTTTAAAAAGATGAAAGCAGTCTGTAAACTGTAAAAGACTAAAGAGGGAAAAGATGACATTATTTCATTATTACCACATTGTTTATTTCATCATTACCTCTTATTGTTTAAGAAGTAAAAGATAACATCAGCAGTTTATTTCCATCAGGGATTCCATCAAAAAGTAGAAAGCCAGGGCACAATGTTACTTTGCAATTTCTCTACACTCAAAGACTAAAGAGTTAAAAGGTAACATTGTTTAGACTTACAATTTAGATTTGAACTGTTTTGTTTATTTTTACAATGCGTATCTCAGTAACATAGGAGGAATTTATAAGTTGTTGAATGAGTGAATCTAGGCTTCAGGGTCACATATATGTTCTACATACAGTCTGCTCTCTACACCTGTGGGTTCTGCATCTGTGGATTTAACCACAATTGAAAATACTTGGAAAAAAGAACAGTAAAAATTAAAAATACAACCATAAAGTATAACAACTGCTTATGTAGCATTTAGATTGTATTTGTATTAGGTATTATTAGTAATTTAGAGGTGATTTAAAGAGTACAGAATACAAAAAAATTAGCCAGGTGCGGTGTTGGGTGCCTATAATCCCAGCCACTCAGAAGGTTAAGGCAGGAGAATCATGTGAACCCGGGAGGCAGAGGTTGTTGTGAGCAGATATCGCGTCATTGCACTCCAGCCCAGGTGACGGTGCAAGATTCTGTCTCCAAAAAAAGTACAGTAAAATGTATATAGGTTCTATGCAAATCCTATGCCATTTTATACAAGGGACCTAGCATCTGTGAGTTTTGGTATCCATAGGGGTCCTGGAACCAGTTCTCAGGGGATACAGAGGGACAACTGTACATATAAATAAGTCAATCTCAAAGTATTCATTCACAAAGAGGATGCAAACTGTCCTTGTCTACTGTGGAACAAAGGACAGAAAATACCAATGAAAATGATTTAAGTTAGTCACATCTGAGAATTCAAATGGTACTCAACAGTAGAATGGTAGCAGAGAAAGAAGGGATATCCCTTCTCTAGAAGGGATTTCTGTTCTCCTTGGAGCAATTTAAGACTAATCTTGATGCACTTGAACATCTCTCAGCATGTTTTTTTTCTCTCTGTTTAATTTTAGGAATAAAAGGAACCCAAAATCTTCTTTACTGCTGGGATAGACATTGATGTCTTCTATATGGGTTTAGATAACACTGATGTAGTAGAAAGTGTCCAACAAACACAGTGCAGCATATGAGTAGTTTGGTTGGTTTCTCAGTTGGCTACTTTAGGTGTATTTATTGAAGCATTTTTGATGTATAATTCTAAACGGCTTAAAACAATTTGTGGGCCTTTTTCCTCCAATGAATCACCCTGAGGGCATATGGCAGGTTCCTCTGGGCCCTTCGATGTGAGTAACAAAGGGAGATTGTAACTTACTGCTCTTGTGACTAATTTCATGTGGGTTGCTTTTGTTTATGGAACAACATAAATGAATCACCACATACATTTCAATGGCTTTACATAAATATATAAACAATACATTTCAGTTTCTGACTGTGACAGCTTCTAAAATGATGATAACATACAGATTGGAAGATTTAGCAACTCTACAAGTTTCTTTCATAGTCTTCCTGGTCAGATGATTCTTACTCTTAGAATTGCCTTTAGACTGGGATAAGACAGACCCCTGTTATAGGTCCTGCGGTATATGGGGCCTCATGTATCACACAAAAACACAGATTACATTTATTAAACAATGCAATATTATATCACCTTGTGCCTGTTAGACTATTACAATAAAGATGAAAGATAAAAATGTTGGAGAGGATGTGGAGAAGAGAACCCTTGGATACTGTTGATGGAAATGCAAATCAGTAGAGTCATTATGGAAAATGGTATTGAGGTTCCTAAAATTATTAAAAATAGAACCGCCATATGATCTGGCAATTGCACTACTGGGTATGTATCCAAAAGATATGATATGAGTATGTCAAAGATATATCTGTACTCCTGTGTTCATTGAAGCATTATTCACAATCACCAAGATAAGGAATCAAGAGCCCATCAGTGAATGAATGAAGAAAATGTGATATACATACACAATGGAATACTATTTAGCCTTAACAATGAAGGCAATCCTGTTATTTGCAACAATGTGGAGGAACCTGGAAAACATCACATTAAGCGAAATAAGCCAGGCACAGAAAGACAACTACTGTATGATCTCACTTACCTGTTAAGTCTAAAAAGGTTGATCTCATAGAAGTAGAGAATAGAATGGTGGTTCCCAGGAACTGTGGGTTGGGAAGCTTGAAGAGATATTTGTCAAAGAGACAAAATTTCAGTTAGATAGGAGGAAGAATTTTAAGATACCTATTGTACAGCACAGTGACCATACCTAATAACAACGTGTTATATTCTTGAGAATGACTAAGAGTAGATTTTGTATTCTCACCACAAAAAATAAGTATGTGAAGTAATGCATTCATTTAGCTTGACTTTGCTATTCCACTATGTATGTTTCAAAACACGTTGGACATGATAAATATATACAATTTTTATTTCTCAGTTTTTTAAGAACATATGTTTACTTCTGTTTCTTGGGATCCACAGCATAATCTGAAACCATGAACATTCATTCTCATGATTAACATTGTTCAGGCCTCAGAGAAAGCACTTCTCTACGTCTTGCCCTGTATTTTCAAAACAAAAGGCAATTATGTCCAAATGCCATAAAAGTTTGAGTTGTGTTGCTGCCAATGTCACAGATGGATAGTACTTTGAAATGAGAGAGGATCTGAGTGGCAAAAGCACATAGATTTTTAAAAAGGCAAATAATTTGTATCAATTTAGGTTTGGTCAGGACTACTTTAGGTATTATGAAAAAAGGACATTTATTAAAGGAATTAGGGTTGATACAATAGGGGGAAGAGCTGAGAGAGTGAACATTAGAAAATCTTCAACTGGAGGATCAGGGAAATGGTCACTAATAGTTACCTTGGAGCATTAAAGCACGTGATTTCTAAAAGGTTATTAGGAAACTTCTGCAATATCAGTTTCTCTGGGAATCTTCCTACCGACTGTCAGGCTACTGCAGAAATGTGAGTGCCTCTGAACTGCCTGGGAAGCCACAGTGCATCCTCATCTGCCCATAAATCTGGACACCATGAATTCCTAAGAATAATGATCTCACCTCCATTCTACCTGCAAAGTATTGCAGAGGTTTTTCTAATTAAAAAACTGTAACTCAGAGCTATACAAAGTGGAGGATCCTGGAAAATGTAGTTCCTGACTACTCTGCAAGAGGAAGAAGAGAAAAGGGGTGATGGTGAGCTGACAGCAGAGAACTGAACACAATGCACCCCTTTGTCAACTCAGCAACTATGCACGACACTTCTCCCTATATTTAATTTCGGAATAAAGGCAAATACAACATCTTGCTTCCAACTAATATTATGCAATTAACGTTAATTCAAGTGTACACATTCTTTTTCCCAAAAGGGAAAGTGCCAAAGCTCAGATGTCACTTTATCTTAGATAGTTCATGATTTCAATATTGAAATACAGAGTTTGAATACTTTGAGCATATTTTATACTTGGTATGAGGATGGAGGTGGAGGTTAATTTATGCAAATATGTACCTATCAAAGAATAAAGAATAAAGAAAATTACTAGCTTTTTTTTTTTTTTCTTACTAGCAATTTGTCACATGGCCACTGTTGGTATTTGTAGTACGAAAATACCCAGTTGTCTTCCATGAAACGGATCCTTGGTGCCAAAAAGGCTGGGGACCACTGGCCTAGGGCAAAAAGATTCTCGATACCCTCTCCCATTACCCAGTGCATATTTTTTTTTGCCCTAAGTCCTCAACCTTTTTGGTACCAAGGACAGATTTGTGGAAAACGGTTTTTCCATGAACTTGTGGGGCAGGGGAAGGGATGGTTTCTGGATGGAACTGTTCCATCTCAGATCATCCGGCATTAGATTCTCATTAGGAGCACACAACCTAGTTCCCTCCCATGCGCAGTTCATGATAGGGTTCCCACTTCTATGAGAATCTAATGCTGCTGCTGATTTGACAGGAGGCAGAACTCAGGTGGTAAAACTTGCCCAGCCGCTGCTTACCTCCTGCTGTGCACCCAGTTCATTACAGCCACTGACTCAATACTGGTCTGTGGCTTGGGGATTGGGGATCCCTGCCCTATGTAAGTACATTGGGTAGTCAGTTTGCCTAGTGGGAACTCAGAATTGGTGCCTATGTTGCTAACAAGTTGTGCTCTCAGTAATGGTTGTAGCCATACCAGCCATTGTGAATGAAAATGCATGTTTCTGAGCCTATACTTAACTCTCCACAACCCTGGCTATGGTTGATACACAGAATAGAATATTTTGTCTGTCTCATTGAGGAGAGCCTGTTCTGCTGTGTTTACCCTGCTGTAGTTACATGAGACACAAATATCTCTCACATTTTGTGCTCATTCTGATTCATCCACATCTTTTCTCAGTTTTTCTAATTTTTGAATGTAGCTTTTTGAAAATCCCCAGCCATTCAGCTAAGTTGTTAGCAACTGCCCACAAATAAGTGTAGATTCATCAGTCATCTTCACTCTTCTTTGAGACAAAGCAGATAACTGCTCAAAGGTCTACCGGCAAGAAGGATATCCTTTAAAAAGTTCCCCTTCAGGACTCCTGCTACCATCCATTTGAGTGGTTTTACATTACCTTCTAGAACAGTTTATAAGCCATGCCCAGCTGTTTCTCCCCTTCCAGTGAAGAGAGGATTCCCTGAGGCTATAATGTGAGGTGAGGAAGAAGTGGTATTGCAATAGGAGTAGACAACAGAGGAGTTTAAATCACTTGCTCATGCAACTGAGGTATCTTCAGGACCGAGTCTCAAATACAGCACTTCTGCTTGCTAGTCGATTGCTGTCACCTACATCAATCTTTATGGCTTGGTAGTTCAGAGAGTGCTCAACTTATGATGAGCAGTTCAGGTTACATAGTAATTCTGTGGCTTATGCCATGTATTCCGGGCCCAGTGTATAGCAGAAGCTGTAATTCAAAAGGAGAATGGGTTTCTGCAGAAAAGGGTATGATTTACTCTAGAACCCCAGGGGTCTGCATGGTGATTTATCTTTAGGGTCTTGCCAAAGGCTTATACACGTCTCTATCAGATACCTCTTGTACTGGAGCACTGTATCATATGGCACAAATGGCTGAGCAGCTTGCAGAGCAATGTGGACCTGTCACAGAGGCTTTTCTTTCCTTACACTGCATTAAAAACTAGAAATCTTACAAGTTCCTTTATAAGTGTATCCTAGAAGCCTTCATGTCCAACTCTGAAATATGTTGCCTTCAGAACCGAAATAGGCCACATAGGCATTGTGTTTCTTTCGTGGTGGTGGTGGGTACCAGATGTACCAGCTGTCTCTTCACCTCTGAGCTGATACATTGACGTGCCTAGACCACTAAAAGGATGGAAACTTTACCGAAGCTACAGTATCCTGAATTATTGAGGGGTTTATTTTACATGCTTTGTCATACATGTGTGCAATCAAAGTGTCTAGCAAGGGGTTGGATAAATTTTTCTGTAAAGGGCCAGTTAGTAAATATTTTAGGCTTTATAGATCACATACAATCTCGGTCTCTTCTTTTTCACCTTCCTTCTCCTCTTGGGCCCTCTCTTTCTCCTTCTCCTTTTCCTCCCCTTCTTCTTCCAACCCTTTAAAAATGTAAAAATCATTCTTAGCTAATGAGCTGTGCAAAATTAGGGTAGTTTGTAGAGCTTTACTTTGGGGCAATATTTTTCAAATTATCTGTGGTATATAGTTTTTAAAAAATTTTTAAATTTTCAATCCATCCAGACTGCCACTTTTGTAAAGTACAATAAAAATGAGTAAAAAATAAAATTATAAAGATGTATAAAATACAAGTTTAAATTTTAACATGTTAACAGAAAATTTTGACATAAAATTATGCTGTTAAGTTGCTATAAAATTTCTAAATGCTTACTGTGAATTTCAGTACTTAATTCGTTGCAAATTAGTGATAAATAACTTTTAAATCCCCACCAGTATGCAGATTACACTTTGTCTAATACTGATCTAGAGTATTTGTTACTTTCTGCTCACCAAGGTAATTGACATTTAATGTAATGGACTGCTGTCATGGTCAGTGGAATGGCGAGATTATTAAGATCCTTATACCCTACATTAAAACAATAGTCTGGAAAGTTAACATATTCTTGAAAGAAGGGAGAAGAGGCGTATTGTTGCCCCTTCTTTTATTAGAAAAAGAAAAAGAGATACAGAGGTGTAAAGGGAGAGGGAGAAAGATAATTCACAGATCAGCAGTTGCATATCAAGTACTAGAGGTTTTGTTGATTTTCTGGACTAGTAGCTGTTAATTGGCACCCCTCCTCAATTAATGTATGACATTTTCCTGTAATTTCCCAGGATTCATCTGGCTGAATAAGTGAGTTGAATGGGTATGTGAAACAAATAACCGCTGCCCTGTCTTGTAAATCCTTGTTGGTGGCCATAATCTCTATGGTCCCTCTGGCAATGCAGTTTTCCTTTTGGTTTGGCCACTCCTTCTCATGGACTGTGAGTGCCAATGGGGTCTTTTTACGAAGAGTTATCATTATCTTACAGCTGTACTGGGACACATCTGTTCTTATCTCTGGGAAATCTGGAAGTCTTGTATTGACACCTAAGCAAGACAACGATAGGCAGGGAAATATTGAAAGTGTTGTTAAAAGTTCTAAATTTCCTTGATGGAAGCCAGAACCAACTTTTTAACATTTTTAAGGATGTGCAAATTAATGAGTTATACCTGATTTAACTAGTTACACTGGCTGGTTTTGGCTCTGTGGTGAGTGGGGCACAGAAAACCTCAGGGGAAGCCTTTGCCTGAGCTCTCCTGAAACTAAGAATCCTCACACATATCTTGATGGCTTATAAGCCCAAAGTAAGGCTCATCCTGTGCAATTGAGGAAGGAACCGGAGAGTTGTGCCTGGAAGTCCCTCGAGCCTCTGTATCTTCCTGTGCTGGCTTCTCACGTACCATTCACTTTGCTTTTATATACATTTATGTGAATGTATTCTGAGGGATTTTGTGAGACCTTTCAATTCTGTGCCCCTATGTAATCATTTCATTGTAAGGTCATTACTCTCTCTCTTTTTTTCTTTCTTTTTTTTTTTTTTGAGATGGAGTCTCACTTTGTCGCCCAGGCTGGAGTGCAATGGCGCAGTCTTGGCTCACTGCAACCTTTGCCTCCCAGGTTCAAGCAGTTCTCCTGCCTCGGCCTCCTGAGTAGCTGGGATTACAGGCACCCGCCATCATGCCTGGCTACTTTTTTTGTATTTTTGTAGAGACAGGGTTTCACCATGTTGGCCAGGTGGTCTTGAATTCCTGACCTCAGGTGATCTGCCTGCCTCGGCCTCCCAAAGTGCTGGGATTACAAGTGTGAGTCACCACGCCCGGCCGGTCATTACTCTCTCCAAATTTAATCAGAGAACCAATTCCAGATTCTTATTCTTAAGACTATTATCCCTAGAATACTTTCCATGCCAGCAAGGATACCAGTTTAAATTATGTCAGGAATATGGGAATAAAAGTGTTTAATATGAGTTAGGGCTTCATAAATGTTGAAAGATTTTTGGGAATGAGGATTGGAGAGGCTATGGGCAGGAGGTCACGTCACTGACCACCACTGATGTGGGTGATATTAAAAATGACTGCCATTTTCAGCATTTGTTGTGAAAATTCCCACTAGTAAGGAAAAAAAAGTAGCTTTTTAAAATAATTTTGACTTAAAATGTTAATTGCTAACTCTTAAATATTCAGACATGTAGTATATGGGCCTGTATTCGTATTCTTGCTTGGTCCCTGTAAGTACTAGGGACAAGCCTGCTTTTTCTCATGTTTCCTTGACAGAGTCTTTGCTTTGCGGAAACTTTGGGTTCATTTACTATGTATCCCCTGATGATCATATTTGATCAACTCAGATTTTTCCTTCACTATTGTGGCAATCAGCTTTTGTGCTTGTAGATGATCTCCAGGGCTTTATGTTACCTCTAACATTGAGTCTTGAAGCCAATATTATTAAGTTTATATTAACTTAATAGACTGTCACGTAGTAAGTTTATTGTAGTATATTTGCAAATTAGTGAAATAATTTCTTGGTAAATATGGAGAAGATTTTAGAGCTTATTTACCCCTATGATTAAAATAAGAATAACATATAATAATAAATGCCATGTGGCATTTTCTGGGGGTAGATGTTGAGCATTGTTAAAGTTAGGGAGTGATTTGGGGCTCTCCCTTTTTACCCCTACTATTTAACCAAAACCAAGGATGATTTGCTTTTATTTGTTTATATTTATTGGTAATATTTTGTTTTAAAGTAGCTGTTTTGAAGTTAAAAAAATGTTTAAAATACACTGAACTAATACAAGTCCTTATTTTCTATTTGAGGAGATTGAGGTCCAGAAAAATAAATGAACTTGTTTAAGTTTACATACTGAAATAATGATTGATCTGGGAGTAACGCCTAGGTCCCTGCATCCTGACTATGCCCTTTCCAGTTTTCTTACAAGTGCTCAGATTGCAGAGATCATAGAACTCTTGGAGCTCTTTAAAAAGAAACGTGAAATGCCCCTGATAACTTGCTTTCTTAAATGCAAATAAAATTTCATGTCAATCAAATAATTCATGTTACATTCTAGAATATATGAACATAAGCTGATGCTAGAAACACACACACACACAAATAACTTGAAATTTAAAACATCAATTTTTTCCCACATACTTGCTTCAGCAACTTCAAGTTGGGAAAATGCTACGTTAGTGGCAGAGTACCTAAGTGTAACTGGAGAAATACCACTGTTCTCTGAATGCAGATGCAGAATTTGAGAACCTTATCCCACTTCATGCCATTTTCCACCCACAATTCCTAAGGTCCTGATTAAACAAAATTATAGCTAGTGTTTTATATATTTAAAATTGGCATTTATTTCATGCAATTGAAAAACAATTCCCGTAATCTCTCTCAGAAAGCTTGAGGAAATTAAATTCTGGTCTCTGGTAAGAGACTTAAAATGCATTCCAAAAACTTATTCTTTAATGTCTCTGAGTTTGGTCTTCGGTTGAAAAGTGTAGAGATTCAGAGAACAGTATTCAAGTGATCTGAAAACGTCTTATGAATTTTTAAGCCTGTTCTAATACAAGTCTAATTTTTCTCTTTGATAAATCAGTACTTTCTGCTAATCTAAAAAGAAGATTAATGCATCACAAATAGCTCAATTATATGTTATGAAGTTAAGTGTCATAAACATTAATGGAAAATTATCCAAAGTATGAAGATAAAAAATGAACTCTTAGGTAAGCTGAATCAGGTGCTCTTAGATCAAATTGGATTCTAAAAAATCTTAAGGGCTGTTTACCGGATAGTTTATTTACAATTGGGATATTATACAACAAGTACATCCAATAGGGTGGCAATCCATGAGGCGATTTGAAAGTTTCAGTGTGTTTTCATTCTGCCTCAATAGTTGCTGAAATCTGTCTTTTTAATATTTCTGCTTTGAGGTTAAACACAGTTTTAAAATATGGCAAAGCTGGTGAATAAAAATGTGGCTTGACATCATTGAGTATGGTGACAGTGTAGTCAGTCACCAGTAAATGTTGAATATATTTATTCTATGTGCCAGATAGCCAGGTGGTGATTCTGGAGGTAGAGATGTGAAGGGATATGGCTTTAGAAGCTTGGGGTCTTCAGAATATGTGATGCAATGGATGAGGATGTGGGAGGTAATACTCATGATTATAGAGTTGCCAGACTAGAAATTGTTAATTGACTGGAATACAGTAAGTGGCTAAGAAAGATTTTAAAGTGACCAGCAACTAAAAAAGAACCTTTACAGGCAGAAAAAACAATGCATTAAGAGACAGTGAAGAAAGTGGTTCTTAGAAGAATCTTTAGAGGCCTTTAAATCAGGACTTGAGATACTATGGAGAGTAGTTAAGTAGACCTGCTTGGACCTGGTGTTGGGACCAAAAGAACTGCATTTTTAAAAAAAATTATTATTATACTTTAAGTTCTAGGGTATGTGTGTACAACGTGCAGATTTGTTACATATGTATACATGTGCCATGTTGGTATGCGGCACCCATTAACTCGTCATTTACATTAGATATATCTCCTAATGCTATCCCTCCC
>NW_012102743.1:351676-357409 GCF_000951045.1 Mandrillus leucophaeus | reverse complement strand
CTACGGGGCAGGGCTGGGACCTGCAGCCTGCCATGTCTGAACTCCTCCCCCATGGCATGGGACCTGAGCCTCGCTGACCGACGCTGCCCCTTGCTCCCTGGCGCTGGGTCCCGCCCATAGCCCAAGGGCTGAGGAGTGCAGCTGCAGCTCGAGACTGGTGGGCAGCTCTGCCTGCAGCCCAACTGGGTGAAGCCAGCTGGGCTCCTGAACTGGATGGGGACTTGGAGAACTTTTGTATCTAGCCGGAGGATCATATGTGCACCAATCAGCACTCTGTGTCTAGCTTGGGGTTTGTAAATACACCAATCAGCACTCTGTGTCTAGCTCAGGGTTTGTGAATACACCAATCAGCACTCTGTGTCTAGCTCAGGGTTTGTGAATACACCAATTGGTACTCTGTATCTAACTAACCTAGTGGATACTTGGAGGACTAGCACTCTGTGACTGTGTCTAGCTCAAGGATTGTAAATGCACCAATCAGCACTCTGTGTCTAGCTCAGGGTTTGTGAATACGCCAATTGGTACTCTGTATCTAGCTAACCTAGTGGAGACTTGGAGGACTAGCACTCTGTGACTCTGTGTCTAGCTCAAGGATTGTAAATGCACCAATCAGCATTCTGTGTCTAGTTCAGGGTTTGTAAATACATCAATCAGTACTCTGTGTCTAGCTCAAGGTTTGTAAATACACCAATTGGTACTCTGTATCTAGCTCTCTGTATCTAGCTAACTAGCACTGTGTGACTCTGTCTAGCTCAAGGATTATAAACACAGCAGTCAGCACGCTGTCAAAATGGACCAATCAGCTCTCTGTAAAATAGACCAATCAGCTCTCTGTAAAATGGACCAATCAGCAGGATATGGTTGGGGCCAGATAAAGGAATAAAAGCAAGCTGCCTGAGCCAGCCAGCAGCAACCCGTAGGGTCCGGTTGCACACTGTGGAAACTTTGTTTTTTCACTCTTTGCGGTAAGTCTTGCTGCTGCTCACTCTTTGGGTCCATACTGCCTTTATGAGCTGTAACACTCACCGCGAAGGTCTGCAACTTCACTCCTGAGGCCAGGGAGACCACGAACCCGTCGAGAAGAACGAACAATTCCAGACGTGGTGAATTTAAGAGCTGTGACACTCACCACGAAGGTCTGCAGCTTCACTCCTGATAGAGAGACCACAAACCCACCAGAAGGAAGAAGCTCCAGACATAGTTGAGCGTAAGAAGGAACAAACTCCAGACACACCATCTTTAAGTACTGTAACACTCACCGTGAGGGTCTGCGTATTCATTTTTGAAGTTAGTGAGACCAAGAATGCACGCATTCTGGAGACACCATCACTGGATGTATACCTAAAGGGTTACAAATCATGCTGCTATAAAGATACATGCACACGTATGTTTATTGCGGCACTATTCACAATAGCAAAGACTTGGAACCAACCCAAATGCCCATCAATGATAGACTGGATTAAGAAGAACTGCATTTTCTTAGGGACAAAGGAGGCTGAGGAAACTAATTCTGGTTTCAACAATGGGGAGAGTTAACTGTGGAGAATGAGAATGAAGAGTAGTGCTAGATGTTGACCTACTGGAAGATAAAATGCAAACAACCCCTAAGATTTAGATGAATTTCCTAAAATCAAGAAGATGAACATTGGCCCAGACACTCAGAATTTCTCACTTAACTGTTTACAATTCTATTCTGAGTACACACTATGCCTTTTCTTACTATGACTGGTACATTTTTTGCTGCTGTCAACATGTCTCTATCCCTTTCCCAAATCTTTATTCTAAGTAAATTGTTACACAGCTTTACTGAGTATGAATATATCATAAAAATGAACTCTATAAAAAAGTTTATATAAACATATAAAAAAGTGATTGAATATGGTAGTCAGGAAAAAGATAAATTGTATTAACACATGGAATTGTCAGATTAAGCAAGTAAAATATAGGAAACCAGTTAAATTTGAATTTCAAAAAAACTAAATATATTTTAATATAGGTATTTCCCATGCAACATTTGGAAGATACTTATACTAAAAATGTATTTGTTGTTCATCTGAAATTTGTAATTAACTAAGTGTCTCATATTTTATCTAACAACCTAGTGCCAACTTCTTCTGCAACTAAATTTCTTTCCATATCTTCATCCATTAGCTCCTTTATTCTGATTTCTTGGAAGATGTGTAATTTTGTTTGTAGAACTGATCCATTTATCTGTACTCTTGATTCCACTCATTCCTATTTTTTCTGGGAACTTACTCTATCAGTCATTTTTTCCATTTTAAATTCTGTCTCCTCTCTCATGATATCCCCTTGTTTCCGTCCTACTCTCTCCATTAGGTCCTTTCTTGCTATAAAGTGTCTTCATTCAACACAATTTTCCCTCAAGGTTTTTCTTTCTCAAACTACTTCCCTTACCTGCTAAGCAGCGGATCTCTACCTACTGATTTTTCTTCTTCACAATACTCTTCTATTTTAATTTTGTATTAATGTGTCAGTGTCTAAGCAGTAATAAGTCTCAAGAGTGGAAAAAGGGTAGTCAGGAGTCAGGGTGGGGCATGAGGATCAGTGTGTTATCTAGAAGCTTATTTCTAAGACTGGCAATTTGAGAAAAGGCTAAATGATAGCCAAAGGAAGAAGTAAAATTTAAAGTGAAAAACAATCACCCAAATAATAAAAACAGATTTCAATAACATTTCTTAACGTTTAGTGAAACTTTCTTTGGTCCAGGTGCTCTGCTAAATATTTATGTTCATAGTCCATTTAATCCTTTCAACAGCTCTATGTAATTTTATTACTGGTTCTTAAACAACTGAGGTTTTGTGAGGTTAAAAAATAATACTTGCTCAAGATCACGCAACTACTGAGTAATGAAGCAGGCATTTGAGTATACAGATTTTCTCTAAAATCAATGAGGTGGGTTCATAAATAACCATCAGGGTTCATAAATAACCATCACTTAAGCAATGGAAATAAACAAATGCCTTCCCAATTGCTTATATCAGTTTTAGTTAGCTCTTGAACTCTATGTTGTGTCAATATTGTAATTAATATTTACTCAGTTATTGGATGAAACATAAGTACTTAATTTTTAATAACATGATTGTTTTATTGTTTGGGGAAAGGCAGTTTGGATCAATGAAGACTAAAATTTCCATGTTATTCATTTTCCAGATGTCATTTTTAATTGATACTAAAACAGCAACTTGGTTAACTGCAAATATTTATGAGTCTCCTTTAATTAACCAAGTTTATGATATACCTAGAAATTTAACATATCTCAGGCATTAAGTGATGGAAACATAGGTTGTAAAATGTGGACCTGAGTCTTAGTGACCTTGCAGTGTATTGTCTACATTTTAAGTATTTTTATTTTCAAATTTAGTTTGATTAAGTTCAAAACCTCTCTCACTCCAATTCAGTAAATACTTACTCAATGCTTGCTATGTGCATAGACTATGTGGCTCTACAGTTGATAAAATAACAGCAAAGTTTTTGATTTTGTGGAGGTCATCGGGGAAGTGAAACTCACACATGTTATACAGGATGATTAAAGTGATACTGAGATCCTGGGCTGTGATGGCAAGAGTAAGGCTGAAATGGAAGGCACCCATGTGGGGAGCATCATTAAAAATCGGTGACTGATAGAATATGACAGTCGACAGAGCTAAAATGACAATTTAGAAAGCAAAAAAGAGAAGGAAAAGAGTGAAACAACATCAGCTATATCAAGAAGTTTGGACAAGCAATTATTGACCAAGTTCAAAATTGTATTTCTTTCACGTTTTTCAACTTTAGAGGCTTCTTGTTCCAAAACTAAAATTTAAAATTGAATTTATCCTTGCTAATCCTCCTCCCCCCATTCCAGTTTTATCATCTTCTCCTGTTCTGATTCTTCCCCATCATTTTCATATCAGTTTGACTATAAGAGAAAAAATTCAATATTGACATAACAATTATAGAATTTAGGTAGGATATCCTTATTTTAAAATGCAATGGGAAGTTGATATTTTGCCCTTATTTAAAGCAAAACACATACACAATTTTTGGAAAAGAAATAATAGAATTTTTACTTGCATGTAAGGGGGCCAGAATTTTGAATGCAAGAGGCCCATGATTAAATACAGTACAGGGTATTTAGAGCTCAAAATTATTACATGGCAGTTCCAATTCTAGCTGTGTAATGTTTAGCTCAGATTTGACAGAAGACAGTAAGTTTTGATAAACAAGTATAAAAATTTCCTTGTTTTTAATTGGTTTTTACAATCTCATTCTTTTCCAGTTGAGCAAATACTCATTAAGCACCTTCTATGTGCATAGCCTAATTGGTCCTATGGCAGATACAATAATAGCAATAATCCCAGTGTTTGTGAGATTTCCCTGTCACCCAATTACAAAGGCTACTGTTCTTTGGATGCCTTTGTAATTCATAGCTAGTATTAGGAAGGTCCTTTTACTCATACTCATCTTGGAAACCAATCTCTTTAATTAAGAAATGCAAAGCTTTTCCAGGCTGAGGAAACAGGACAAAATTTTATATCTTCCCCTTTAAGTTCCTTATTCTGGTCAATCATTCCTTTGAGATACAGAGTTGACTAAATAAGTTTGCTTTGTGATTTTCTCACTTAAGGTTATTAATTTGATTTCCAGATGGGTTACAGACACATATGATTTGCCCAATTGTAGTTTCAGTGCACAAACATAGATACTGGACTCATGCAAATTTTGCAGTTAGCTTCATAATTCTCTAACTAGCCAATCTTTAACTTGTAACTAGAGGGCAGAGATAGTAGGTAATGCCTGATTATCCTGTGGTTACATGAACAGTGGTTTGTTTACGGATATGGTAAGGACAGTGGTCAGACCAGCAGGGCTATCATTACATTTCTCTCCATGAACAGCATAGGTTCCTTCTTGAGAGATCAGAGTGTTTCTAGCCCTGTACATTTTCCTTTCTTTTCTTTCTTCCTTTTGGGTAGCAGTTTTATTGAGATGTAGTTCATATGTCATATATGCAATTTACCCATTTAAAATATAGAATTCAATAGTTTTTAGTATATTCACAGAGTTGTGCAACTGTCACCAGGATCAATTTTATGACATTTTCAACACCTGCCACAAAGAAACCCTGCACCCTTCAGTCATCAATTCCTAATTCCTCCACTCATTTCAGCTTTAGGCAACCACTAAATTACTCTGTCTCTATAGATACTTCTATTCTGGACATTTTATATGAATGGAATCTTATATAGTCTTTTGTAACTGTTGTCTTTCACTTTGCATGATGTTTTCAGAGTTCATCAATGTTGTAGTATGTATCAGTACTTCATCACTTTTTGTGGCCAAATAACATTCCATTGTATAGATATGTCACATTTTGTTGATCTATTAGTTGACTTTTATCAGTTGACAGGTGCATTGTTTCCATCTTTTGGCTGCTATGAGCAATGCTGCTATAAATATTCATTAACAAGTTTTCACATGAACATGTGTTTTCATTTCTCTTAGTTACATACCTAGGAGTAGAACTGCTAAGTCAAATGGAACTTTTATATTTAATTTTATGAGGAATGGCCCAGATGTTTTCCAAAGTGGCAGCACCACTTTACATTCTCATCAGCAGTGTATGATGATTCTGATTTCTCCACATCCTCACCAACATTTGTTGTTATTTATCTTTTCAGTTACAACCATCTTAGTGGGTAGAAAATAGTATCTCATGCTGTGTGTGGCTGT
>NW_012102743.1:345998-348556 GCF_000951045.1 Mandrillus leucophaeus | reverse complement strand
AAGGGTGTAATTTTATTCTTCTGAATGTGGATATCCAGTTTTTCTAACACCATTTATTGACAAGACTTTTGTTTACTCATTGTTGGTCAAAAATCAGTTGGCTGTAAATGCATGAGTTTATTTGTGTTCCATTGGTCTATGTGTATACCAGTACCATGCTGTTTTGGTTACTGTAACTTTGTAGTATATTTCAAAGTTAGGTTGCCCAGTGCCACCAGATTTGTTTTTTGTTCGAGATTGCTTTAGTTACTTGGGCTCTTTTATGGTCCATATAGATTTGAGGATTTTTTTCCCTATATTTGTGAAGAATATCATTTGGATTTTGATAGGAATTGCATTGAATCTGTAGATGACTTTGAGTAGTATAGATATTTTAACAATATTAATTGATATCTATTTATTTGTGTCATCATCAGTTTCTTTCATCAATGCTTGATAGTTTTCAGTGCAGATTTTTTACCTTTGTGGTTAAATTTATTTCTCAGAATTTTATTCTTTGTAGCTGTTGTAAATGGGATTGTTTTCTTGGTTTCTTTCTGAGATAGTTTGCTCTTAGTAAATAGAAATGCTACTTTTTTTTTTTTTTTTGGAACACTTGAGTGCAAAGACATTTACTGTATTAGCATTTGTAATACCAAAAAACTTTCAGTTACCTAAATGTATGTCCAAATCCAACCACACAATAAAGTAGCTGCTAAACAATAAGGCATATATAGTATATACAGTTTGTATATACAGACTAACAAGATGACTGATGACTTTAATATAATTTTACAAAGGAAGTGGACGAACTGGCCAGGCGTGGTGGCTCACGCCTGTAATCCCAGCACTTTGGGAGTCTGAGGCAGGCAACTCACGAGGTCAGGAGATTGAGACCATGCTGGCTAACATGGTGAAACCCCATCTTTACTAAAAATACGAAAAAAATTAGCTGGGCGTGGTGACGGGTGCCTGTAGTCCCAGCTACTGTGGAGGCTGAGGCAGGAGAATGGCGTGAACCCGGGAGGTGCAGCTTGCAGAGAGAAAGTGGACGAACTGTTAAGGTGCACTTTTGTAAGCCCTAAAAAATGACAATGATTTTACATAGATGTAATTGATTGACTTTGCAAAAAATGGGTAATTGGACAAAGGCTAATTTCATGTTCAAATTTATATAGAATTGTATTCTTCCCATTTTTAACAAGGACTATATGTTATGCTACTTTTATTTTTTTAAGTTCAGGGGAACATGTGCAGGTTGGTTATATAGGTAAACTTGTATCATGGGGGTTTGTTGTACATATTATTTCATCACCCAGTTATTAAGCCTAGTACCCATTAGGTGTGTTTTCTGATCCTCTCCTTTCTCCCAACCTCCACCTTCTAACAGGCTCAAGTGTCCATTGATCCCCTCTTTGTGTCCATGTCTTTTCATCATTTAGCTCCCACTTATAAGTAAGAGCACATGGTATTTGGTTTTCTGTTCCTGCATTAATTTGCTAAGGATAATGGATTCCAGCTCCATCCATATTCTTGCAAAGGATATCATCTTGTTCTTTTTTATGGCTGAGTAGTATTCTATGGTGTATATATGCCATATTTTCTTTATCCAGTCTATGATCAATGGGCATTTAAGTTGATTCCATGTCTTTGCTATTGTGAATAGGGCTACAGTGAACATAAACACGCATGTGTCTTTATAATAGAACAATTTACATTCCTTTGAGTATATACCCAAAATTGGAATTTTGGGTGGAATTGCTGAGTCTAATGGTAGTTCTCTTTTGCAGTCTTTGAGGAGTTGTCACCGTTTTCCATAATGATTGAACTAATTTACACTCTCTCCAGCAGTGTATAAGCATTCCTTTTTCTCCACAACCTCACCAGCACTTGTTATTTTTTAACTTTTTAATTGTAGCCATTCTGACTGTTGTGAGATGGTATTTCATTGTGATTTTGACTTCCATAGAAATGCTACTGATTTTTGTATCTGATTTTGTATCCTGCAACTTTACTAAATTTGTTTGTAAGTCCTGACAAGTTTGTTGGTGGAGTCTTTAGAGAAACTCTTAGTCTTTATAAGATCATGCTGTCTCACAAAATTTACTGATTATTATATGTAACATTTTATTAACAATGCATCTCTTAATGAGATGAATATGCATTTTCACAAAGTGTTGTTTACATGGGCAAGCATTGTTTATTACTAGAATGGGAGAAGGTTTAGTATCAAATTTATTCCTAAATTAATAATTTGTTTTTCATAGTTTAGACTAAGGACATGTATTTATATAAAAAAGCAGATGGGAATAGCAGAAGGATGGTTATATTAATTTTGTCCAATTACATCAGCATTATATATCTGAATCACATCATCTATAATTTAAATAAACAATTTTAAATTACCAGCTTATTTTTGAAAGTAGTGAACTGGGAGGAAACTGACTTGCCAAATGTTTTTATCAATTGGCTACTACTAACAATTGCATGAATACTAAATCCAGGAAAAAATTAGCATAAATTTACAAAAATTAATTTATATACATATTCTTGTTGCAGAAATGTAAATAGTATGTTAA
>NW_012102743.1:340788-344393 GCF_000951045.1 Mandrillus leucophaeus | reverse complement strand
AGTTTTTTGTGGTTACTTCTCAGAATTTCATTAACTTCCTTGTTATCAATTTAACTGAATAATTGACCAGACTAATTGGTCTAGAATATATTTGGCAGATATTCTATGATTCAGCCAATTTTTCTAATTTCCCATAGGACAAGTCTTGAGGATAGAAGATCATTCAGAAATTTGCTTCAAGTATCAGATGTAGGTGATCTATTCTGAAACATTGTACTTACTCCCTATTATTCAGGGCATATATTTTCTGGGGTAGTATCTTCATCCATTTGGACTGCTGTAACCAAATACCTTAGAATGAGTAATTTGTAAGCAAGAAGAATTTATTGCTTATGGTTCTGGAGGATGAGAAGTTTAAGGTTAAGGTGTTGGTAGAGTCATGGTTGGTAAGGACTTGCTCTCTGCTTCATAGATAATGCCTTGCTGTGTCTTCATATGGGAGAAGGAGGAAGGGAGCTTTTTTATGCCTTTTTAAGAAGGGCATTAATTCTATTCATGAGGGTGGAGTCTCATGACTTAATAACTTCCCAAAAGTCCAACCTGTTAATACTATCACAGCAGGTTGTAGGTTTGAAATATGAATTTTTTGATAGCAATGAGGAACAGCATTGAGTAGCAGTGAGTAGATCCCTTATTATTCATAAGCAGCATGATCTAAGTGAGGTAATATGAACTTGTATTCAAGTTTGTATTATGCTTTAGCTTCATTAATCCAGAATAAAGATTGACTGATTTTCCATAGTTTGTATCTTGTTGGGGGAGAGGGGCATGTTTGTGTGGAGTTATTAGGAGTCATGTTTATTGCACCATTGTGGGGGATTCAATGCGGAAAAATTTTCTGTGGATAAAAGCAGCCTATGTTTTTATGAAATAAGGCACAGATTATAGGTTTTATACATACTATGGTTACAAAATCTTTGATCCATAGGAGTTCCCTGAGTAGACTGACTTTCTAAGCAGAATATCCTTGGCTTGGTTTAATGGAGGAGACTTCTTTTTAATTTTTTTCAAATTTATTTTTTTAAGTGATATTGTGTGTGTTTATCATGTGTAACATGTTTTGAAGTATATATACATGCGGAATGGTTAAATCTAATTAACAAATTAACTTACATACCATTTTTGTGGTAAGAACACTTATTTACTCTCAGCATTTTTTAAGAATTCGTCATTATTAGCTATAGTCACCATGCTGTACAGTAGATCCCTTGAACATATTCCTCCTGTGTAACTGTAAATATGTATCTTTTTACTAACATCTCCCCACTACGCAACCCTGCATAACCATCCTAGTCTCTGGTAGCCACCATTCAACTCTTTATCAATGAAATATAAACATTTTTAGATTCCACCTATGAATGAGATCAGTCATATTTGTCTTTCTGTGCCTGACATTTCATTTAACATAATGTCTTTAGGTTCATCCATGTTGTTGCAAAAAAACAGAATTTTCTTCTTTTTCATGGCCCGGTAGTATCCCATTGTGTGTTATACACCGCATTTTCTGTATCCAGTCATCCACTGATGGACCATAGGTTGATTCTATATCTTGGCCATTGTGAATAGTGCTGCAGTAAACATAGGAATGTGGATATCTCTCTGCCCCACTCTTGAGTATATCCAGAGTGTGGATATACTCTCTGGGTATTTCTTTGGATAAATACCCAGTAGAAGGATTCCTGGATCATAAGGTAGTTGTATTTTAATTTTTACCCCATATTGTTTTCCATATTAGATGTACTAATTTGCCTTCCCTCCAACAGTGTGGCAGGGTTTCCTTTTCTCTATACTCTCATCAACACTTGTTATATTTTGTCTTTTTGATAATACTCATTTTAATTTCAATGAGGTGATTTTGTATTTGATTTACATTAATTTCCTGATGATTACTGATGTTGAGTATTTTTATACATCTGTTGACTATGTGTATATCTTCTTTTGAGAAATGTCTATTTGGGTCTTTTGCCTATTTTTAAAGTTATTTGTTTTCTTGATATGGAGTTGAGTTTCTTATACGTTTCAAATATTAACACCTTATCAGATATAAGTGTTGTAAATATTTTTTTCATTCTATAGCTTCTTTCTTCACTTTGTTGATTGTTTCTTTGCCATGCAGAAGCTTTTTAGTTCGAAGTATAACCAATAATTTATTTTTGATTTTGTTGCTTGTGCTTGTGAGGTTATACCCAGAAAATCATTGCCCAGACCAATGTGATTAGGCTTTTCCTTTATGTTTTCTTCTAGTAGTTTCATAGTTTTGGGTCTTATGTTTAAGACTAATACATTTTGAGCTGGGTTTCTGTATAGGCTGATAGGTAAGGGTGTAATTTTATTCTTCTGAATGTGGATATCCAGTTTTTCTAACACCATTTATTGACAAGACTTTTGTTTACTCATTGTTGGTCAAAAATCAGTTGGCTGTAAATGCATGAGTTTATTTGTGTTCCATTGGTCTATGTGTATACCAGTACCATGCTGTTTTGGTTACTGTAACTTTGTAGTATATTTCAAAGTTAGGTAGCCCAGTGCCACCAGATTTGTTTTTTGTTCGAGATTGCTTTAGTTACTTGGGCTCTTTTATGGTCCATATAGATTTGAGGATTTTTTTCCCTATATTTGTGAAGAATATCATTTGGATTTTGATAGGAATTGCATTGAATCTGTAGATGACTTTGAGTAGTATAGATATTTTAACAATATTAATTGATATCTATTTATTTGTGTCATCATCAGTTTCTTTCATCAATGCTTGATAGTTTTCAGTGCAGATTTTTTACCTTTGTGGTTAAATTTATTTCTCAGAATTTTATTCTTTGTAGCTGTTGTAAATGGGATTGTTTTCTTGGTTTCTTTCTGAGATAGTTTGCTCTTAGTAAATAGAAATGCTACTTTTTTTTTTTTTTTTGGAACACTTGAGTGCAAAGACATTTACTGTATTAGCATTTGTAATACCAAAAAACTTTCAGTTACCTAAATGTATGTCCAAATCCAACCACACAATAAAGTAGCTGCTAAACAATAAGGCATATATAGTATATACAGTTTGTATATACAGACTAACAAGATGACTGATGACTTTAATATAATTTTACAAAGGAAGTGGACGAACTGGCCAGGCGTGGTGGCTCACGCCTGTAATCCCAGCACTTTGGGAGTCTGAGGCAGGCAACTCACGAGGTCAGGAGATTGAGACCATGCTGGCTAACATGGTGAAACCCCATCTTTACTAAAAATACGAAAAAAATTAGCTGGGCGTGGTGACGGGTGCCTGTAGTCCCAGCTACTGTGGAGGCTGAGGCAGGAGAATGGCGTGAACCCGGGAGGTGCAGCTTGCAGAGAGAAAGTGGACGAACTGTTAAGGTGCACTTTTGTAAGCCCTAAAAAATGACAATGATTTTACATAGATGTAATTGATTGACTTTGCAAAAAATGGGTAATTGGACAAAGGCTAATTTCATGTTCAAATTTATATAGAATTGTATTCTTCCCATTTTTAACAAGGACTATATGTTATGCTACTTTTATTTTTTTAAGTTCAGGGGAACATGTGCAGGTTGGTTATATAGGTAAACTTGTATCATGGGGGTTTGTTGTACATATTATTT
>NW_012102743.1:336615-338493 GCF_000951045.1 Mandrillus leucophaeus | reverse complement strand
TACCCGGCCTAAAATTTTCTTTACTCTTAACTACACTCTTTACCAAACCTTGTACTATTATTTTTAACTTTGCTGTTTATTCCTTCCAGGCATTGGGTTCCAATACTGTTTTATATTATCAGGTTCCATAATCCATCGTTCAGATGTTTCCATTACCTTTAGGCCTGCTCATCTCTTCCTTCCTTCTTTATACATTTCTTGCATATGCCCTTAGTATTTTGCTCCATTCACAATTAATCATACTTCTTGGAAAAGTTTCAATTTTGAAACTGGATAAAAATTATTTTTTCAGATAAATCTGCATTTCCCAGTTGATGATAGTTAAAAAAAAACAAAAAACAAATATTGACTAGTCTCACTGTATGTTACATAGTTTTAGTACATGTTTAAGTACTAAATATTTTAAATAAAAGCAGAGGTTATTAGAGTATATAAATATCAAGACTTAATTGTATGCTGTCTACAGGAAAACCACTTTTTATTTATTTAGAGACATAGTCTTGCTCGGTCACCCAGGCTACAGTGCAGTGGTGCAATCTCGACTCACTGCAACCTCTGCCTCCTGGGTTCAAGCAATTCTTGTGCTTCAGCCTCCTAAGTAGCTGGGATTATAGGTGCAACCTCCCATGCCCGCTATTTTTTTTTTTTTTTTTTTTTGTATCATTAGTAGAGATGGGGTTTCACCATGTTGGCCAGGCTGTTCTCAAACTCCTGGCCTCAAGTGATCTGCCTGCCTTGGCCTCCCAAAGTTTTGGGATTACAGGCATGAGCCACTGCTCCTAGTCGAAAACCACTTTTAATATAAAAATACGGGATACAAGGAAAATCATAGGAAAGATTTTCCATAGCAACGCTAATCATAATAAAGTTGGAATGGCTATATTAATATCGGAGAAGTATAAAGGGTTTGATCAGGAGCATAGGGATCCATTTCATAATGATAAAGGTTTCCATTAATCAACAATACATAATACAATATTATGTACACAATAACCTATAAAAATGCATGAAGGAAAAACTGATAGAACTGAAAGGAGAATTAGGCAATTTTAGAATTACAGTTGGAGATTTCAAAACTCCTTTCTCAGTAATTGATAAAGCAAGTAAACAGAAAATTAGTAAAGATATAATAGGTTTAAACAACATTATCAAATGAGTTAAATCAATTCACATTTATTGATTTCTCTGTCCTCAAGTAACAGAATACTTTGTTTTAAATTTTGTGAACTGTACATGTAATGCTCATTAAGATAGGAGATATTTTGGTCATAAAACAAGTCTCAGTGAATTTAGAAGTATTGAAATAATACAGAGCATATTCTCTGACCATAATAGAATTGAAGTTACTTTATTCTATATAAAGTTCTAAATGCCACTAACAAAAGGATATATAGAAAAATCTCAAAATTTTAAAAATTAAGGCAGGTGATTTTAAATAACTAATGGATCTAAGAAAAATTGAAAATGAAATTTTTTGTTAATGATAAGGAAAACACAACACATCAACATTTGTGGAATGCACCTAAAGCAGTATTTATCATTTTAGAAAATAATAAAGGCCTAAAATCAATTATCTAAGTTTTCAATTTAAGAGAAAAAAAGACTAGACCCAAAATAAGTACAAGAAAGTAAATAATGAAGATAAGTACTAAAATTATTCAAAAAGGATGAGAGAAATCAAGCCAATCCCTGGTTTCTCTAAAATAGCAATAAAATTGAGAAATATCTAGTTAGATTGAGTTAGAAAAAAGAGATGACGTAAGTTACCATATCTGAAATAAAAGAGGCAGCTGCTTATCCCATGTACATTAAAAATAATAAAAAGTCTGTACGCGGTGGCTCACTGTAATCCCAGCACTTTGGGAGGCCAAAGCAGGC
>NW_012102743.1:329035-330674 GCF_000951045.1 Mandrillus leucophaeus | reverse complement strand
GCATGAACCCAGGAGGCGGAGCTTGCAGTGAGCCGAGATTGCGCCACTGCACTCCAGCCTGGGCGACAGAGCGAGACTCCCTCTCAAAAAAGAAACAGAAAACAAACAAACAAACAAACAAAAAAACCACTTAAGGCATGAGTTATACTCATTTTATATAAACTCTTTCAGAAAATTTAAAAGGGCAAGCTTCTTAACTCATCTTACGAGACTAAGACAGTAGTCTCCGCCTTATCTGCAGGGAATATGTTCCAAGACCCCCAGTGGATGCCCAAAACTGTGGGTATTACCAATGCATGTGGATACTGTAATATGTTTGTTCACATATATGCATACCTATGATAAAGTTTAATTTGCAAATTAGGCATAGTAAAAGATTAACAACAGTAAGAATAGTATAACAATATTTTGTAATGAAAGTTATGTGACAGTAGTCTCTCTTTCTCAAAGTATCTTATTATACTGTACTCACCCTTCTTGGGATGATGTGAGTTGATAAAATGCCTACATGATGAGATGAAGTGACATGAATGGCATAGGCATTGTGATGTAACATTAGCTGCTGTCATCTGCTTTTGGCGATCCTGGGTCATCAAGCCATGAAGATGTTAATGGTTGGATGTCAGAAGCAGATGTCGATGACTAACAGGTGGGCAGTGTCTACAGCATGGATCTACTGGACAAAGGGATGCTTCCTGTCCCTGGTGGAACAGAGTGGGATAGTGAGAAATTTCATCACATTACTCAAAATGGGGTACAATTTAAAGGTTATGCATTTTTTATTTACGGAATTTCTGATTTAATATTTTCAAACCACAGTCGACCTCCAGTAACTGAAACTGCTGAAGACAACACCATGGATAAGGGGGTACTACTGTATTATCCTAATGAAAAAGCAGAAGATCTACATTATGGGAAAAGAAAAATACATAATCATATCCCTCACAAACACATTAATGTTAATATCTTTGGTATAATTGCAAAATAAATCCAGCAGCATATAAAAAGGATAATATGCTAAAACTAAGTGGGGTTTATCCATGGAATGTAAAATAAGATTAATACTTAAAAATTAAGATTCTAGTTTTATCCAAGATTGAATAATTTCACTACAGTCTATCTCTGTATCCCACTCTCTGAAATGAAAAAATTCTGGAACACACACACACACACACACACACACACCCACACCCATCTCTAGCTGGGAAGTAAACAATAGGCAGATGGAGAGGCAGCAAAAATTAATGAGTGGCCATAGATGGGGGTAAGGCTAAACCTCAGCTATTTCTGTTTTCCTGGACAATAAGGAATACTATAAGCAATTCTATGTTCATAAATTTTATAACTTCAATTGAAGGGTTAGCAAACTGTGGCCTTTGGGCCAGTTTAACTGGTTGTGTTTTTGTAATTAAAATTTTGTTAGAAAACAACCGTGTATTAGTTAATTTATTGTCTATGGCTGCTTTCATGGTACAACATCAGAGCTGAATGCTTGTGATAGAGACAGGTATGGTCTGTAGCCTGAAATATTTACTGTATGGCCCTCTATTGGGAAAATTAGTTCATCTCTGACTTTCAGGGTTAATCTTAAGTCAGATATTATAGAATTATTCTTGACTTTGTATCAAATCTGTCAGCA
>NW_012102743.1:270673-328985 GCF_000951045.1 Mandrillus leucophaeus | reverse complement strand
CAGAAGATCTACATTATGGGAAAAGAAAAATACATAATCATATCCCTCACAAACACATTAATGTTAATATCTTTGGTATAATTGCAAAATAAATCCAGCAGCATATAAAAAGGATAATATGCTAAAACTAAGTGGGGTTTATCCATGGAATGTAAAATAAGATTAATACTTAAAAATTAAGATTCTAGTTTTATCCAAGATTGAATAATTTCACTACAGTCTATCTCTGTATCCCACTCTCTGAAATGAAAAAATTCTGGAACACACACACACACACACACACACACACACACACACACACCCATCTCTAGCTGGGAAGTAAACAATAGGCAGATGGAGAGGCAGCAAAAATTAATGAGTGGCCATAGATGGGGGTAAGGCTAAACCTCAGCTATTTCTGTTTTCCTGGACAATAAGGAATACTATAAGCAATTCTATGTTCATAAATTTTATAACTTCAATTGAAGGGTTAGCAAACTGTGGCCTTTGGGCCAGTTTAACTGGTTGTGTTTTTGTAATTAAAATTTTGTTAGAAAACAACCGTGTATTAGTTAATTTATTGTCTATGGCTGCTTTCATGGTACAACATCAGAGCTGAATGCTTGTGATAGAGACAGGTATGGTCTGTAGCCTGAAATATTTACTGTATGGCCCTCTATTGGGAAAATTAGTTCATCTCTGACTTTCAGGGTTAATCTTAAGTCAGATATTATAGAATTATTCTTGACTTTGTATCAAATCTGTCAGCAGATATATTGGTTCTACCTTCAAACAGAATCGAGAACTCAAATATTTCTCTTTGTCCTTACAGCTAACCCTCTGTTCCAGACCACAATTTGCTCTCACCTGCATTATCGGTATACATTTCTCCACAGTTTATGTTGGTTTGTTTGCTTTCTTCACTACACCTCTGCACTCCTTATTAACCACTGAGAAGAAAAACTGATTTGTTTGGAATGGAATTCTGCTCATAACCTTCCTCTATCTTCCCATTTTGCTTAGAGTAAAAAGCAAAGTCTTTACAACATCCAAAAGACCCAACATAATATTCCCATCTACTTAGCATCTCTACATCCATCGTTTGATATATCTTATTTCCTGCTCCAACTCATTTTCTGATACTCTTCCTGACTGACCCACTTTAGCTCCATTGGCCTCTCAGCAGTTCCTTGAAAATGTCAGACCCTGTTATGGTCAGGGTTTCAGCACTGTGCTTCAGATTTCTACGCAACTGCCATATGATCAGTGATGTCTTTTGTGAGCCCTTACAGTAACAGTGTTATCCTCCAAATCTCCCTTCACTTTAACTTGTTATATATTTTTTTCAGTGTTCATCACCATCTGACAATACTTATCGATGAATATAGACGCATATACAATACTTGCTCAAGAAAAACATTTAATATCAAGAAAATTTTCAATATTTATTTAGAGAAATACATACTCCCCGTATAGTCCCCAATTTTGTAAGTAAATATTATATTTATGTATATATATACCTTATATGTGTGGAAAAGGATGTATAGGTAGTTACCAATATTTTACTTCTTGGAGGAAGAATGAGTGGTTCTGCTTTTCTTCTTCAACTTTCTACAATTAATGTTTATTATTTTATAAATGGACACACATATTATAAAAATGCAAATGTATTAACTGAAAAAAGTGGTTAATTGAGAGAACTCTTTATCTTAGTCCTTCTCTTTGGCATTAGAAACAGATATTTATAGGGCCCTGAGTTCAGGGACTTCAAACAGCAGATGCGTTTCTAGAGAAGCTGTTCTGGAATGTGTATTGCTGAGGATGTACTTATTTTAAGGGGCTGGAATGTGGGTTGAGGGCACCACATTATGTGCAGTTGTCTCCTCCTTTTTTTCCTTTTTTTTTTTTTCTTTTGAGACAGAATCTCCCTCTTGTTGTCCTGGCTAGAGTGCAATGGCACGATCTCAGCTGACTGTAACTTCTGCTTCCCAGGTTCAAGGGATTCTCCTGCCTCAGCCTCCCAAGTAGCTGGGATTACAGTTGCCCACCACCTGCTCAGCTAATTTTTTGTATTTTTAGTAGAGACGGGATTTCACCATGTTGGCCAGGCTGGTCTCGAACTCCTGACCTCAGGTAATCCACCTGCCTCAGCCTCCCAACGTGCTGGGATTAAGGGTGTGAGCCACCACGCTCTGGCCAATTGTCTCCTCTTTTTAACCTATGTTTAGGTTTCTAATCATTCAAACCATCTTTCAGAGGGAGGTGATTTTAATAATTTAAGGCCATTCAAATGGAGCAATTTAGCCACTCCACATTAACTTGATAATTACTTTTGACAAGATTACAAATGTAATTATTTAAATACATGACTAGACTTTTGACATGTGTAAACTTTGGATATATTATTCATGCCTCAAGTCGTCTTCCTGTTTTCATCAGGGCTTCAAATAAACCAAAACCTTAACACCAGGTGGATTGCTTTCACTTCTAAATATATCCATGTAAAAACTTCACCGACCACAGCTAAACTAGGTGTTATCAGCTAATTGTACTGTCAATTTTAGATTAACAGATTCCAGGAGACGGTGGGCAAGTCTAATAACCTATGGCTGAGAAATTTGTTGACATTTTTTTCCACCTTCAGAAGAATTAGCATTGTCTTCAGAGATGTTCCAAGTGAAACAGCATGTATGTCCTGAATAGAATAACAACTTTTTAAACAAAGTGAGTTTACTTCAAAGAAATGTACCTTTGTGAAGAAATAAATGGAATTGTACACTTTTAAAGTTCCCTAGTCACTCAAATTACTTGTCACTGTATAGAGTTAGACATTTTATTTTTATCATAGAAGAGTCATTTAGACCTCTTGCTCATTTGGTTCCGTAAGGTCTGATATGAAAAGATATCACCAACTCTTGTTTGAGTTGGAACAAATGGATATTTATTTACTACAGTACCAGTCACAGAATTTGATGACCCTAGTGTTACAGGAAGTAGAATTTCTAAAATTTTCCTTGCAAAACTCTTTCTTGGTCTAATTTTTACAGACACATACATTTCTTGGAAGTTTTCTGGCTGCTTCCACTAATAAACTGATAACTGCTATAATCTCTCTATCTCTACTTTATAGCTTCATGGAATCTAATATCTGTTAACTCTTGTTGTGGAATAGTCTACAAATTCAGATATTTTCTCCACAAAACTCCTATGTCCTGTCACAAGTCTCCCTTCCTCCACTGATTTTTGTGTCCGTGGTTAAGGTGAAGATCCTGACTAGAAGTATAAAATTAGTCAATTGTAGGAAATAATGAAAATAAATAGAATAGATTCCTTGTCCAGTGTTGACTGGGAACCTAATGAAGCTTTTGAAGATCTACAGGAAATAAGGGATAAACTCTTGGCCAACAGACCTTGGAAGGGAGAAATAACTTCCATTGGCAGTTGGAACAGATGGCATCTCAAGCATGACAGATTTCCCACCATTCCAACTAGAATCAATATCCAGTAGCATGAAGTAAGTTAGCTGGCAGTTGGGTGAGAATTCTGCCTATTAGTTTGATTTAGGTATGGGTTGATTTGCATAGTTTTGCCATGATACTTTGTTTCAGCTCATTACTTGTGACTGGATTCAATAGCAGCCATCCCAAGGATTGTGTGATCATCAGCTAACTGACGTAAAGTTGAAACTGGAAAGATTTGTAAAGAAAGAGCAAGTGAATTGAAGGGATTAAACTACATCTCTATGTTGGCTTTCTTCCTCTGTGGATATTCAAATAAAGCAATTTCATAGTACTTTTCTGAAGCAAAGTTAGAGAGTAAGTGGAGGAAATTGGCAATGTAGATGGAAAACAGACCAATATTTATCATGAGTTTACTTTCTACCTGGTGTTTTTCAACTGGAATTCTTTTAATTCTTACTGCAGATCACACAGTAGGTGACAAAACCTGGCTTCAAATCCATGTTTGAATCTGAGAGCCATTCTTTTCATCTTTCAATTACATTGTGGATGGTCAGTCGTCCATCAGCTTTTAGCTCTTTTCTTCCTCAAGACATTATGCCTGAGCCCATTCTTAAAAGGTTTTTCTCTTCAGGAAATTCTTAAGTTCTCAACCTGGAATACTGGTGTATAATATTCATTGAATATAAGAGTTAATTGCATTTTAACTAAAAACCCAATAACTTAATGCAAAGAGATAAATTTCTAATGATGAGTTATCAGATAATGTATTTACATACTCATGCAACACCTAGCTATTCACCAAGCATCTATTATATGCCAAGTACACTGTGCTAAGTACTGAGAAAACAATAATGAGCAAAACAACGACAGTTCTTGTTTCAAGAAGCATAGAGCTTGATGGGAACAAAGATACTGATCAAAGAACACATAAATTTATATTAAATTATGATTGTTAAGACTGATACAAAAGAAAGTTAAAGGATGCTTATAATAGTAGAGACTCGAGTTGTAGGTTGGGTTCCCGGGAAGCAGACTTCTAAGATGAAAATGAATGCGTAGGATATTTATTAGGGAGTATTGTTGAGATCAACACTAGTAGGAAGAAGAAGAAACAACTGGGCTAAGGTGGAAGTTGGGTTGTGATGCAGGCTCTATGAAGCCCTCAGCTGACCTACTGGGAACCGTGATACTTAGATGAGCCTTAAGAGTTACCTCAAGTTGGGATGAGGGTCCAGGTCTTTATATTCCACATCAGTTAGTCGTTGGCCTTGTGTTGGTTCAGAAGGGAGTATTTTGATGACAGAGTAGAATGTATGGAAATGGACACAACTTTTTCCTAAACATTTGGCTTAGGTAGGAAGGAGGAACATAGAGAATGGTAACTAGAGGACAGTACAGACCACAGTGAACTTTTATTTTCAATAGAAGTATCTGAGGCATGGTTGTGTTGAAGAGGAGAGGCTTCATGGAGTATTACTGGGGGAGATGCTTCTAGGTAGGCATTTTAATCAGAGGCATTTTAAACATATCTCACCACAAAACAATCTTTGTGTATATCCCACTTTGTTCTTGACCTGGGTATAAATAAGTATGATACAGATAGACTTAAAACTTTACATTCTTAAATATTGTACTTCCTACCTTTTTCAAGATATTTACTGGTAGACCTACCTCAGTAAAGGAGGAAAATGAAGGTTAAACATGGTAGCACGAGTCATAGTCTATATGTGGGATAAAAGAGAGAAATGTATTTGGCATAGAATATTGGGAACAATCATTTTAGGATCTCAAATCGTTCTTCACAATAATACTAGAAGATGTGACTATTGATTAATCCAGAAATATAATTTGTGCCTTTCTCTAAGTATTGGAAATTTATCTGGTATAATTTGAACCAGCAGGTATGACTAGTCCCAAAAAGAGGAGGTCTCAAGACTCAACAGCTACTGAGTATGGTGATAGGAAATTACATCAGATATTAAAACTCAGGGTTAAGCTTATCAGTAATCTGGATGTATTTGGAATTGAAGGTAGGGAAATGTGAATTTTAAACTTTATGACACTAATATTCTAAATATGTTGCTGTACTATTTTAATTATAAGGTGTATTAGTCAGAAATCTATAAAAGGACAGAACCAATAGGATAGATGAATATATAAGGGGAGTTTATTAGGAGAGTTGACTCACACGATCACAAGGTGAAGTCCCGCAACAGGCTGCCTGCAAGTTGAGGGGCCAAGAAGCCAGTCCGAGTCCCAAAACCTCAAAAGTAGGGAAGCTGATAGTGCAGCCTTCAGTCTGTGGCTGAAGGCCCAAGTGCTCTTGGCAAATCACTGGTGTCCAAGAGTCCAAAAGCTGAAGAATTTGGAGTTCGATGTTTGAAGGCAGGAAGCATCCAGCACGGGAGAAAAATGGAGGCCAGAATTCTCCAGACTCGTCCTTCCACATTCCTCTGCCTGCTTTTATCCTAGCTGTGCTGGCCACTGATTAGATGGTGCCCACCTGGATTGAGGGTGTGTCTGCCTCTCCTACTCCACTGACTCAAATGTTAATCTCCTTTGGCAACACCCTCACAGACACACCCAGGAACAATACTTTGCATCCTTCAGTGTGTCCTTCAATCAAGTTGACAATCCATATAACCATCACACGAGGAATCTGACTATATCCACTTTCACTCTGGGTATTTAATTCTGTTGTTTTCACAAAAACATTCATGGAGAAGGGCCATGATATTCATTCAACAATTTTTTTTCCAATATGTGTTGTGGGATTGGCGCTGTGCTAGTAGCAGAACATAGGTTAGTAGGGGACAAACGGATATAGAACTGTTTTGTGTGGGAATACAGACAATGGCATATAAAAGTGAGAAATGATACTGATTTTTACACATGCATTAAAGTGAATTAAGTGCCATGGTAGAGAATCATAGGGCAGGAATGACATGGTAGGTGAGGGAACCCACTTTAGACACAGTGGTCAGAAAAGGTTCTTCCAAGCAGTTGACTCTTATGATAAGACCTCTGGATGAGGTTGAGTCAGCTACAAGAAGTAGAAAAAGCCTCCCAAGGAGAGGGAACTGCATTCATGAAGAGCCACCGGCAGGAGAGGTCTGGCAGGTAAAAGGAACTGAAAGATGTCCAGGAAGACTTAAAAGATTGCGGAGTAAAGAAGGAGTCACATCACAAGAATCCACTGGGAGCCACATATCAGAAGCAGAAATTTTATTTTCAGTGCAATGGGAAGCCATCACAGGGTTTCAGAAGAAGGACCTCATGATCTGATCCACACATTAAATTGATCTTTCTGGCTAATTCATGGAGAATAATTGTGGTGGCAGAAAGAATAGAAGCAATAGTCTATGTACGACATGATGGTATGGGAAGAGAAATGATTGGATTGAGTTATAGTGTGGAGGAAAAAAGTGGCAGAAAATACTAATCAATTGAGTACAGGATGTTAATGGAGAGAAATAAATCCTGAGTGACTCCCGGATATCTAGACTGAGCACTTGGATGGACTACAACACAATTTACTGGAAAGGAAAAAACCTAGGAGAGAGAGACTGGAGGAGGGACGGGTTACTAAGTATTCAACTGTGGACACGCTATGCTTGAGATGCCTGTAAGCCATCAAAGTGGATATTTCAGGTTGGTAATGGGACATGTGTATGTTTAAAGATGAGAACAATGATCTGTGTGTGGGAAATAAATTTTGGAGTCGATGACACATAAATTATATATAGAGTAAAGCTTAAGATCATTTAGAAAAGAAAATGACCAGGGGAAAAAATGTAAACCCATCACAGAGCCCTGAGGAACTCCAAAATTTTGATTTCAGGTGGATGAAATAGTGATCTTGGTGCTGAAGTGAGAATTATCCTGGTATGACAACATGATATGTGGTTACATTTTCAAAATGACAGGAATGCAAAGTAACAGTTTCCATTTATGAAGCACTTACTGTGGCAGCCACTCCTCCAAGTGCTCTGCCTACATTGACATATTTTATCCTCACTACAATCTTATGTAGCAGGTACTACAGTTATCCCCCTCATTATAGAGCTGAGGAACCCAAAACCTAGAAAAAGTAATTGCTATGGTCTGAATGTTTGTGTCCCACCGTTGCAAATTCTTATGTTGAAATCCTAAAGCCCAAGACAATAGTATTAGGCCATAGGGGATTTGGGAGGTGATCAGGGTCATGAGGGAAAGCCTTCATGAATGGTATTAGTGCCTTTATAAAGAGAACCAACAGAGACCTCTCATCCTCTTCCAGCATGTGAGAAAACAGCAAGAGGGCACTTCTGTGAACCAGGAAGGGGGCCCTTACCAGACTCTGAATTTGTTTGTACCTTGATCTTGAACTTCCCAGTCTGCAGAATTGTGAGAAATAAGTTTCTGTTGTTTATATGCCATGCAGTTTATAAGATTTTGTTATAGCAGCCTGAACAGGCTGAGACAATGACTAACTTGCTTAAGGTTACAAATGGAGCCAAGATTTAAACTCAAGCAGTCAGGCTTTAGAGCCTGCTCGTAATTATGAAACTATTTTGCCTCATAAAATGCTTTTTACACATTGTATAGTATATTATCCCAAGTAGCAGAGGTTTTGAATCGAAGCTAAATCTAAGGATGCTCATAACCAGTAGCATCTTGGCACAGTTTGCTTTAAACAGTTAGATAATTCACCATAAGGGGAAAGAAAGCCAGAGTGCACAAGTATTAACCAAGGATAAAGTCTCGCAATAGCATCTGTTTCTTGATAATTTTCTGACAAGTGCAATGAACTCTGGTCCTCGTGATAGAAAGCTGCAAGCAAAAATGGGTTAGTGTTTCCATGCTCTCTCTGAGACAGTGGGAGCACAAGGCAAACCCTGCAACCAAGTGTAACACAGAAGTAGGTGTCTGTTCCTTCATTTCAGCCGACTCCACAGTGTGGTTTCTGGGTCTGGAGGGCTCAGGCGTAGTGGCTGGGGCTTTCAGCCCTTGGATTCTCTGTTAATTTAGTGGTAGCAAATCAAGGAGACAGCGACTTTGTTATGGCAGCGTGTGTTCTATAGCAGCTTCATGGACTCTGTGTGAGCTTCATATCGTTTGGGAGAAACTTTATTGTGGATTTTCAGGTATCAGAAAGTTTAGAATACATTTGGGGAGACAGAATAAGGGATAGAAAAAATAATATAAACCATGTGTGTCAGCTACTAAGTTATTTTTTCTTGGCTCCACATTCACCCTTGTATATTCACCTCGTGATGCTGGAGAGCAACTCTGAAACCATGTCTGCTTCCAGCTGGGTCCATGTTAGGCTCTGCCAACAGGAGATACCAGAGGAGACTTCAGAGATGTAAGAGAAAAGAGATTTGCTCCCTCATCTTTGCATCCTGTGAACTTCCTGTCTGCTTGCTGTTCTTGTGGGTGTCTCTTCAGCTTTACTTTTTTTTTGCCCCAGCTATAGCAGCACCCTCCTATAGCAGCAGCTGAACCCAGATTGAATTTTCCAGCACCTGAAAAATAAGCTTCTTAGTCTTCTTAGAAATCTGGGTCCAAGTTCCTTAGTGCCCTTCTCCAAGCTCAGAGACACCAGGAAGCCAGCAGTCCTTCCTCAAATGGCTGAGTTTCAGCTTCACAGGGTCCCCTGTAGGTTTTAATACTTCTAATCTCTTCCCTTTGTTCCCTGGCTGTTGGAGTGATAGCTGCCTCTTGCAGGTACTACTCTCATTATACCTTAGAGATCTCTTTTTATTCTTTCATGTATCTAGTTATTAACTCCTTGTCTAGTTAAGGCATCTTTATATTAAATTTTCCCTGTTCAAATAACTGATGTGGTTTCTCTCTCTTGCCTGGACCCTGATGGATATATCATGTGTGTTTATGAGAATGCATTAAACCCACGGACAGGAAGGATACTACCAGAAATGGTTGTGAAAAGAATTTACCTGCCATCTGGTCCTCTCCATAACATGAGTATTTGCTTTCCTAAGGCTGTCAGGAGAATCTCTTTGGGTTCGAAGGTCTTTCTTCATGAAGGGTCCAGTTCCTTTTATGGGATCACCTGGTTAGGTCAGGTTTACCTAGGATAATCTCCCTTTTGAGGAATTCAATGTCAAATTATTTGGCACTTTTCCTTAAATCTGCAAAATCCCTTCAGCTTTGTCAGCTAATTTAACCTAATCATGGGAGTCAGATCCCTTATACACAAAGACCTATTCACATTCAAGGAGAGAAGATTATACAGAGCATGTGCACTGGGGGTGAGAATCTTGAGAACTGCCTTATGATTCTGCCTACCAGGAAGATGGTAGTTACCTACCAAGGTGAGGTGGCTTCAATCTCCTGAATCCTGAACATACTTGGGATCATCTAGGCATGGTTAATTTCCATGTTTCTCATTTAAATATGTAGATTGGAAGCTACTTCAATTCAAGTGATCTCATTTACCCTTCCCCCAAGTAGACCACAGCTGCTCTAGAACTGAACTGCGAGAGCACATACTGAGTGAGTTGATTTGGCAACTGACGCATACTCCATTCTATTTGAACGCTAGTTGAAATGGTTTTTGCAATGGCATTGCTAAGCAGAGATGAAACTAAAATGTTGCAGCACGTCGAAATCCCAGAAGTGGCAGAAGCTCAAAGTGAATGATTATGTGAAAAGCCAGCATAACCTTTTGTACTATACATAAGTTCACAATATAGATTCATTATAATTTTTCATCCAAAGTGTAATGCATATCTTCTATTACCATTATTGGTTTGCTAACTAGAATCTTTTATATAGCACGTGTGCAGCAGATATTTATTAAGCCAAATTGCCTTTCAGAATGGTTACTTATATGTATCTGAACCAGCACATACACAATTAGAATTTCCATGACCTTGAGCTCTCCCAAACCTACTTTTAAACTGTTTATTAAAAGTATAAAAAATCAAATCCCTTTTGTCTCAATAATTATATTTCTGACTAAAATGACCACTGTACCTTTAGAAATCATGCTCATTTGTCAATAGCAGGTACTGTAATTATTCACTATTTTGTTCACAAGAGTGAACAAGTTGCTTTTCGTCATGCAAAAGCTAAATAAAGTAAAATTACCCAATAGCTCTGCAGTGAGTTGTTGAAGGTCTTTCATTCCCATGGTTCTTATGAGTAATCCCATGCATAGAAACAATACCAGAAAAGCATTATTATCCTTTGAGACAACAATAATTGCCCATCGTTCCCAAGACTCATTTGATCTTGCCACATTGTTTTCCAAAAAATATGAGTTCCTTGGGTTATTAATAGGTGTTTCTAAGTTTTATGTATTAGTTCATTCTTACACTGCTATAAAGAAACACCTGAGACTGGTTAATTTATAAAGAAAAGAGGTTTAATTGGCTCATGGTTCCACAAGGTATACAGGAAGCATGGCAGCATCTGCTTCTGGGGAGGCCTCAGTGAGTTTTACTCATGACAGAAGGCAAAGCAGGATCAGGCATCTTACATAGCAGGAGCAGGACAGGGGGTGGTGGAGGTCCTAACACACTTTTAAACAACCAGATCTTATGAGAACTTCATTACTATATAGTACCAAGAAGGGAGTGGTGCTAAACCATTCATGAGAACTTCACCCCCATGATCCAATCACCTCCCACCAGGCCCTGCCTCCATCAGTAGGGAATTACAATTTGACATGAGATTTGGTGAGGACACAGATCCAAACCATATCAGTTTCTATTGCATAGAATGTTGCGAAAGGTAGCATGCTTTGCACTGCCCCTACACCCCACCAAAGAATCACAATTTAAATTAGCAGTTAAAAAACTCTAAGCATTCATAAAAACAGGTATTTCTCAGCTAACTTGGCCATAGACACTACTTTTACCCTCCTCAGTGGCTCTGTGGACATCTAATTGTAATCCAAGAAAATAAAGTTGCTAAAATATACTTTGAGGAATGCTAGATAGATTAGCAAGGCATTTAATCACAAGGGTTGTATTTATTTGTTCTAGACACAGTTCTTCTAATTGGGGTGGGTGAATTGGAAGAATAAACATTGAGCACTTGTTACAAGTGGAACACTGCACAACATCTCTTCTTGTTTAACTCTTCCTAGAAGAGAGGTAATCTGACTCCTATTTTGCAAATGCAGATGCTGGGGTTCAAAAGAGTAAAATGTCTACAGGCAATCAACTAGCCTGTCACATACAAGGTCTGGGCCCTTGGCACTACTTAACTTGCACTCTCATGTATAGAACCCTCAAAAACAAAATAGCTGAGAGCATGTTTTCACTTTTGATATGAAAACATAGCCTTCAAGAAAGGGCTCTGTAGAAGTTCTTGTAGAAAAATTAAGAGCCTATTCAAGTCTTCAAGTGAATCTTTGAATATTGTAGGTTAGGCAGGGACACATCAATACTTGTATTAACTAGGGGCACTGAGGTTGAGAATGATGAGCGCTAGTTGAGCTGGTTGTCTGACCAGAATACCCTCTGCCTTTTGAAATGAAATGACCACTTCCAGCTCCTGAAAAGAAACGGTTCCCAAGCTTTATTAATGTTCTGACTCTATCATTTGGATCCTGACTGGATATGTGCTGCCTTGTGAGATTTTTGATTAAAATTGTGCCTTCCTGAATTTTCTCCTTAAAGAAAAAGTAAGAACTCAACCAATCTCTGAAACATGCATCAGCAATAGTTGATAAATACTTTAAAGATTTTATTTCCCTGAGATGTACTGTAAGCAGAACAATTTAGAGAAATAATTTCTTAGGTGAAAAAACACTTACAGCTAGTTTGCTGAGGACTCCGATGTATAATGGTAGCCTATATTTTGAGGACTGTCTTCTCAGTATTATATTTTAGGCTTTTTTTTTTTTTTTTTTTTTTTGAAAAATTGCTCTTGTGCTATAACCTGCCAGAGTGATTTTGAATAATAGTGTTAATAAAAGGCAGTTTGTTGGGGTTCAAGGTTTTATTTGTTTCAGTTAGTAGGGAGAGCAGTATTAATATGTATTACAATTGCACAGTAAGAAAAGCAGGATGTGTTTCTTTTTTCCGTGAGTATGATATATGATGTGGTTTCAAATCTCAAATGATACTCAATTTCAACTATCATACAGGCATTTAATCAAGATGGACTTTAAAATATCACATGTGGTTATTACCAATTACTGTTACCATGAAAGGTGATGAAGATTTCTTTAGTTGAATTATTTATAACCAAAATGGCACAGATACAGGCTTGCTGCATGCTTTCTCCAGGAAAATGCCTCAGTCACCTTGTCATTGAATGACTGAGCCTTATTTCCCCTGTAATTCATTCTACTTTGACCAGCTCAGCCAAGCACAAAAGTGAAACCCCACAGACAACAGTTCATTGCACTTGGCAAGTCTTCCCATTAAGCAGGAATGTTTACCATATTTATATTTGTGTATGTACTGTACTCATAAACATGCAAGCTCTACTCATTTCTGTTATGATTTGTGGCTTCTGAAATCAATCAGTTACCTAGCTAACAGGCTATATGGTTTTCTCCCATGCTATGATGAGGTATGAGTATATCTGTCTATGTGTATGACTCAATGAGATTATTCTCATTTATTGCTACTCATTAGAATTCCTTAGCAATCTTAAAAAAGAACCAAAAGCTGGATATTAACAGAACAATTACATCAAAATATCTGGCAATGGGATGAGGGTATAATTATTTACTTAAGTACTTGTTTTTAGACTTTTTATTTTGGAATACCTGTAACATATATATGGAAGTGAAAAAAATAAAATAATGAATCTACAGGATGATGTAGCTTTGTTTCATATATAGCCAGCCCCACTCTCACTACCCCTTCCTTTGGTCTATTTGGATAGAAGTCCTAGGTATGACTTCATCTGAAAAATATCTTAGTGTGGATGTATGTGTAGTTAAAAGAGGATGATTCATTGAAAACATGTAATACCATTAGGACACCAAAAGTTTAACTTACTTATTTTGTATAATCAAATATCCTGTCAATGTTCACACTTCCCAGATTGTCCCATATATAGTTTGTTGGCTCAAATCAGAATTCAAAGAAGGTGTATTTGTTGAGATTGGTTAATGTGTTTCTTACATCTTTTAAAATCTATAGCCTATGTCTCCATCTCTCTTTTCCTTTTCCTTGCAAAAAAAAGAGTGGTTCATTTGTATGTAGTTTTCCAAAGGGTTATGAATAATTGAATTTCTGTTACATCATTTAATGTGTTCCTCTGTTCTCTTTATTTCCTGTAAATTGATAGTTAGAGCTAAAAGCTTGGTAGAATTTAAATTGGGTCACTTTGGAAAGACTGTTTCGTAAGTGTTATTGGGCACACCCATCATTAGGCAAAATATTTCTGGTTGTTTCTCTTTTTGAGATATTAACAGCCTCTGATGATCAATGCCCAGACCCATTTTTAAATTAGTTTACAAAATGGTGCTACTTTAATTCAATTATTCCTTTTACTTACTAGCTGGAATAGTTCATTCTATGATGAAGTTTTCCATCATCAACTATCTAATTACCCTGAGATGATATAGTTTGTACAGTAAAGAAAGGAAAACTCCTTGATTCTTTTCTCTTATTTGCTAGTTTTCAAATGAGACCATATATTAGTTTCTTCCAATGAGGTTTAAAATTTGATATTTTGAATGCATTAATTCCTAAATATTTGATATATTTTAATACTTGCAAATATTTTTCTTATTTATGCTTAAATTGTCCCAACAATGGCCAGGGTATCCTCTTCATTTTGGATTCTGAGTCTTTTGGACACAATCCTGATAGTCACTGCTTTCTTGCTTTCTGGTATGAAAGCTCATCTTAAACATTCCTAAAAACAGCCATTTCTCTAAGAAGCCCTGGTTCCTTTTATGAGGAAATGTAGTTAGAGACACAGATCTGATTGCTTGACATGTTCATTGTTACTAGATTGCTCATTTTAGAGCAGTTCACAGTAATATTGAGCAGAAGATACAGAGATTTCCCATGTACCTCCTTCCCCAACACATGCTCAGCCTCTCTTGTTACCAACATTCTCCACCAAGTAGTGCATTTGTTAACAATCTATGAACCTACCTTGACACATCATTATCACCCAAAGTCTATAGTTTACGTTAGGGTTCACTTTTGGCATATAGTCTATGGGTTTGGACAAATGTATGAAGACAATATCCACCATTATAGTATTACACAGAGTAGTTTTATTGCCCTAGAAATTCTCTGTGTTCTGCCTATGTATCCATCTTCCCACTCAAACCCTGGCAACCACCAGTCTTTTAACTGACTCTTTAGTTTTGGCTTTTCCAGAATGTCCTGTAGTTGGAATCCTACAGTAGGTAGTCTTTTCAGATTGGCTTTTTTCCACTTAGTAATATGCATTTAAAGTTCCTGTATATCTCTTAATGGCTTGATAGTTCTTTTCATTTTAGTGTTGCATAATATTTTATTGTCTCAGTATATTACAGTTTATTCACCTACTGAAGACATATTGGTTGCTTCCAAGATTTGACAATTGTAAATCAAATTGCTATAAACACTCATGTGCAGGTTTTTGTGTGGACATGTTTTCTACTTCTTTTGTTAAGTACCAAGGAGCTTGATTGCTGGATTCTATGGTAAGAATATATTTAGTTTTATAAGAAATTGCTAAGCTGTCTTCCAAAGTGGCTGTACTATTTTGCATTCTTACTAGCAATAAATGAGTTTCTATTGTTCCACATTCTTGCTAGCATGTGGTATTGCTGTTTCTGGATGTTGACCATTCTAATTGTTGTGTATTGGTATGTCATTGTTGTTTTAATTTGCATTTCCCAGATGACCTATGACGTGGAGTATCTTTTCATATGCTTCTTTGTTATCTGTATATCTTCTTTGATGAGTTGTCTGCTAAGGCCTTTGGCGCATTTTTTAAATCAAGTTGTTTGTTTTCTTACTGTTGAGGTTTAAGAGTTCTTTATATATTTTGAATAATAGTCCTTTATTAAATATGTCTTTGTATGCTTTTAACAAATATTTTCTCCCAACCTGTGGCTTATGTTTTCATTCTTTGATGGTGTCTTTTGCTGAACAGAAGTTTTTAATTTTAATGAAGTCCAGCTTATTAATTATTTCTTTGATAGATCTTGCCTTTGGTATTGGATCTAAAATGTCACTGCCAAACCCAAGGTCACCTAGATTTTCTCCTGTGTTATGAGATTTTTATAGTTTTGTGGAAAATAGAAATATATTTTAGAACTCAGGAATATGGTGTTTTTCTTTAATTTTATTACTCTTACATCTGAATCTTCTTTCATGCCAAAAATTTCAGTTCCTAATTACATTAATATAAATACTCATTTATTTGTCCCATATGGCACTTTGGATTTTTAAAAATTGTCACAAAAGCGTTTCCAATCCTATGTGTGCATCCAGAAGCTTGTTGCTTCTGCTTCCGGATGTGGTCAGTTTTCTTCCCCTTGAAATTGGATATGCCTTTCTGTCTGCCTCAATGAATAAAGAGACAAAAACAACATTGTATGATGTCTGCATGGCAGGCAGGAGGCAATTCAGGTTCTTTTGGACTTTCTCTCAGAATGCTCACCCTTGGAAACAGCCACATGTTTTAAGGAAGTCCAGGTTCCAGAGAGGTCACCTGCAGGCATTCTGGCCAACAGTCCCACGTATGGTCTCAGCTGACAAGATCAACCACCAGAGTTGTGAGTGAGGAAAATTTTAGATGATTCCATTTCCTTAGGTAACATGGATTTGAGCAGAAATAAGCTATTTCCACCAAGAGCTGCCCAGATATTTTTTTCAAGAGCAAAATTAATGTCATTTTGTTGGTATTAAATTACCCATGCTTTGTTGCTTTTAAGTATAGCCCTTTCTCTTACCTTTTTAATTAAATAGCTTTATTGAGTTATAATTGACATAAAAACTGTGGAATTTAAAGCACACAATTCAGTAAGTTTTGACTTGTACATATAGTGTAAACCCCTCAGGGCAATCAAGATAATGAAACAACTTATCAGTCCAAGAGTTTCCTTCTGTTCCTTTGTATTCTGTGTAATCCTTACTCGCTGCCCCTCCCTGGTTCTTACCCTCCTTTGTCTCCAGGCAGCCATTGATTGGCTAGTATACATTAGTTGCATTTTCTGGAATTTTATATTAATTGAATAATACATTCTGTACTGTTTTTGACCTGGCTTAATTCAGCATTATTATTTTGAGATTCATCTATGTCATAGAGTAATCAATAGTTCATTTCTTCTTATTATTGAATAGTATTCCATCATGTGACTATACCATAATTTGTTTACCCATTCATCTCTTGATGAGCATTCAGATTACCTCTAGGTTTTTTTTTTTTTTTAAACAAATAAGATTGGTATGTGTGTTCATGTGAAGGTATTTATCTGAACATCTGTTTTCATTTTTCTTGGGTAACTAGGGGTGAAATGGTTGGATTATATGGTGTGTGTGCTTAACATTTTATAAGCTACCATACTGTTTTCAAAACTGTTTATCAATATTTTATATTGCTGCAAGGAATGTTTAAGAATTCTAGGTAATCTACAGTATGTTTAGTTGTTTTTTAATCTTAGCCATTCCATTTGCTGTGTCGTGATAGCTCATTTTGGCTTTAATATACATTTCCCTAATATCTAAAGATGAATGTATCTTCATGCGCTTGTCATTTGTATGTCGTTTGTGGTGTACTGTCTGTTAAAATCTATTGCATATTTATTAAAATTGGGGTTTTTGTTTTCTTTTTATTGATTTTTGAGTTGTTTGTATCGGATATAAGCCCATTATCAATGTCATCATATCTTAAAACCATGCATTTTGAAGTAATGTATGATGCCACCATATTAATCAGGATATCCCTCACCATACACACTACTGCCTAAAAGTAACAATGCAAACAATATCACCAAAATCATGATTGCTTTGTTTGCCAATCTGAATGTTTTTCCTTTTATAAATTAATCTCATTTTATATTTACTGATATGATCTGTATGTTTGACCTCTGGTTCTGTAATATTGGTTTTCATAATTACTATATATACATACCCTTTCATTGTGTATTCTATTTTATGTACTTGTGTTCTCTCTCTCCCTCTTTCCTCCTCTCTCTGGTTATTTTTAATTTGTTCCCTCCTGTCAGAATTTTTGACATTTACTAGTACTAACTTCTTTCTGTTCTTCTCCCCGTCTCCCAGCATCTACAGGCACACCTCCTTTTATTGTATTTCACTTTATTGTGCTTCCCAGATGTTGTGGTTTTTTTTTTTTTTCAGATTGAAAGTTTGGGGCAACAATGCACAGAGCAAGTTTGTTAGCACTGTTTTGCTCACTTTGTGTGCTCACTTTGTGTCTCTGTCACATTTTTAAAAATTTTTGCAATATTTCAAACTTATTATTATATCTGTTATGGTGATCTGTGGCCGGTGATCTTTGATGTTACTATTGTATTTGTTTTGGGATGCCACAAACCTTGCTCATATAGAAGGTGAACTTAATTGATAAATGTGTGTGTTCTGACTGCTCCACCAACCAGCCATTCCCTTACTTCTCTCCCTCTCCTTGGGCCTCCCTGTTCCTTGAGACAAAACAACGTTGGCATCAGGCCAATTAATAACCCTACAGTGGTTTTGAAGTGTTCATGTGACAGGAAGAGTCATATGTCTCTTACTTTAAATCAAAAACTAAAAATGATTAAGCTTAGTGAGAAAGGTATGTCCAAAAACTGAGATAGGCCCAAAGCTAGGCCTCTTATGCTAAACAATTAGCCAAGTTGTGAAGGCAAAGGAAAAGTTTAAAGCGCTGCATATAAATGATGAGAAAGCAAAACAGACTTTTTGCTGATATGGAGAAAGTTTGAATGGTCTGGATAGAAGAGCAAACCAGCCACAACATTCACTTAAGCAAAAGCCTAATCAAAAGCAAGGCCCTAACTCTCTTTAATTCTGTGAAGACTGAGAAAGGTGAGGAAGCTGCAGAAGAAAAATTAAAGCTAGCAGAGGTTGGCTTATGAGACTTAAGAAAAGAAGCCATCTCCATAAGATAAAAGTGAGAGGTGAAACAGCAAGTGCCGACATAGAAACTGCATGTAGCGTTATCCAGAAGATCCAGCAAAGATCACTGATGAAGATGGCTACACTACAGAGTAGATTTTCAATGTATTAATAGATTAAATAGCCTTCTGTTGGAAGAAGATGCCATCAAAGACTTTCAAAGCTGGAGGGAAGTCAGTGACTTCAAACTTCAAAGTACAGGCTGACTCTTGTTAGGGACTAATGCAGTTGGTGGCATTAAGTTGAAGCCAGTACTGATTTACCATTATGGAAGTCTTCGGGCCCTTAAGAATTATGCTAAATCTACTCTAGCTGTGCTCTATAAATGGAACAACAAAGCCTGGATGACAGCACCATCTGTTTACATCATGGTTTGCAGCAGTATTTTAAACCCACCATTAAGAACTACTGCTCAGAAAAAAAAAAAACAAAAAACAGTTTGCTTTCAAAATATTACTGCTCGTTGACAATGCATCTGTTCACCCAAGAGCTCTGATGGAGGGGTATAAGGAGATTAATATTGTTTTCCTGCCTGTTAACATAACATCTATCCTGCAGCCCATGGATCAAGGAGTCGTCTCAACTTTCAAGTCTTGTTATTTAAGAAGTAAACTTGATAAGGCTATACCTCCCATAGATAATCATTTCTCAGACAGATCTGGGCAAAGTAGGTTGAAAAGCTTCTGGAAAGGATTCAGCATTGTAGATGTCATTCAGAACATATGACATTAACAGGAGTTTGGAAAATGTTGACATCAGTCCTCATGGATGACTTGGAGGGATTCAAGACTTCAGTGGAGGAAGTCACTGCAGATGTGGTGGAAATGGCAAAAGAACTAGGATATGAAATGGAGTCAAAAGCTGTGACTGAATTGCTGCAATCTCGTGATCGGTTTTGAAGGGATGAGAAGTTGTTTCTTATGGATGAGCAAAGAGTTTCTTGAGATGGAAACTTTTCCTGGTGAAGATGCTGTGAGCATTGTTGAAATGAAAACAAAGGATTTAGAACGTTATGTCAGCTTAGTAGATAAAACAGTGGCAGGGTTTGAGAGGATTGACACCAATTTTGAAAGGCGTTCTACTGTGGGGAACGTGTTATCAAATAGCATTGCATATGACAGAGAAATCTTTCATGAAAGGAAGAGTCAATTGATGTGGCAAACTTCATTGTTTTATTTTAAGAAATTTCCACAGTCAACCCGTCCTTCAGCAACCACCACCCTAATCAGTCAGCAGCCGTCAACATCAAGACTTACCACCAAAAAATAAGTTACAACTGTCTCAGATGATTGTTATTATTTTTAGCAATACATTTTTAAAATTATATATATTGCTTATTTATTCATAATGCTGTTGCCCACTTAACAGATTACAACATAGTGTAAACGTAACTTTGATATGCACTGAGACACAAAAAAAATCCTTGTGTCTCATTTTATTTAGATATTTACTTTATTGCAATGGTCTGGAACCAAACCTGCACTATCTCCAAGGTATGCCTGTATTTGAAATATCCTTTACTTCCAGAAGGCAATTTATGCAGAAAACTTTATTGCAGAAGGCAATAAGTAAGTTCCTTCTCCTTTCATGTCTGTTCCTGTTTCTCTCTCCCTGTTTTATTATACTGTCAAAGTGTAGCCATCATAAACTTTCGTTTTTCCACTATAGCCATCATTTTATCTTAGTTCTATAGATAAATATATAGTTAATATTCACTCTCAGAAATGATGCCGGTTTTTTTCTAGACATTTGGTTATCTGAAACTGTCTTCAGAGAAATAGCGCTTTCTCTTTTTTGCGAGGGTGGTGGCCGCGGTGGTTTGCTTACTTGGTAAATTAATAATTGTGGTCTTTTTACTTGGAGTTTTGTTTGGCTGGATGATATACTAGTTCACATTTTCTTAGATGTGTTGCCTCATTTTATTTTTGATATAGTGCTGAAATATCTGATGACAACCTGATTTTCATAGAAGTGACTTGGAGGCAGGAGTGCTAGACATTTTTTCTTTTTTATTTAAAGTCTGACGATTTTATCAGAATATGCCATGGCTGTGCTATGATGATTTTCCCACGTATGTGGTATACCTTTTCCATGTGAAGTTTCAAGTCTTCTTATTTTTATGTCTGTAAACTTCATGGAAGTGTTCTTGATTGATAATCTTAGTGTTTGTTCTCTGCCTGTGCTTTGATTTTCTCTGTGGACTCTTCATACATTGTCCAATCCTTTTTGCTTATCTTCGATAGCTATATCTTTCTCAAGAATAGTTTAGATCTTTTTCAGTGTTTCTTTTTGATGTTAAAACATTTCCTTTCACTTTCTATTTTTCTTAAGACATTATTCTTTATGTTCATTTACTTCTGAGTGACTTCAAGTTCAGTCTTCATTTCTAAAATGTTTTTTTCTTTTATGCTCTTTCTTAAATTTTGTCACCCTATCTTTTCATACTTCCCATTTTCTATTCACCTCATTTCCACGTGTTTCTACTTCTGTTTCATGCTGTTATTTAATAGTTTCTATTACTTTATTATAAATCCTTTCACTTTTTTAGAAATATTAGATTCTGCTCCTTATTGATTAAAAAATACCTTTGTATGGGATTTGATCACATTCCTTTTCTTTTGCTCATGCTTAAAACAAATAGGTTTCTCTATATTTTAGACAGAAAGGGTGTTCCAGGATAGCTTTTCTAGATTTAGGGCTTTAGCACTATCTTTTCTGTTATTTCCGTGAAGTAACTACTAGTAGTAATCGTAATGGCTTCAGTGAATTCTGAGATCTAACTCCGGTGCACCCTTTCTCCACTTTCATCTGAGTTTTTTTTTCCTTTGCTTTATTGTACCTGTCCTGTTCAAGTGGCATTCTTCTCAGAGTGGGATTTTGTCTTGGGAGGGAGCTTCCCTTTATTCATTTTCAAAATTCACAGGGCTCAGCTTGCCTGTGCCACATCTAATCTTACAGTGGTCTCTGCCCTGCACAGTTGTATGGGGTTAGTGAAAGCTGTGCTTGCTTCTGCAGTTGTTTCCAGATTGGAATACACTTTTTAAATAAGTGTTTGTTAGCACTTTGAGGGCTCTCCAGTTCTCAGAGCCATTAGGAGTTGCTTTGCTTTCTTGCTGTTTCTCTCGCATGCTGTGGACAACGCATGGTTTTTGCTGCTGGTGGTTGTATCCACTTTTTGGTGCATATTTTGGGGTTCTTATATACTCCTAGTTTTGTTGTAGCTGTTGGCTGTGGGTGTTTGCATCTGTTCACCTAGTTGTTCTGTTAGATTTAGTTGGATGGGGGAGGAGGGACTTTGGGTATTTAAAAATGAGGGAACCACTGCTGCCATTTTCCCCACATCCTTGGTATTTCTCTTTCACAAGTTCCCCTGGTGATTATAAAGTGCGGCCAAAGTTGAAAAGTCAAAAGATCTGAACACTTGCTCTATCTCTATTACTTTGTGGCAATGTTAACTTTTTAAAGCCACTTAAATTTTCTTATCAATAAAATGAGCACAATCATACCTGTACTGTCTTCCTCATAGAGTTGCTGTGCTATGCGAGATTCATGCATGTGAAATTCTTTGAAAATGTAAAATTAGATAAAATCTATAGCATTAACAGTTTATTCTTAAATAAACACTGGATATTGATAGCCCCAGTAAACACACCTTTGATCCCCATCATACAACATGCTTACACACTTATTGCAGAGGGAAGCGGAGGGGCTGTTTATGTTTCTTATTAAAGAAACGTAAGCTCTAGTATTGCTTTGAGACACTGGCCTCTCTTTGTCCAGAAAGGTGATTCTCAATGTCTGTTCTTGAAGGAGAGGGCTGGAGGTTGAGCTGCTAGGTTGTGATTCATCCAGAACTGCCTTCCCCTTTTTCTGGTTGACATGTATTCTCTTACAGACAATTGTGTTTATAAAAGAGTTCCTCAACAACAATGACAAGAACAATAGCAGTAATATACTAGTTTAGAAATGTGCTGGATACAGACAATCCCTAGTTTATGTAGAAACTACGAAGCAAATTTTTATTTCCTCTTTGGTTGTTGGGAATGCTTTGCATTTTCTATCAAGCATATATATTATATGTTAGCTAATCCCCAAGCTACCCTTCAAATGATATTGAACCCACAGTGTAGCCAAACTACATGCTTGTAACATCAATCTAAGTATACTCTGTGGTCTTCCCTGATGGCAAGGAATAATATGATGCTGAAAAGAAAAGGGAATTTTTTTTTTCTGACCAATTCCTGGTACTCTGGTAATTTTAGAAAAAATTTTAAATAGTAAAGTTTTAATTTTCCATCAATTTACCTTTCTTTCTGTATTCCTCTTCAACACCCTTAGGCCCCTCTCCTCCTGGCCTCTAATGACTTCAGGCTATACCTGTGCAGCATTTTAACAGAGGGCAGAACAAAGGTTTGGGCCTCTAAACTGATTTACTGACCTCCTCTGGCCCCAAACTACAGTCTCCTTCCCATAAAGCAGCTGATCTTTGTCAGCCGTTAGAAAATTTATGTAATTAAACCATTCACACTAGTGAATGACTGATGGCCCATAACCATACTGTAGCTATTAATATTTTAAAAAGATGATGCTTGGATTGCTAATTGGCAAATGTTAAACACTGTTGCTAAAAAATGCAAAGGAAGAAAACCACCAAAAACCAAAACATCAGGCCTTAAAAGGGACGAAGTTTGCACAGGTGAGCTAATAGGTGGGTCCCTGGGTTAGGACCACTGTTAAGCATGCAAGCTGTGCTCTGCAGATTTCCAGAAAGTGCCTCCGCTGTGAAATGTGTCCTGAAGAGCTGAGTCATTTATTCAGTGACCTTATTAAAGTCCATCACACGTGTTCTTGCTTTTTTCTGTTTTATTGCATATTTTCTTCCATTGTATTTCATCTTTACGTTACATTTCTCCCCAAATGGTACAGCCAGGTCACTTGTGAATACAGGTTGTTTTACACACCAGATGTTTTGAATTGGGGGCTGTCTGTGGCCTTCTTGGACTCTCAAGTGGATCCTGTGTCAGAAGCTGCCAGTTGTCTTCCCCAGCATCCATTCTCTCATTTTCTTTTCTTCTTTCTTCTTCTTTTTTTTTTTTTTTTTTTTTTTTTTTTTTTTTTTTTTTTTTTTTTGAGACAGAGTCTAGGTCTGTTGCCTGGTCTGGAGTGCAGTAGCGCCATCTCAGCTCCCTGCAAGCTCCGCCTCCCAGGTTTACGCCATTCTCCCGCCTCAGCCTCCCTGGTAGCTGGGACCACAGCTGCCCACCACCACTCCTGGCTAATTTTGGTTTTGTGTTTTTAGTAGAGACGGGGTTTCACTGTGTTAACCAGGATGGTCTCGATCTCCTGACCTCATTATCTGCCCGCCTCAGCCTCCCAAAGTGGTGGGATTACAGGCGTGAGCCGCTGCGCTTGGCCTCATTTTCTTTAATTAATAGAATGCTGGTATGTTGGGGGTACAGGCAGTGCGGCTACAAAAGGCTTACATTTCCTAACATTCCTTGTGGATAGATTGTAGGCATATGTAAGGAACACTGATACATAAGCAAAAGTGTTGTATGAGTTTTCAAGAAACACACTCTACAAAGGGGCAACTCCTTTGTTTTTACTCCTTTTCTTCTGCCTATGGGCTGGAACTTGGACTTGATAGCTAAAGATACAGTCACCATTCTAGTGAGGCAGACAGATAAGAGCCAGTGTTTTTGATGGCAGTGTGAAGCCAAAATACCAACTCTGGTCAATGCATATGTGAATAGCTTTTATTTGAGAAAGAAACTTCCGTCTTGTTTAATCCTCTGTTTTCCAAGTCTTACTAACAACCAAACCTATTACTGTTGTAAACTCCTAACTCACCATTTCACTGGAGTCAGGGCACTATTCCAATGTCATTTATAGTTAAAATAAATGACTTTAATCGTGTTTTAAAGTGTATGAAGTTTTAGTTTAAACTGCTTATTCTACCAAGAAATTAACTTCTGAAAACTGTTAAGACCATAGAAATTCTTTCTCGTTCATACTTAAAACTGCAACAGGCACTCAGAGAGGGATGCCTAATTTATTGCTTGTCAGTCTTCTATATGTATTTGAATCATCTGAGAATGTTAGTAAATTCCAGATGCTGATTCAGAAGGTCTGGGATGGAGCCGAGACTCTACGTTTCTAATAAGCTCCTGGTGATAAGCAAGGCTACTGATAGGCACCTTGAATGATCTGCATTGAGGGGGTCTCCCTTCATCAGAGATTCTGAAAGTGGGGATTAGAAAGCTGCATGATGAATAGACATTACCTAAAGTTCTTACAGAGAAGTTTAAGAATCGTAGGTATGACACATACATTGTTATTTGCAAATTTCAAACAGCACAGTAGCTATTGGAGGCTGGGAGAGAATGTGTTTCCTTCTTTAAGAAGAAACAGTAAATCTCCTTCCAATTTGGAAAAGATAAGCTCTGTTTGTAACTTAGAATATACAGAAATCATCACAGTTTTAAACTTCCAGCTTCTTTCTTGCCCACAGTGGAACAGAAGGGCCAGCCTCTGAAAAGAAGTGCCGGAGGAGAGATTCTCTTTGTCCCTGAAATACTTGTTCAAGTGTCTGATTGGGAATGGGAGGAGGCTGAGAAACATTCTTTAGGTCAAATTATGCACTGTTACCCTTAAGGATTATTTGAAATCAGACAAAATCAAAGAGGTCTGCTTGATCTCAGGGTTATGCTCAATTTTTTTTTTTTCCCCAGAAAAACATCACTTGTAGAGTTTATGGTCTGTGGGCTATTTCTCTGGCTGGTATCAAGCTCTTGAATAGGGTCAAATTCTGTACATTCAAGGTAAAGTAAAAAATTATAGCAGTCATCCATATTGATTCAGGCAAATAAGTTTCCCTGGAAACATTTAGAAATTATGAGAGAAAAATGTTCTTTTTTTGGTTTCAGTAGTTTGTAGAAATACCTTGAGACTCTCACATGCTTTTGTGTATAAATTCAGTCATGTATGATTATGCATATTTACAATTAAGTATTTTTCTTCTGAGTAATTTTTTTATCCTTTCCCTGAATAAATACCCTCTCTGAAAATCTTCTTTGATGTTAGTTTAAAAATAGACTTTTGATAATAAGTTCTGATTTAATTGAGGTTTTCTTTATGCATTTTTTTGTTTTTGTTTTTGAGACAGAGTCTTGCTCTGTTGCCCTGGCTGGAGTGCAGTGACACAATCTTGGCTTACTGCAACCTCCGCCTCTCAGGTTGAAGCGATTCTCTTGTCTCAGCTTCCCGAGTAGCTGGGACTAAAGGTGTGCACCACCATGACTGGCTAATTTTTGTATTTTTAGTACAGATGGCGTTTCACCACATTGGCCAGACTGGTCCCAAACCTCTGACCTCAGTAATCTGACCACCTTGGCCTCCCAAAGTGCTGGGATTACAGGCCTGAGCCACTGCACCTGGCCATCTTCTTTATGTGTGTATGATGCATGATGTTTCTTGTTTACCTCTCCCTTTTTGTCATTACTTGGTTGATTGAGGCTTCTTGTTGTTTTTTCCTAATTTTTTCCCTCTATTTGTTGGAAAGTATATGATCCATCTTATTCTTTTAGTGTTTACTCTAGCTCTTTTAAGATGCATGTTTGTGAAAGTCTACAGTTAGCTAATATTTTTCTTTTCTCCAGAATTACACAAGCATCTTCAAGTATTTGTTAACTCTGATCTTCACCCTTACTATTTTTGTGTCGTCGTCGTTCAGTGTTTTAATTTTCCCTGTATTATTGCTGTCCGTGGATAATTATTCTTGCACTTGTTGAGGTTGTTGTTGTGGTTGTTGATTTATGCAGTCAATGTTTGTTTAGATCTACCCACTTATTTTTCATTGTTACTGTTGATTATTTTTATTCTACTTTTAAATTTCATCTGGGATTTTTTTTTTTTTTTTTTTGGTCTGAAGTATACCTGAGGAATTTCAGATAATGAGGGTCTTTTGATGATAAATTCTTTGTTTTTCTTTGTCTAAGAATGTCTTTATTTTGCTTTTATTCTAAAAGTTCAGTTCCCCCCCTTCCCAAGTTGCATAGGAATGAGACAGAGGCAGGCCCGGGTGAATGCTGCACACACAGTGGATCTATGTCACAGCTGAGAATGGTGAGCCCAAGAAGCTCTCAATCATATAAAGGCACCTCTAGCAAACCTGCTCATCCTCCCCTCTGGGGACACACACACAGACACACACCACACACACACACCCCCCAGAGAAGGGAAGGAGAGGTCTTTATTTCCCTGAAATATTCCAGGGAGGGAAACACTATTTATCTTCACTATCATGAAATACCTGTCAATTCCTGGATGTGGAGAAACATGACAGATTCATGGAGAATTGTCACCTAAGACATATGTTCAATTCATTACAGTTATAAAGCGTTTTCACATCTGTTATCTTATGAGAATTTAAATGAGAATGAGACTGCGATTCTGTCCCTCACAAATCTGACAGCAGGTTGAAGGGGGTGACAAGGGAAACATTCAGAATGATTTGATCCAAAGGAAGTTACCTGTTTTTAGGACTCGAGATTTATTTCAGATGAATAAGATTAGAGAGAGTAAAAATGAACCTAGCCCAAACAAATAAGTGTTACAGATGTCTACTGAATGAATGAAGTTTTCAAAACTTGAAAAAATAAAAAATTTGGATAACATGCTCAATCTAAATATCAATTTAGAATTATGATTGTAAAAATTATTTTTATTGACAAAAGTTGTTGTTGTACAACATTATGTATGTTGTACAACATGATATTTTGAAGTACATATTCATTGTGGAATGGCTAAATTGAGATAATTAACATATGTGTTGCCTCATTTTTTGTGGCGAACCCTTAAAATCTCTCTTGGCAATTTTCATTTATATACATTATTATTAACTGTGTATTATGTCACCCTGTTGTACAGTAGATGTCTTGAACTTATTTCTTCCATGCAAGTGAAATTTTGTACAGAATGGTGATTTTAAGGGATAGAATTTACTATAGCCAAATAACTGTATACTGAAGTTATTCACTGTTTAGAATGTAAACATAAGCATATCTTGGATATTAAAACTGAAAAGTCTTTGAGAAAAATGGATATTTACATGCATATGATCAATAATAATTACCACGTTATTCAATAGATATTTAACTACTGTGCTGAGGTAGATTTCAGTTGTTTTGTTGAATCCTAAATTTCAATTTTCACAGAAAAAAAGTGCCATGAGATTAGGTTAGATTAGCTCTATGTACTGCCTTAGCAGTGAGTAGGTGTTCAAAATATTTAGGATAAACATATGAATCAGTTAACAATGTTCATAAGCCATAGTAATAAAAAGAAATACGATATTTTGGAAGGATTTTGTGTTTGTGTGTGCGCACATGTGTGGGTGTTTGTGTATGCTTACATGTGTACTCGAGGAAGTCGTACGCAGAGTGCAAGAGCCATTGCTTCTTCTCTAGACTCAAGAAACTGATAGTCAATTAGAGGCAAATCTATTTTATTATATTGGCCAGGGAATCAAGTGGTCAAAAACTCCCACCATCTGGGCTATCAGACAAAGCAAGCCTGGAATTTAATTCACCTGCCATGACGTGCTCTATGCTGTTCAATTGCTGGCAGAACCTAGAGCAAGTCTCAGGTCTATCTGTTTTCTTGATGGAGATGGATCATAGAAGAGACAATAATAATAAAAGCTAACATTTAATGAACATTTACTATATGACAAGTGGCATTCTTTAAAGGTCTTACCAGGTATAAGCTCATATAATTCCCACAACAATCCTGCAATATATATGCTCTTATTAGCCTGATTTCCTAACTGACACACAGAGAAATTGAGCAATTTAACTAACTGGCTAGTTGTTGAGCCTAGATTGAAATCTAGATGTTTGATGCCACCGTAGTGCTCTTGCCCCATACTTGTTGCTTATTGGCTGCATTTTAACTCACAAGAATCAAAACTGAAGAGTTTGAACCATATTGAAAAATAGCCCTCTTCCCTCTAGGGCAGTGGTTCTAAACTGGAGATAATTTTACCCCTTCAGAGAGATTTTTGATTGCCAATACTCAGAGGAGATGATGATACATTCATCTACTGAGTAGAAGGCAGGGATGCTACTGCACGTCCTACAATACATAGGACAACCTTCTACAATGAACAGTTATCCAGTTCAAAATGTCCATAGTGCAAGGTTTGAGAAATCTTGCTCTAGGTTGGTAGCTCTCAGCTTTGGTTTCATGTTAGAATGACTTAGGAAGCTCTTAAAATCCCAATAGATGCAACCCAGGCCAATTATTATCAGAATTGAGTGGTGAGTGGTAGTTCTTAAAGCTCACAGGTGATTCCAATATAAAACCAAGGTAGCAATCCACTGCATTAGGGAAATTTGTCCTTTTGAATATCAGACCCTTATCAATTCCAGTGAGTTGCACCACCTCCAATGTTTGCATAAGTGATTGGAGAGAGACAGGAAGTTTCACCTCAGCATTTTATATTTTGAAAGAACTTTGACACTTCCCCGGGGAAACATAAAGCAAGAGAAGAAGGAATCACCAAGAGCAAACTGGATATGTGCCTATTCTCTTTAGAGACTTCTTTAAACTCCTGTCATCTATTTTGCACTGAAATCCTGATTATCCTCTCATGGTTATACCTGAATAAGATTAAATTCTTGACCTTGATGTAGGCTTGTAAGACTAAGACCTTAATAGAGGTGAGTATGTGCATGCTAGTGGTAGAAGGGCCACTGTAGATGGAAAGTAGCGAAGCTAAGAATGACAGTTCTATGTGTCAGTCATCTTGTGAAGGCATGGCTTGAGGCAGAAAACTTAAACTCCCCTCCTTTGACAGGGATGCTGGGGAAGCAGCTCCATTGCCTTGGGATTTATGCTCTGATAAGAGTGAATATTCAGATGTGAACCCTTGAGTGATGCCATGATTCAGTCTACAGCTTATTAGACAAGATCTAAGAGAGGACAAAAATTATACTTCTGATACAAACTTTAGAGATCAAAGCAGATAATCTAAACCACATTATGTAGACATTTAGATGTTCTTTGGTTTTTCACCCATAAACAGTTAATAAAATCAACTGTTAGTGTTATAAGTTTGACCAAAGTGCTCTAAGGGATCTTAAGGGAGAAGATTTCCATACGTCAATCAGAATATTAAAGGGTGAGTAACACTTTCTAAGAATTGTGTTGTGCTGGTAGCAGTCCTTCAAGAGATTATTTCCCAAAGAAAACATGAAAGCTTGAGTTGGGGCTACACCAACCAGACTTCCCTCTGCTTCTAGAAGTTCCCCTTTTTAAGACTAAAACTTACTGGGTGTGTGTTTTTATAAAAATGTGTTATCTTGAGGAATTGCCACACTGTCTTCCATAATGGTTGAACTAGTTTACAGTCCCACCAACAGTGTAAAAGTGTTCCTATTTCTCCACATCCTCTCCAGCACCTGTTGTTTCCTGACTTTTTAATGATTGCCATTCTAACTGGTGTGAGATGGTATCTCATTGTGGTTTTAATTTGCATTTCTTTGATGGCTAGTGATGATGAGCATTTTTTCATGTGTCTGTTGGCTGCATAAATGTCTTCTTTTGAGAAGTGTCTGTTCCTATCCTTTGCCCACTTTTTGATGGGGTTGTTTGTTTTTTCTTGTAAATTTGTTTGAGTTCTTTGTAGGTTCTGGATATTAGCCCTTTGTCAGATGAGTAGATTGCAAAAATTTTCTCCCATTCTGTAAGTTGCCTGTTCACTCTGATGGTAGTTTCTTTTGCTGTGCAGAAGCTCTTTAGTTTAATTAGATCCCATTTGTCAATTGTGGTGATTCCTCAAGGATCTAGAACTAGAAATGCCATTTGACCCAGCCATCTCATTACTGGGCATATACCTAAAGGATTATAAATCATGCTGCTATAAAGACACATGCATACATATGTTTATTGCGGCACTATTCACAATAGCAAAGACTTGGAACCAACCCAAATGTCCATCAATGATAGACTGGATTAAGAAAATGTGGTACATATACACCCTGGAATACTATGCAGCCATAAAAAAGGATGAGTTCATGTCTTTTGTAGGGACATGGATATAGCTGGAAACCATCTTTCTCAGCAAACTATCACAAGAACAGAAAATCAAACACCACATGTTCTCACTCATAGATGGGAATTGAACAATGAGACTTGGACACAGGAAGGGGAACGTCACACACTGGGACCTGTTGTGGGGTGGGGGGAGGGGGGAGGGATAGCACTGGGAGATATACCTAATGTAAATGACGAGTTAATGGATGCAGCACACCAACATGGCACATGTATACATATGTAACAAACCTGCACATTGTGCACATGTACCCTAGAATTTAAAGTATAATTAAAAAAAAGTGTTATCATCCCTCTGGTTTCAAAGTATGGTATCATTAAATAATTTAGAAGGTGAAGAAAAACAAGAACCATAAGATCTGATTAATAGCAGTAGAGTGGCAGAGCATCTGTTCTTTCTTACAAACTGTTATCCTGTCAGAAACTCCTCATTCCTCAATCCTTGCCTCTTTAACTGTGGTAGGTTCAGTAATGCCCCTTTCCACAAAGATGTAAATGTCCTAATCCCCAGAACCTCTGAATGTGTTACCTCATATAGCAAAAATGGACTCTGCAGATGTTACAAAGTGAAGCATCTTGAGGTGGGCAGTCAGTCCTGGATTATTCAGGTAATATAATCAGAAAGGATCTTGTAAGAAGAAGGCAAAAGAGTCAAAGTAAAAGAAAATGATCTGATGATGACAGCAGAGAGGAGAGACAGAAGATGTGATGAGAGAAGTAGAAGCTGGAGTGATACAGTTTAAAGATGGAGCATGAAGCCACAAGCTAAGGAATGGGAGGTTGCCTCTAAAGCAACCTGGAAAAGGCAAGGAAACTGTCAGAGCAGAAGGAATGTAGCTCTGCTAACACTGCTAGTGGGTAAGACCCATTTTGGACTTCTGACTTCCAGAACTATAAGAAATTAAGTTTGTGTTACTTTATGCCACCAAGTTTGTGGCAATTTGTTACAGCAGCTCTGGCAAACTCAGTAACCATGCTATGCTTCCTGGTAGAGTGGGCCTACTCCTCTCTGACCCGTGATCATTCATTACAACAAGCTCTGCTATTGTTGCCAAGAAGAAATTGAACACAGGAAACCTCACTGAAATGAAAGTAGGAATGAAGATGTGAGCATGATATAGTACCATGGCTTTTTCACATTAATTTATGAGGAATCGCCTGCTAAAAATATTTTTCATATTTGTAATAGTCAATTATATGAAAAGGACTCTAAAGATAAATGTTACATTTTGCAAACTAGATTATCTATAATTATATATTTAATACATTTAAAATAATAAAATTTCATGTACAAATGATTCTTTTAAAAGTTCCAGCCTGTATATGGGACAAGAAAATATTTTAAAGCCTGAATTATTCAATTAAACTAAAAATTTCCAGGCTTTCATTTTGTAATGCCGGGTTACAGCCTTAATTTAATATTCTCTATCCATTCAACTTTTTGCAGATGTATATTTTCTCTATTTTTTCATATGCAGGAAAATAGCTTTGCTTCTGATCAGTACTATGGAGAAGAAAAACATTTTGCTTCATCCATTTTGTGAGTTTATATTTTGGTGTCAGAGATAACACTCGAGGACTTGGAGTTCAGAGTATCAGCCACAGAGCAATATTTTCTTGAAAAAATTAAAAGTGATTTTTTTTTTCTCACAGGGAAAAGAGAATACATAGAGTATGCAGGGAAGACAAGGAAGGTATGTAGGAGGGGGTGGTGTTAATGGAAAAGCAGTTGGGAAAACAGATTAGAGTAGATCGTAAGTGACCCCCAAGTCTAAATTCTGGAAATAGCTTCATGAATGAGTGTCTTAGTTCAAGCCCAAAAACCATAGATCAAGTGGTTTACATCACAAACATTTATTTCTCATGGTTCTGGAGGCTGGGAAGTCCAAGACCAAGATGTGAGCTGATTTGTGTCCTGATGGGATCCCTCTTCCTGGTTTGCAAATAGCTGCTTTCTTGATGTATCCTCACATGACACAAAGAGAGATCATCTCTCTTGTGTCTCTTCTTATAAGGGCACTAATCCTATTACGAGGTATTCACTCTTAGGACTGAATTATCTCCAAAAAGCTTTATCTCCAAATACTATTGCATTGGGGATTAGGGTTTCACCACATGAATTCTGGGGGGACATAAACATTTAGTCCACAGCAATGACAGTACAGTCATAAGCAAGCTTAATTATATTTGCGGTGCTGTTTGTTCTTTTGTATGTACATACTTAAAAACCGTGTATCAAGGTGATTGTATTGTTTTCAAACTCTTACATTCCACAGTTTTAACTAGGAAGTAGGGGAGACTGCAATGTGTTAAATTAATAATGAGTTTTAATGTATAATTTATCATTGAATGGTTGTGGGACTCATAATTCCTTTACTTATCTATTGCTGATCATTTTTTAACTTTTAGAAGTTTCCAAATTTTGGTGTGTATGAAAACAAATTACCTAGGAAGCTTGTTTAACTGACTCTTACTGGATATGTTTGGGGATGAGGCTTTCGTATCTTAATTTTTAGTAAAAGCCTCAGGTGATGTTTTGGGTGGTTGTTCCACAAACCACACATGAACCAGCAACACCAGGCTCCCAGCCTCTACCCTGTGCCCGTTCTCCTGAAGGCAGCATTCTGGAGTTGGGATACAAAGCCTGTTGGCTTGCCACATAGAGGTGGTTCCCATACCAGCAGCATGAATATCACAGGAGAACTCCTTAGAATTGTAGACACTCAGCCCCATCCCTGACACATAGTCAGAATTTGCATTTTTAACAACATCTTAGAGTTGAGTGCAGTGGTGGAATTATTCACAAGCACATTTAAGTTTGAGAAGCACCATCCTCCTAGAAATTAATCAGCCTTCCCACCAGTGGTTCTCATCCGCTAAGGAGCTCTGAAAAATTACACATGATTCACTTTAGACTCACTGATCCTTCAGCAGTACAGAGGCAGGAAATAGCTTTTTAAAAAAGATCCAAAGGTGACTCTGGTGCATACCCTGGTTAAAAACAATTGCTCCATAGGGCTTCTTGGCAAGTCAGAACATTTGTGATGACAAAAATCACACCAGATCACTCTCAAATCTCAGTTTTCCTTTGTGATGTGACAGCCTAAATTTCAGAGCAGACATTTGTATTACCTCAGGTAGCCTTTGTTCTTTTCAGCTTTCTTGTCCTAGTTGTCACACTGGGAGAACTCAAAGAAGTCAGAGAGTTTTCATCTCTGTCCTGTGCCCTCAGGGGAAGGCTGATTTATTCCCAAGTTCTTCTGCCTCTTTAATTTTTTTTTTTTAAGTTGAAGGCTGTACTAGTGTAGGTCAACCGATTCATAATTCACTCTGAGACTGGGGAAAGGACTTTGAGGTCCTCATTTTCTTTAGGACTTGAGTGGTGGTTTGCTAGAACTCCAGAGCTGTCAGCCTTCACCGTAATTGTGGTCCATATAAATATGAGGAAATAATGAAACCTTATTAAAGGACAATCCAAGCATGAATCCTTAACTATTTTCTGTAATGGGTCTTGTATTAAAGTAACTTTTGAGACACTCTGAGGTAATTTTTAACTCAGCCATTTGTGGGGTAGTTTACTGAAAGTATTTTAGTTTATAACTGAAAGGGGCTCTAAATGATGGCCTTAGTTCAGATACGTCCTTAAGGACCTATCAACTAACCTGTCATAGGTAGGATCTGAACCAACCGAGGGCAATCAGATCTTTGCTTGATGGTCTGTGGCTAAATCAAGTTGCTACTTTTCCTGAATCCTGGAAAAGATACAGAAAATTGGGACTGATTATTTGAGGAAGTTCTGTTGCTGGTGAGGAAATTCTGTTGAGTTCTGTAGGAATTTTTCGAGCTTGTTTTGTGTTCAGTTCTATCAACAGGCCAGCAGCAACTCAAAGGAAAACCTCCTTTCTGGCATATCAATCACACAAGCACATAGGATCATATAGCGTATAGGATCAGTCACAAGAAGAACTATGGGATGGGGGAGAGGTTTTTCTTCCACTGCTTGGATTCAGTGCCTTTGAGACAGATCTCTTTTTTCCTGTGGACAAAATGTCATCACACCAACATCTTGTTGCCCATGCTCTTCACCTTGTCTATGTTTTGGACCATGCTTAAATAAAATTGCTTCTTTCCATGATAATGCATTTTGAGGCTGAGGAAACTATATGCCTGTTAAGTAATCCTTGCTTTGCCCTAGCCTGCTTTGCCCCTCCAAAGTCCTGTCTCAGCTCATAGTTTAGAAGGCATCAGTTTTAAGCTGAGGCGTATTAGAAAATAATCCTTATGGCAAATGGTTTTTCCCCAAAGGAGGTGGTCTACTGAGAAGTGAGAGAATAATATCCATTGGGCCATCTTGCCACCTAGAGAAGCCCATTTGCTTTGAAAATAAGCAATCTCTCTTTCAGCAGGCAGTGATTTTCTTTAAGGATTTTATAACAAAGATAAAAATTGTGGTTGACAAGTGTGATGGTTAATATTAGGTGTAGACTTGATTGGATTGAAGAATGCCTAGATAGCTGGGAAAGTATTGTTTCTGGGGGTGTCTGTGAGGGTGTTGCCAGAGGAGATTAACATTTGAGTCAGTGGACTGGGAAAGAAGACCCACCCTCCATGTGACTGGGCACCCTCCCATTGGCTGTCTGCGCAGCTAGAAAAATCAGACAGAAGAAGGTGGGATACGTTGGTGTATTAGTCTGTTCTCACACTGCTAATAAAGCCATACCTGATACTGTTTAATTTATAAAGGAAAGACGTTTAATTGACTCACAGTTCCACATGGCTGGGGAGGCCTCACAACCATGGTGGAAAGTGAAAGAGGAGCAAAGTCACATCTTACATGGTGGCAGGCAAGAGGGCTTGTGGGGGAACTCCCATTTATAAAACCATCAGATCTCATGAGACTTATTCACTACCGTGAGGACAGTATTGGGGAAACTGACCCCATGATTCAGTTATCTCCACCTGGTCCCACCCTTGGCACATGGAAATTATTATAATTCAAGATGAAATTTGGGTGGGGACACAGCCAAACCATATCAGTTGGCTTGCTGAGTCTTCTGGCTTTCATCTTTCTTCCATGCTGGATGCTTCCTTGAACATCAGATTTCAGGTTCTTTGGCCTTTGGACGGTTGGACTTACACCAGTGGTTTTCCAGGGGCTGTCAGGCCTTTGGCCACAGACTGAAGGCTGCACTGTTGGCTTCCCTACTTCTGAGGCTTTTGGACTCGGACTGAGCTACTACTGGTTTCTTCCTAAGCTTGCAGGTGGCCTATTATGGGACTTCGCCCTGTGATTGTGTGAATCAATTTTCCTTAATAAACTCCCTTTCATATATACATATATCCTATAATTCTCTCCCTCTGGAGAGCCCTAATACATAAACTTAGTAAACTGGGAAGTTTTCATGTTGCATAGTAAGTGAAAGAACATACAAAGTAGCCAGGGAAGCAGGTCTCTGCCACATCACATTGATAAATGTGTTAGCATTTAGCCTGAAAGGAACCTTTCCGTGTGACTCGTTGTGATACTGAACTAAGTTGAAGGAAGGAATAGGCACCAGGGAGAGGATCCTAACTTCACCACCAAGGTTAAGGATGGAGGCTCCTCTTCTGTGAAACTTTACCACATGCTTTTCACAGTGGTATGCCTCATATACTTTTTTGTCAGATTGGAATATCACTCGTGATTTTGTGCTCATGAAGAAGTACCTTGATTTTCTGAAGCTGTGATTCAGCAAATTGTACTTGGGAGTCATCTAGTTTCAGTCACTTGGACCATGATTATGTCATATTATAGCAATTTTTATCAAGGAGTGGAGTGACCTGGTACAACACTTTGTGTTAACTTATTGCTGATTTACTCTTTATGTGACTACTTTGTAAAAGAAAAAATAAAAATGTAAGGAGAATTTTGCCATTTTTAATAACTTGGCATTAGACAGTCTTTTCGGCTCATGAAATTTGCTGAAAGAGACCTATTAAAGAAATAGGTCTCTCTTCATAGTCAACACCAGGCCTATTCCTTGGCCTATAGGACCTGATGCCTTCTGTTTTATCTCATAGATTTCCTAGGGCCTTCTTGAAAACTCCTTACCCACTGCTCTTTGGATCATGGCAACTGATGTAGGACCCATTTGAATAATTCTACTTTCTTGCATCGAGATTCCTAAGGCATAAATAAGAACTACTCTAAAAATAATGTTCTTATTTCTGTCTTTGATTCTTAACCCTTGTTTACGGACATAGGTCTTTTGGAGCCATATAACCCAGAATGAGTTGAAATGCCCAGAAAGAAGAGTGATATAGTAGAAAGAGCAGGGTTTAAAAACCGAATACTTGTGTTTGACTAACTTCCTACCTCATACTTAACAGCTGGGAGAAACTCAAATTGTAATCAGAAGGGGTATGTCCCTCTGTTCACCATAGCATTCCTAGTGCAGAGCAAATGTGTAGAATATGATCCTTTGCAAAGATGGGTTGATTAATTGACTAATTGCAAGATCCCATGAGATGTGTATGTAAAAGCACAGGAGAGAAACTAAATGAATGTTATTTACTTTGCTCTTCTGGTTTGTGGGTGGTAAAAATCATTGCTTTCTGTGAACGTGCATCAGCCATGCAGTCCTGGTGCTCAAAAATGTCAGGGATCAATTTGTTCGGTAGCTGGGGTCCAAGGAGACAAGGTCCAGCAGGAGTAGTTGAAGAGATAGCATAGCCAGGTTTTTTTTTTTTTTCTTTTTGTTTTCTCTTCATATGACACATTTTCAATTTCTTGGCTTATAATGACATTTTTGGAAGGTGGAGGGGAGAACTCTAATCAACACTGTAGGTACAAAAACTATGCAAAAATAAGGCAGATAATAGCAGTTTAATTTGACCCTTTCTGCTTGCTTCCATTTTATCTTTTTGTGTGTGTGCTGCCAGGGTTTCAATCTTTACAGATCGAGACTGTAGAATACTAAGCATTCTGACAGGCTAAACCCACAGCAACAGTTACTAGCTATCTTCTGCTATCACTGAGCAATTATTGAAGACTCAGTGTACAGGACTGTGCTAATTAGTGTATAGAATATGCAAACAAAAATTAGCATTGTAGAAGCAGTGAACAATATTAAGAGCACTGCTGAACTGGATTTCTGCATTCCAGAAATGAGAATCTTGTCTGCAATGGTCTCCCTATAAAAATAGTAGGAGTTCTTTAATTAGAACTTTAGGGAGGCAGAAAAACAACTTGTTGGAAGTGACTGAATGCATTAGTTGTGAATAAATGAAAATAGTATAGAATAGGCAGAGGATACAATGGCTCAAGCTCATAATCCCAGCACTTTAGGAGACCAAGCTGGGAGGATCACCTGAGGCCAGTCTGAGAAACATAGTGAGACCTCATCTCTACAAAGAATAAAAAATAAAAGATGCATTATAAATACATCTGAAAACTATTCCTCCAGGGAGTATTGTAATAATTTTATTTATTATCCAAACATCATCTTTTGTTGAGCTCTTAAGGTAAAATTGCTTTCTCTTTTCTTTGTTCAGCTTCTCTTTAATAGTTTGTGGGGTGAGAGGTTAATCTTGGGTATATATGTTTAAATAGCTAAATATGATCAACTGTAAAAGAAAAGAAAATATTAGAGCCTAAAAGTATTTGATCAGCCAGATTAAGAAAAATAGAGTATCCTCAAGTATTCTGTTTCATCTCTTTTACGAGAAAATATGCAGTTGTAGGGAATTTGAAAAATGCTTATTACATGCATGTTCTTACAGACTCTAGGCTAGTTTAGTGATATATGCAGCTGTTGAGTCTAACAAGAATGACTGGAAAAAAATGCTGAAGCTCAATCAGTAATTGTGGATTAAAGTTAGTGAGAACTTGCCTAAGGGTGGTTGTCGATAGTCCTAATGATTTTTCAAAAGCATTGTAAAGCTTTTGAAGAATCTTTTTAATCTCTTAATCTCTCTATTCTATTACTAATAAAATAAGGGGCTTTACTTAGATGAAGACAATACATATTTTATAGATTTGTATGGCACTTTACAGTTTACTAAGTGCTTTTACATTTTTCTTTTCCTGAGATAAATTACGGCATTTTTTTTTTTTAAGATGGAGTTTTGCTCTTGTTGCCCAGGCTGGAGTGCAATAGCATGATCTTGGCTTGCTGCAACCTCCGCCTCCCAGGTTCAAGTGATTCTCCTGCCTCAGCCTCCCAAGTAGCTGGGATTTACAAGTACCTGCCACCATGCCCGGCTAATTTTGTATTTTTATTAGAGATGGGGTTTTGCCGTGTTGGCCAGGCTGATCTTGAACTCCTGACCTCAGGTGATCCACCAGCCTCGACCTTTGGAAGTGGTGGGATTGCAGGCGTGAGTCACCATGCCCAGCCAAGGCTCTTGAAAGCTTCAGAATTCTACTACTTTATGTTTTATTGATTCTTTTGAATATGCTTTGACATTTTTTGTTTGAAATGGACAAATTGAACAGTTTTAGTTTAGCAGTGATATAACCTTCCAATTCCTTGCATTCCCAGAGGTTACGTGGGCTTTATAAAATAAATATCCTGCTGATAATGTAGCAATCTCCATAAGATGTATTCCAAAAGAATTATCAATTATGACACCTTGTAAACAACCAAAGTTTAAATAGCTAATGATTATACAATTGTAACACAAAGTCCAATGTGTCGTTTTCATTTTCTTTTAAAAATTCCACAAGACTGGGAAAAAAGACCTAGTAATGCAGAAATCTGTTTTCAGGTTATCACTCTCACAGGCAATCCAAAGAAGGTTGAATCGCTGACAATTACTAAAGAAAAGGACAAAGTAATGACCATGGTCAGATGGTCTAAAGAGTTCTGACTAAAAAATTATCTTACTTCCTAAGATTATTTCAAGATTATTATCACTTAAAATGAGCCCTCAAAGGAACTGGAACAGTTTTATAGAAGTGATTTATTATTAGTAGTGTTTATTTATTTATTTATTTTTTTGAGACAGAATTTCACTCTTATTGCCCAAGCTGGAGTGCAATGGTGCAATCTTAGCTCACTGCAACCTCCACCAACCGGGTTCGAGCGATTCTCCTGCCTCAGCCTCCCAAGTAGTTGGGATTACAGGCATGCGTCACCACGCCCAGCTAATTTTTTTATTATTATTATTTTTAGTAGAGATAGGTTTCTCCATGTTGGTCAGCCTGGTCTTGAACGCCTGACCTCAGGTGATCCACTGCCCTCGGCTTCCCAAAGTGCTGGGATTATAGGCGTGAGCCACCACACTTGGCCACAGGGATGATTTTTGTAAATAAAGAGAATAACCACTGCCTGGGATCTTGTAGTGGGGACAAACAGATAGTGCAGCAGGCTGTTTAGGAGTGATTCTAATAATTTCTTGTACAGATTTGTATCCGGGAATGGAGACTCTCGAAGAAATAGTGGTGCTCAACATTAATACAATTGAAGCCCTGGCCTAAATTCTTCTAGAGAACATTATTCCCACTTTTGGAACTTCCCTTGAACTTCACAATGACTGGGGAACCCACTTTACCAGCCTTTTAGTAAAGCAAGTGTGTTCAGTTTGGCCAATTTTACAGCATTTCCATTGTGCCTCCCATCCAGTCTTCTGGCTCGGTAGAGCAAACAAATGAAACTATTAAAATACAGTTGGCCAAATTTATGGAAACCATATACCTTCCTTGGCCTAGAGTTCTTCCTTTGATATTAAATTTTAGAGCCATTCCCTTTAGAGCTCAGAAACTTTTACCTTTTGAAATAATCGCAGGCTCTCCTATATACTTCACTCCCTCTATTTTGACTCTCAGTTAACAGCAAAGAGATATACTCCAATATTGCAAAGGCATTATTAAAATGATGGTTAAAAATCATACTTTGGTAGAACAGTCTTCCCACAGTACTCTCCTGGGAGACAAAGACCTACAGTACTATGATCTGTAACCTGGTGACTTTGTCTGCTAAAAAAGGCACCTACATAAGGATTCTCTGAAGCCACATTGGAAGGGCCCATATTCAATCCTTTTCACCAATCCCTATGCTATCAGATTCAAAGACATTGACTGTTGGATTTACATCTCTCTTTTAAAAATGATCCCTACTTCTGACTGAACCAACTCTCCAACAGGTGATTTAAGACTAAAATTTACCTGGAATTGAAGTAGATGACATCTGCAGTAGATCACTATTTCAAAATGCCTAGACCAGGTCACTGTATTCTTTCTCTTTTATTATTAGTCTCTTCTTATATGCCTTTATTTTCCTGGAAAGACAATGCTCTAATTTGCACTTTCCAATCTATTGCAAGGAGGAGCCATTACTGACTGTTGGATTTGTCACCTAAAACCTTGATCTGTCATAAGTCAACCTTTAGTCTACCCCATAACAGATTTTGTTAATGTTCCCATTGTAACTGCAGTTCAAATCTTGTATCCAGTCCTTTGTACAAAGTCAAACTTTTGGACCCAGATATTGCGATTCCTGGCTTCACCCTAACAGTACCAGCAGTCTACAAAAAAGACTTTGGAATTTGACTAAGATTGTGAAAGAAAAGGTATGGTATTAAGATTCAAGAGAAAAACAATTTGACAGATTACAAAAACATTGATGGTCCTGGTCTTCTAATTATTGATAACCTCAAACAATGTAACAATTCAATAATAGAACCTTGGATAAATACTGCTGACACCTCCCTATGAGTAACAATACACAAGTTACTCCACATAGAATTAACTGTTATGTTTCATCAAAATACATTTTTATTTATGGAGTATTTAACAGTCAGCCATAAGCATGGACAACATCATATCTCAACAAATGGAAAATAAAATGCCATTGTGGTTTAGGATATTTCAGGACTCAACATAAATTAACAAAATCAGAACATTGGTTGGCACCTTTTAACTTAACACCATTAAAAAGATATACCTTATGGGGAGACATAAATCCAGCAGGATAGGCCTCAGCTGTTTAGATACTTTTTCTCTTGGATTGCAGTTAACCACTTAAAAACAACGATCAGAAATTTATCCTTAAAACTTGGGTCTATAGCCGATTCCACAGCTGAGGCTATTGTAGCTCAATAAACTTTCTTAGAATCTCTTGCTAAAGTGTCATTGGATAATAGGACTGCTCTGGATTATTAGCTGACAAGGTGGTGGTTGTACAATTGCTAACACTACTTGCTATGCATGTATAAATTCCTCTGGGAAACTAAAAACACAATTATACAAGATAAAAGAAAACCCAAGCTAGCCAGCTCCAACAAATCTCACCAGATACATCTGAACTTTTTGATCCGTTCAGTTGGTTGCCTTAAAATTTAGATTCATAGTCTAGGACTATTATTCCAACTGGATTTATTGTATTGTCACTAATGAGTTTTTGCATTGTCATTATATATATATATCGCCTGACCAATCTTTTGTAAAGCCAGCACTCCCAACAAGATAATGTTAGCCCAATGTCTTAAGATGATTGCTAATACCTTTGGGACTAATACAATAAAACTCAATGTTGAACTCCAGGCAAAGCTGCAATGAGAAAGTTTTTCTTTTTGGCCCCTCTGTTGCTAAATGTGGCCCAGGTCCCTGACATGGACTCTCCTACCTTTCCCCCAAAAGTAGGACAGAGGCAACTTGGACAGGTTCAGACCCAGCAGTGAGGGACAATTATGCCTAATCTCAGAATGGTTAATCAGCAACGCTTTGAGAGAAAGATCTTGATCAAAATGGGGAAATGTGAAATTTGATAATACAAACTGGGCTATTCTTGTCATACCCAATAAAATCAGAGTTGAAGGGTCAGGGGAGAGAGCAGTCTGGTGCACATAGCACTTGCTCCAAGAATGATCCACAAGGTTAGCTGCTGAAATGACCTGCTGTAACCTTAAGATCAGTTTTACCTAGTGACTGCTGATACGGACTAGAATTGTGCTATGACTTTAAGACTAGTTTTACCTACCACTGTCGTTCACTAATCAAAGTGTGTTAGGTCCCCAAAACTTCACTAATGCCAGTGAGCTTCCTTTCAGAAGAATATGTAACATATCCCTTTCTAATAGAACTTTCTTCAAACATGCCAAAGACAATGCCATTCTGTATGTATGCCCTAAATAGTGATTCTGTTTTTATATGCATTCCCAAATGAAACACTTTGCATAGAGATTTGTTTCTACATTTTTATTTGACTTTAACATCCCCAACTGTTGCTAATGGCAAACTCAAGAACTCTGTCGCTGTAGGGTGATGATGCTTTGGGAACCCAAGTGACGTTGCCTCTATTCCTTTTATTCCCCTCTTCGTATTAGTACTTAAGTAGCTAGATCTTTATCTCCATAACTGTAATGTGCTAGTAAAGGATAGATTTTTTAAAATCAAAAATATACTAAAGAATATTCCAAAGACAGCAGTTAAATAAGCTTCTCTATCCAAATGAGTAAGTGGGACCCAGAGGGAAAAGCTTTTTCTCATATCTCAGAATTCTGGTGATAGAAACAAAGAATGACCAATTAAGATAAATATTTCAATATTTTATCTATTTCTTCCTATGTGGTAAAAAACAAAACTCATAGATAAAATATAGTAGTCATATCACTAAATGTATACTGATCTTAACATTCCTATTCCCTCATATTTTATAAAGGATTCTAAATATCTTTTTGTCTAATAATTCTTAAATTTGTACTCTTTCACAAAATTAGGAAAATAGCCCAATATTTATAATTTTCTTTTTATAACTTATAGAAATGACGATTGTGCTGAATGTGTTCCTATAAATCAATGCTATAAAACATTTTCCCATATATAATGTTAAAGATGGAAATGATATTTCTTATCTAGGTCCCAGTAACCCGGAAATCATACCCATGACCCAAAACATTTAATACAATCTGGAACAACTAGTTATCACCATAAATATTTAATAGGTGGCTTCTATTCTGTCTTAGAACAAAATATAGAACATTAGATTGTATAATAAATTTTCATTTTTGCAGGTCCAGAATGGTTAAATAATGATATTCTTTAATAGTTTGACCTGTTCTATAAAACATATGTGAAGCTGACAAAAACAGAATTTTGATAGGTTGTAAATTTGGTCGCAACCAATATATTATCTTAAACATGTTTTTGAACTTTTATTTAAAAATAACATTGCTTGCCTGATTTGAAAAGTCTCTTTTGGGAGAATTTGGGTGACAGTCCTAGCAAGTTTGCACTGATCATTCTTTTCCTGACAATTTTTGTTCCTGTAGTGAACAGAGCATCAAAATTAATTCTGTTGACCTCAATTTTGTGCATAAAATACCAGGAGCACAATTAGTGTGGTTGTACATGAAGTTTTGATGATGCTGTTAATGGAAAATAATATATTTGAAAGTGTTAGCAAAAGCATTAGGAAAGTATACAAAGATATAGCAATATAAATTTTATTAAACCATTATTTATTATAGTGAAAACATGAAAGAAATAAAATGCGAGAAGAAAAGGATTAGCAAAATATGCTGCAGTACAAGGGGCAGGTTTATAGATATCAAAAATAATGTTGTAAAGAATATTAATATTGGAGAATTATATTGTTAAGTGAAAAACATAGAATACAAAACAATACAACATAAAATACATTGATACCCATAAGTAAAAGGGAACAAGAAGGGTATTCAACAATGGAATTGCTAATCATTTTTCTAATTGTATGTATTGTGTTAGTTTCCTTCTTTTGCCAGTCTGAATTTCTAGGTCTAAAAATGTTTTGAATAATATGTTTTATCTTGCTATAAAAAAGTTTCTTTATTTGTTATAAAATAACATGTTCTCATTATAAAAAGTACAGACTGGCATAAAGTAAAAATATTCCATCTAGATACCTCTCCCATCTGGATTTCCTATTCCAATTCTTCTGAGCAATTGCTTTTAAAATTTCCTTGGGTTTTCTTCAAAAATCTTGGATATTGTTTCATACCAGCACATATGGAACAAGTTTTTAATAGCCACTTAGAATTTTACTTAATGAATGTGCGATAATGTAATCATTTCTATTTCAAAGAAAATTTAGGGCTTCCCCCTCCCTAGGACATTTTTTGTGAATTATTTTAAATTATGCTCTAGTGAATTACTTGTAGATATGTTTTTATATTCTTTAAAACACGTTTTTACGGGATAAATTGCTCACAGTTGAGTTTTAGGGTAAAAAGATTTTAAAATGTAATTTTTGTAGGTATGAACAAAACTATAGCATTCAATATAATATACAGAAAATGATATAAAAAGATAATTGATAGACACATAAATACAAATGTTCAATAATTACTTTCAGCTCTATCTGTGGGCTCTGCATCTGTGGATTTAGCCAACTGTGGCTTGAAAATATTCAAGAAAAAAAGAAATGGATGGTCGCGTCTGTACTAAACATGTACAGACTACTTTTTTTCTGGTCATTATCCCCTAAACAATACAGAATAAAAACCATTTACATAGCATTTGCATTGTATTAGGTATTATAAGGAATCCAGATGATTTAAAGTATAGAGAAAGATATGCGTAGATTACACGGAAATACTATGCCATTTTATGTCAGGGACTTGAATATCTGTGGATTTTGGTATTCTCCGGGATTCTTGAAACCAATCCCCATGGATTCTGATGGATGATTGCATACGAAAATCAATAGTAAGTCAAAGTAACATGATTTTTCATTTATCGGATTTGTTAAAATTAATGAATTTGATATATCAAGTTTTGGCAAGAATGGGGGAGACATACAGTGTTTAAGAAAATGTAATTTGGTACAATGTGCTATTCTTTCAATTAGGGAAATAGTAAGGGCTGATCTTTACCTTGTGCTCTCAGTTTCTCAAAAGCACATTAGGCTTTAGCTTTGAACTTACTAAAGAATCCTTCCCCTTATCTACAGAGTAAACAAGACTCTTAAGAGATATCTTTCATTTTTCACAGCCATTTCCCTTCCTCTAGGCTCTGTTAATCCAACTGACCCTGCAAGGAAGGTCTATATTCTACATATTCTTTAAAAACTCTAGAATGTGGCCCGTGCATCTTTTTACTAGTCAGGCTTGCTGTGTAATGACCTCAAAATCACTGAGGCTTATAACACTAACATTTATTTTTCTTCCTTTAGGGGCTGTGGGTCAGCTGGAGAGGCTGTGTTTCAGGCAGCGCTTGAGGTTCCATTCTACTGCATGTGTTTTTCATTCTTATTGGACCCGGGTATTAGGACACATTCTTTTCCTAGCTAGTGTTAGGACGGCAAGGGGGCAAGTCAAGCCATGAGTGCATATTTAAGCCTCTGCTCCCATTACGTTCACTGACATTCCGTCGGAAACATGCCCAAACATCAATGGGGGTGGGGAAATATACTCTGCCTGCTTTAGTGGGAGGTGCCACAAAGTCATACAGTAAGGGCAGGAAATGTGTATGTGTATACCACACATGTTCATTTTAACATCTCGAGTGAGAGAATGGAACTGGCATGCTATAGAAGGATACTTTGCTTAAAAAGAATTCCCTAGTGGGTCTCCAAAATACAAAATGTAGGACTATAGTGGTTACATAAAATAAGAGTATCTATGTTATTAAGATTGATAAAATTATTTTTCTTGTGAAATTTTTATTAATGATCAAAATAATGAACATACCAAACCCTTTATGCTTGGTATATTTTACCAGTCATTTTCTCGTATAGTCTTTTCAATTTGATTTTCATAGCCACTCTGAGAATCATCATTTCAAGTACACTGAATAGTTAAATGAGTTGGGTGGAATTCAATAGTTAGACCTTTAAAAATAAATAAAATACTACAAAATGACTCCAGTCATATGAATTTTTAAATTTTCTTTCCCAAAATCACAGACAGTATGTGGCAAAACCAGTCTTGGAACTCCTGTGTCCTGTCTGCTTCTAACTCTGCCAATGCACATCATCTGTAATCAGTGGCCAATAGATAGTCTAAGTGTTCCAAAAGCCTCTTCTATAACCACGTTAGAAAGAGATTAGCCTAACGGTGTAATCAGGTTAAGTACTGACCTTATGACAGAAGAGGCTTGTTCAGACAGCCAAGCCCACATGGCTCAGGGAGTTTAGGCACCAGGCATAATTTCTATGAGAATAGGAATGAATAAATATTTACCTCAAATTTGGTCCAGGCCGTTGCCTGCCTGCTTCATTGCCTTTGTCATTATCTTGCAGTATTTTCATCAGTACTTATTAATTTAGGAAAAATCAAAATCCAGGAGCTTCAGTTGTAATCTGCACTGGGGCAAAGTGATTGTTCCAGATAGATTTCGTTATTACCTTTGGCCTATTCTAGCTAAGCCTATAGATTAGGCAAAGCTCATTCATCCATTAATGGAGCAAGTGACTGGATTTGTGAAATGACAGAGATCATGAAAGATCAGTGAGGTGCCTGTTTCTATTTACATTACCTTAGAGGAACATTAATTTGGATAAGCCTGACCCAACCCCTATAGCTGGAAAGAAAATTTCTATTTGCAAATCACCTTGGGATTTCATGTTTCAGGAACAAAATTTAGACTGTGGTACAAAGAAAAGACAAATGATCTTTTCGGTGTCAGTCTCTCACAAGCTACATGTAAGTGGGCATTGTTATATTTCAGTTCTCCTTTCCAGAAGAAACCTAATTTTTCCTTCCTCCTTTAAAAAAGAACACTAAAATATAGTGGTAGAGGTGTATCTTTTTTGTTTCATTAATAACTACTTCACCCTTGAAACAAAAGAAAATAAAACGTAAAAGCTATTCTTAATTCCAACTTTTATTGTTGAACAAGAATAGGGATAAAAATATATTATTAATGAAAGACAATTGTTAGGGAACAGAGACTCTAAAGATGAAGGAGCTCTTTTGGTTATCTAAAACTCTTCTAAAGTAAAAGAAATGAGGTTTTCAGTTAGGTTAGAGAAATTGTAATCTTTCATATATAACTATTTTAAGTTTTCAGGAACTAGAAAATGTTAGTTAACTTATTGTTACGTCAATGTCCTCATATTGCCCAAATGATATCTAAAATAACAGTGTCCTAAAAAGTGCCTAGCCCTAAATAACCCCGTGTTTAAACAGGGGAAACATGAATCTTCAGAAAAATCATTAATTTCTATCTTTGAGCTTGAACAATAACAATGAAAAAGCCAGACTTAAAAAAAAAAAAAAAACTTCTCCCTATAGAGAAAAAAATATCTAAGTGACATCACCCCATGCCTGAGGACATCCAGACATTTAAATACTGGGTGTTAAATACTTTTTCACAAATCGTTTTAAAAGCCCTATGTAAGATGCGTAAAGTCATCTTTAGAAATGACTGTATGTTCAAGAAAATTAGAAGCATGTGTCAGCTATAATCAGGGAAGTTTCTTGAAGGGAACAAAAGCAGCTCAGAAGGAAACAGACATTAGAAAATGTAATTTTGGGCTTAGAGGCATAGGCTGAGACTTTGCAGTGCTGCTTTCATACTAGGTGTGCTATTAATTCCTTATTAGGCCATGAAAATGCATTGCACTGAAGAAGCAATTTCTCCAGTTATGCAAAATATTATTTTCCCTCAACGAATCACTTAAATGGAGATTTTTTTCCTCTGTAAATATTTGGGGGTCACTAACTGGCCTCTTTTTAAGGACTTTTGATATCACTGTTTACTTGTTTCTTTTAGAACTACCTGCAGATATTGTACATCAACTCAGCATGAGTATTGAGGAGAATAAAGAAGATAGATCTTGGCCAACAGCATGAAGAGGGGCAATAAATGAGAAAGAAAAAAATAAAAATAGGAGTGGCATTGGAGCTGGGAAATGGCTTGGAGGAGCTCCTACCCAACTAACTGGTAGCCAGGAGAACAAAGAGAAAAGGCTAGGTGGGGTTCTGGGCTGCTTGGCTGAGAAGTCAATGAGTGGGAAGTACACTTCTCTGTGTTGCAGGACAACAACTTTGGGCAGCCTGAAAGATGCTGGATGGCTCATCCACTATGCCCTATACACTGGGTGGCTTCTAAGATCAACCTAGAAGTCTTGGTAAGGATAGGAATGAGTTCAGGGAATTCCTTTCTAGTTCAAAACATTCAGCTTTGGAATTGGTCTTCTGAAAGCGTGCTATTTTCTGAATGTGCTGTCTTTGACTTTCTCAGGGCCTTCCATCCCCCAAATCCAACATCCCAGTACTTGTTTGTTCCTCTGGGCTTCCTCTGCAATCCTAGAAAATACTGAAAGCATGTTAAAAACTTAAGATGGGAGTTGGTGCTTTGCTTCCCACCCCTCTATTCATTTGCTCCCTGTTCCTTGTTATTATTATTACATTTTGGCTGTTGACAGCATTATCTTTTCCTACTTATCTTTAAATGGCCTGTCCTTCATTTTTCCTTGTCAAAACCCAGCCTACTTTTCAAAATCCATTTGAAGTTCTACTACTTTTCACTTCTTTTTCCTTTCAATCAGAATTAATAGCTTCAGTCTTTTATGTTCCTATCACTCTTGGCACCTTTATTTTGGAATATAAGACTATCTGCCTTGAATTAGATTTCCTTGTACAGATGTTGTCTGTCCCACTGGACCACAAACTTCTTAAGAGCAAGTGCAGTATCCTGTTTGTTTTCATAGACTTCACAATGTCTAGCACAATGCCACACACAGTATGTGTTCCACACATTTACATTGCTTAATAGAGAACTTAAAATATGTTTCCCTCTTAGGGAGTATTTGCATTTTTATGGGAGATTTTTCAAAAATGCAATGTCTTCACACACTAAAGAATAATCTTCTATGAAACTTTTAGAAGGTGGAAGATAGATTTTGGCAGGAACCTTTTCCAGTGCTCTCCAAATTCTACCACATAGGCTCCTTTTTGCAATAATCCTAGCTCTGGTTGCTCATGACATATTTTGAGTACTAATATTATCTTGCAGAGAATCTCTTTGATCTATTCAGTGTAACTAATCAGAACCATATGGCTTTGTCAGTGATCAGGCTCCCTGAATGACTGATTGGCCACCTAGTAGTTCCAACTCAAACAGCATGATGAATTCCTCTGGGTACTTTCGTACAGTACTAATGTGCAACTTAATTTACTTGTGTTAAAAAGAAACTAACACAAAAATAGTCTTCCAATACTAGCAATGATAATCAGAAAAACCAGTTTCTAAGCGTAGCTCTGGCTCAGTTAGCTGTGAGACTTTTAAAGTTATTTTATTTATTTATGTTTTTAAGAAACGGGATCTTGCTATGTTGCCCAGGCTAGTCTTGAATCCCTGGTCTCAAGGGATCCTCCTGCCTTGGCCTCCTGGTAGCTGGGACTACAGACATGAGCCACCATTTCTGGCTAACAGACTTTTGCATACGGGCATTTCTTTCCGTTTATTGATTTATTTAATTAATATTTATTGACCTCCCACTAAATGACAGGCACTGTACTATGGCCTTGATATATAACAAGAAATGGTAGAGCATGGCTCTTTCTCTCTAGAACTATTCTGTAAAATAGTCAACTTAAGTGAATATAAGAAAATTACACAATTCAGGTAAGTCTTTCAGTCTTAGAAAAATGGTGATCTTCATCAACTGAGGACAGATTTTACTATCAGTGTCCTATGCTTCACTGTTCATCCCTCTATATCTTCTTCCAACTTCCTATACGTTTAAGCATTTTACATTTTATAAGGAAACATCTGCCATTGATTGAGTTTTTTTCTGTTTTAGGTCTTGTAGTAGGTTGAATGATAGGTCTCCAAAAACTCATGTCCAAGAATTTATGAATGTGAACTTACTTGAAAATAGGGTCATTACAGGTAAAGTGAAGTTAAGGATCTTGAGATGAGATGAGATCATTCTGGATTATCAAAATGGGTCCTAAATTCAATGGTAAATGCCATCATAAGAGACAGAAGATAAGAAAACACACAGAGGGGAAAACCATGTGAAGACAGAGCCAGAAACTGGAGTGATGCAGCAAGAAGCCAAGGAATGCCTAACTCCACCACAAGCTAGAAGGCCCAGGGCCTCTAGAGAGGTGCAGTCTTGCCAGCACCTTGATTTTGGACTTCTTGCCTCCTGAATTATGAGAGAATAAATTCCTCTTGTTTTAAGCCACCCAGTTTATGTTAATTTGTTTGGCATCTAAATAGGTTCCTTCACAGACATTTTAAGTACACTATCATAATTTAATCCTGCCCTGACAGTTTCTGGGTAAAATTATTTCTAAAATTCAGAAAATCATTAAAGCCCAGAGGGGTTAATGAATTGGCCATGTTCTCATGCGCATGTTATGTTGGAGACTTGATTAAAACCCATTTCTATCTGGTTCCAAAGCCCCTACATTTTCCACCACCCCAGACTTATTTACATTAGGGCAGGAATGAATGATAAACTCAGATGGGCTATCTTGTTCATAATGCAAAGCATTCTTTATTGGTTGTGTTTCATAGTACCCACCAGGATATTGAGGTAAAGTCAGGGCTGAGTGTTTTTTCCCTGCACCATTTTTCTCTCTTTTTCTTATTTAATTTTATCTTTAAGTTTTTTTCTTTCTTCCCAAATGAAAATTATGTTTTATTCATTGATTTATTTATTTTCCAGGCATAATTCCCATTCATCTTTCCCTTTTCCATGAAGCTCACAATAACAAAAATGTCCTATGATATGCAGGCAATGTAGTCTTTGCTGTAAGTTACAGTTTAGTACTGTTGCTAATGTGTGATAAATGACCTATTTCCCTTGAATGTTAAAATACCACTGTCTTCTTGGTGACTATACACTGTGCATAATCTTGTTTCAAAGATTTTTGGTTTTGTTTTTAAGTTGAGCTGGTTGCTTGTATTTCTTAAAACACTGAAGGCATAGTAGTTCAGATAATATTTTCTCTCAGAAATATAAAATTCTTCTGGATTTTAAAAATTATAAATAAAAAGATGTTATACTTTACACACTTCTATGTAGAATTAGTGTCTACTGGAAACTAATTTATCCCATTGCTGAGAGAGCATTTATAGAAACATTTAATGAGAGAGGAATGCATTGTGTTTAAAGTAGTTAGTTGTCATTGATCTCTGATCTTGTCTACAAAAGATTTCATCCCAGTAGGGAATTATTTGTAGTGTCTGAAATTATGTGGTCTTACCTTAATTTATCCAAGATTTAAAGCAATTCTATTAGCCTGATACTTATTGACCAATGTCCTTTGCTGATTACATCCTATTCCTTGGATTCCTCTCCTTATTTGTCTCTGATTCATAAAGCTGATTACCATAGCACTTGGGTTCTTTATTGAAGAAGTAACTTTTGATTAAGATAAATGGAGGAAAAGGGAATTTCTAAACTATTTCTATCACTTACAGAGGCATAATTAAGTTGTGGAATAAGAGATTGCAATAACTTTTTCAAAAATCAATGATCAAGGAGACTAAGCTTAGATAAGACACAGTTACAATGCAAAAGGCATTTTAAAGATGGAAAGAGGTCGGGCGCAGTGGCTCATGCCTATAATCCCAGCACTTTGGGAGGCCAAGGTGGACGGATTGCCTGAGGTCAGGAGTTCATGACCAGTCTGGCCAACATGGTGAAACCCTGTTTCTACAAAACGTAACAAAAAAATTAGCTGGACATGGTGGTGTGCACCTCTAATCCCAGCTACTTGGGAGGCTGAGGCAGAGGAATTGCTTGAACCAGGAAGGTGGAGATTGCAGTGAGCTAAGAGCCCACTATTGCACTCCAGCCTGGCAACAGAGCAAGACTCCGTCTCAAAAACAAAAACAAAAAAGATGGAAAGAAGAAACAATTACTTACCGAACTATACCAAACTATGGCATGACAGTGATTTGTTTTTCAAGGAATAGGGATGTATTTACTAAGTGTTTCTTTTATCAGGTTCTATATATAGCCAACAATTTTAGTGAATTAAAAGGCCATAGACTTTGAAAGAAGAAAGGACCTTGACAACATTTAGACCAAGGACTACTGAATTTCAGAAACATCGACCTAGATTGAAAATAATGAGGATGAAATCTGTTACTCACTGGCTAAGTGGCCAAATGGATCTGAGTAGACACAAAGAGATGTTAAATTGCAGACATCTATGCTTTTCCTTTCTCTTTGGAGAGTTTTTGAGTGGATCTCTTTCCTCTAACACATATATGTTCTTTACTTTGAGTTTCCTGCTATGTCTGAATTAGAACTGAAGGGAATTTGTAGATTAGACTCTAATGACAGATAACAGGTCTCGTTAAAATTCTTAAAACTTTGCCTTTATACTATAGCTATCTAGGTCTACTTAAGGTAACTTTTAGATTACCAGGCATCTGTACATTTACTTTTATTGTGATTTATTTTCATTAAAAGCCAAGTATAGGCCAAAATATAGTGGAAACTCAAAATAGTTTCATCTCCTTTCCTAAACTTTTTATGGGAAAATGCCTTGGCCACCCTGGTTAGTCTCTCCCCTGACTCACCTCATCTGTAAAGTTCTATTATTGTTGGTCACGGTGGTGTGGGAGAAGTCACTATATTTTAGCAGTGGTTTTAGACTCTTTGGAAAGTGCTTTGATGAAAGGAGATAAGAGTGCAATTGTTACAATAAAATTACTAGTAACTATTCTTTTGGTTCCTAATCATTTGGCAATTACAAGTCTTCCTGGAGCCTTGGATTCTAACTCCCATTGGATTTACATAAATCTCCTTGAAAGTTGGATGCTGCTTGACAAATCGCTTATCCAACAAAAAGTTGGATGCTGCTTGACAAACAGGCATGTGTTGTGGAATGTTTGCGTTGTTGCTTTTCTGGCCAGAAACCTCTGTGACCAGTGATGCATTTGCCCAAGTTCTTGTCCTGTGTCCAGGAAGAATGAGGTATGCAGACAAGTGGAGGTTGAGCAAGATAAAGAGGAGCTTTACTGAGTGTTAGAACAGCTCAGAGGAGTCCTGCAGTGGGTAGCTCCTCTCTGTAGGCAGGTTGTCCCTGATGAGTGTTCAGCTCTCAGCAGAGAGGAGGCCCTGTACTGGGTGGCTCCTGTCTGTAGGTAGGTCGTCCCCATGGAGTGTTCAGCTCTCAGCAGAGAGGAGGCCCTGGAGTGGGTGGCTCCTCTCTGCAGGCAGGTCATCCTGATGAGTGTTCAGCTTTCAGCAGAGAGGGTAGCAGAGAGGGTCATTGGGATGTCTACAGCTCTCTGCAGCTGGTTGTCAGGATGTCTGCTCTGCTTTGCTATGGCTGAGTCCTGAGGATTTTATGTTCTTCAGAAGGAGGAAGTGCATGCTGATTAGCCATGGGCAGCACCAGGAAAAAGCACCATGAGTTCCCCCTTGAGTTTGCAGGTCTGGCAGCTCCTACTGAGGCTTCAGGCCTTCCTGAGGCTTCACCAGGACCCACCCACTTCCTCCTGGGAGCCTGTCTGCATCCGGCCATGATCTATGGCCCAGGAGCCTGTCTGCCTCTTGCTACTGTCCGTGGTGCCTGGTCTGTTCTTGCTGAGGGGCGCCTGCAGGCCAGCGCTGAGCTGCCCTCAAACCCCCTTCAGCTTCCCTCCTGTGTTCCTCAGTGCCCAAAGTCCAGAGGGGACAGAGGTGGCAGGGGGCTGGCGTGTCAGCTCTCCCCTGAGTGTGTGCCCACCCCACTGGACTGCGAAAGTGCCCTGGCTCAGCCCCAACCTTGCTTCACCATTGAAGTGGGTGCCTCAGGGGAGTGGAGAGAGGCCAGACAGGGGGCAAGGGATCCTTCCTAGGCCTCCAAGAGCACCGATATACCTGGGTCCACAGCTGGGCTTAGGCGGCTGCAGCTGCACCTGTGAGCTCCCACCCAGCAAAACTGGAAGGGACAGGGCTCCCGCTTATCCCTCACTCCCCTGGCTCAGTAGAGTGTGCAGCCCCAGCCATGCCTCTGATATTGGAGCATGGGGCTGACAGCAGGGAGAAGGCAGGCGGCAGGAACAGGCACTTCCAAGCCTGCCCCCAAGAGCACAGAGAGGCCTGAATCTGGATAGCTGCAGCAGCACACGGGGCTGCTGCCTGCTCTGGAGTGTGTGTGGGGCTGGGTGCTCCTGCCTGCTCTGTAGGGTGTATAGCCCCAGCTGCACCTCCCTGCTGCAGCAGTGTTTTGGCAGTGGCCACTCTGGATGGGCCATGCTGCCATCAGCATATAGCAAAGGTAGGAAAGGGGAGCATTTTATTCCTGTGGGGAAGAATGTTTTTTATCATTGACATTGTTTCAAATTGTGGATACTTGGAGATCTCAAGAAGCAAACCAGTCTCAGCTGGTTTTATTATTGTATTTATGTTCTCTAAAGACAAAGCCCTCACCCTGAGTATATTACTGGTGAATACATACACACACACATACACACACACAGACACAGACACACACACACACAAGATATATCAGGTCTTTAAAAATGACATATTTGGCTGGGCGCAGTGGCTCATCCCTGTAATCCCAGCACTTTGGTGGCTGAGGCGGTGGATCACCTGAGGTCAGGAGTTGGAGACCAGCCTGGCCAACATGGTGAAACCCCATCTCTACCAAAATTACAAAAAAACAATTACCCAGGCATGGTAGTGGGCCCTTGTTATCCCAGCTACTCAGGAGGCTGAGGCAGGAGAATTGCTTGAACCCGGGAGGCGGAGGTTGCCGTGAGCCGAGATCATGCCACAGTACTCTAGCCTGGGCAACAAGAGTGAAACTCCATTCCCCACTGCCCCCCACCCCCAAGAAAGACATATTTATTTAAAACTGGAGACCTGAGCACAGTATATCTACAACATATTTCAGTGTGTAAGGGCTGCATGTGTATATGTGTTTTAGGGGTGGCCCAAGTCAACACTCAGACTCAACAAGGCCACCATATTACTATAATTTGCACCAGTCTACTTGGGAGAGGACTCTGTCTTGCTAACAGAGCAGTGCCAGGCATTTCTCTTCTGCAGTAGTTTTTGCAGCATTCTATGCAGCTAATAGGGAATTATCTTCTCCCAAGTCATATCTCAGATACAAGGAGTGAGATTTACATGGGTAAATTCCAGAGCCTCCCTTACTTACAAGCCACATGTCAAAATCTCTTGTATTATCTTCATAAGCATAGCTTCCGGCACCAGTGTATGGACACAAGCATCACTGTACTTAGGAAAGGAAGCCCAAAGCGTGTGTCCCTACCAGATGTCCCCAACACCTTCAATCATTTATTTGTATTTCTCCCAGTCAAAATGAAGTCTGGGATCATTTCTATAATATTATAATCAATATTTTCTGGTAACAGAGTTGACATTTTACCTTTACCTGTTGCCTAGAGAAACAAAGTTAGAGAGTTAACCAAAGGACAAATCCTCATAAAGCAGGGGAAGGGGTTTTGTTAAATCAGTGCCCCCACTCAGTGATAGAGAGTCTAATTCAGCCACTAAGAAACGACCATACATTATTAAAGCAATTTAGAACACAGACAACTCAGTAGTAAGAAAACAACTGAATTGGCTGGGCACAGTGGCTCATGCCTGTAATCCCAGCACTTTGGGAGGCCGAGGTGGGCAGATCATGAGGCCAGGAGATTGAGACCATCCTGGCTAACATAGTGAAACCCTCTCTACTAAAAGTACAAAAAAAAAAAAAAAAACCACAAAAAACAAACACAAAACAAAAAACCAATTAGCAGGGTGTGGTGGTGGGCGCCTGTAGTCCCAGGTACTTGGGAAGCTAAGGCAGGAGAACGGCATGAACCCAGGGTGCGGAGTTTGCTGTGAGCCGAGATGGCACCAATGCACTCCAGCCTGGGCAACACAGTGAGACTCCGTCTCAACCACAAAAAGAAGAAAACAATACAATTTAAAAATGGGCAAAGCATCTGAATAGATATTTCTCAAGAAAAGACATACAAATGGCTAATTGGCATGTTAAAAAATGTTCAAAATTACTATCAGGGAAATGCAGATTGAAACTACAATAAGATATCACCTTATACTTGTTAGATTTACAGTTACCAGAAGACAAAAGGTAAGTGTGGCAAGGATGTGGAGAAAAGGAAACCCTTCCACACTGCTGGTAAGAATGTAAATTAGTAAAAGCATCATGGAAAATGGTCTGGATGCAGCAAACATATGAAAAAAAGATCATCATCACTGGTTATTAGAGAAATGCAAATCAAAACCACAATGAGATACCATCTCACAACCAGTTAGAATGGTGATCATTAAAAATGTCAGGAAACAACAGATGCTAATGAAGCTGTGGAGAAATAGGAACGATTTTACACCGTTGGTGGGAGTGTAAATTAGTTCAACCATTGTGGAAGACAGTGTGGCGATTCCTCAAGGATCTAGAACCAGAAATACCATTTGACCCAGCAATCCCATTACTGGGTAGATACCCAAAAGATTATAAATCATTCTGCTATAAAGACACATGCACACATATGTTTATTGCAGCACTATTTGCGATATTAAAGACTTGGAACCAACCCAAATGCCCATCAATGATAGACTGGATAAAGAAAATGTGGCACATATATACTATGCAATACTATGCAGTCATAAAAAAAGATGAGTTCATGTCCTCTGCAGGGACATGAATGAAGCTGAAAGCGATCATTCTCAGCAAACTAACACAGGAACAGGAAAGCAAACACCACATGTTCTAACTTCTAAGTGGGAGTTGAACAGTGAGAACAAACGTACACAGAGAGGGGAATATCGTACACTGGGGCCTCTCAGGGACTTGGGGGCAAGGGGAGGGAGAGCATGAAGACAAATACCTTATGCATGCAGGCCTTAAAACCTAGATGACGGGTTGATAGGTGCAGCAAACCACCATGACACATGTATACCTATGTAACAAACCTGCACGTTCTGCACATGTCTCCAAGGACTTAATAATAAAAACAATCTGGATGTTTCTCAAGATATTAAAAACGGAACATATGAGCTAGCATTCCCACTACTGGGTATATACCAAAAGGAAATGAAATTACTATTTTGAAGACATATCTACACTCTTATATTCATTGCAGCACTAGTTACAGCACTATTCTTGCTCATCTGGAATCTAAAAAAGTTGATCTCATAAAAGTGGAGAGTTAAGTGACTGTTACCGGGGGTGGGGTGGTTGGGTAATTAGAGAGATGTTGATAAAAGAATGCAAAATTTCAGTTAGATAGGAAAAATAAGTTCAAGAGATTTATTATACAACATTGTGACTATTCTTAATATTTTGAAGAATGCAGTTGGATTGTTTGCAACTCAAAAGTTAAATTCTTGAGGGGATGGATATCCCATTCTCCATGATGTGCTTATTTCACATTGCAAGCCTGTATCAAAACATCTCATCTACCCACATATAAATATATAAACCTACTATGCACCCACAGACATTTTAAAAAATAATTTTGAAAAATTAAAAATATATATACAGTTGACCCTTGAACAACAGGTTTGAACTGCGTGGGTCCAGTTATATGTGGACTTCTTTCAATAAAAGTTCCACAGAGTGAGGCTGCCTTTCTGTTTTCCCTTCTACTCTCTTTACCTCTTCCACCCTGAGACTGCAAGACCCACCCCCCCCTTCCTCCTCCTCAACCTACTCAACATGAGGACAGTGAGCATGAAGACCTTTATAATGATCCACTTACAATTAATGAATAATAAATATATTTTCTCTTCCTTATGATTTAACATTTTCTTTTCTCTCTCTCTCTCTCTCTCTCTCTCTCTCTCTCTCTCTCTC
>NW_012102743.1:269999-270623 GCF_000951045.1 Mandrillus leucophaeus | reverse complement strand
TGAACCCAGGGTGCGGAGTTTGCTGTGAGCCGAGATGGCACCAATGCACTCCAGCCTGGGCAACACAGTGAGACTCCGTCTCAACCACAAAAAGAAGAAAACAATACAATTTAAAAATGGGCAAAGCATCTGAATAGATATTTCTCAAGAAAAGACATACAAATGGCTAATTGGCATGTTAAAAAATGTTCAAAATTACTATCAGGGAAATGCAGATTGAAACTACAATAAGATATCACCTTATACTTGTTAGATTTACAGTTACCAGAAGACAAAAGGTAAGTGTGGCAAGGATGTGGAGAAAAGGAAACCCTTCCACACTGCTGGTAAGAATGTAAATTAGTAAAAGCATCATGGAAAATGGTCTGGATGCAGCAAACATATGAAAAAAAGATCATCATCACTGGTTATTAGAGAAATGCAAATCAAAACCACAATGAGATACCATCTCACAACCAGTTAGAATGGTGATCATTAAAAATGTCAGGAAACAACAGATGCTAATGAAGCTGTGGAGAAATAGGAACGATTTTACACCGTTGGTGGGAGTGTAAATTAGTTCAACCATTGTGGAAGACAGTGTGGCGATTCCTCAAGGATCTAGAACCAGAAATACCATTTGAC
>NW_012102743.1:261251-268554 GCF_000951045.1 Mandrillus leucophaeus | reverse complement strand
TCTCTGTCTTTGAGACAGAGTCTCACTCTGTCACCCAGGCTGGAGTGCAGTGGTGCGATCTCAGCTCACTGCAGTCTCTGCCTCTAGGTTCAAGTGATTCTCATGCCTCAGTCTCCTAAGTAGCTGGGACCACAAGTGTGCGCCTCCATGCCCGGCAAATTTTTCTACTTTTAGTAGAGACGGGGTTTCACCATGTTGGCCAGGCTGGTCTCGAACTCCTGAACTCAAGTGATCCACCTGCCTTGGCCTCCAGAAGTGCTGGGATTACAGGCTTGAGCCACCACACCCAGAGACATTTTCTTTTCTCTAGCTGACCTTATTGTAAGAATACAGTATATAATACACATAATTTACAAAATATGTATTAAGTAACTGTTTATGTTATTGATAAGACTTCCAGTCAACAGTAGGTTATTAGTAGTTAAGTTTTGGGGAGTTAAAAGTTTTATACAAGTTTTCAGCTGCACAGGATTTTGGTACCTCTAACCCCAACATTGTTCAAGAGTTGACTGTATCTTAGTCTTAAAAAATGCTAAAAGAGTGGATGTAAAGTGCTTCTACGCAGAAATGATAACAATGTGAGATAATATATGTTAATTGGTTAAATTTAGTCATTCCACAGTGTATATAAATGTGTTGTACATGCTAAATATATAGTATTTCATGTGTTCATTTGTTAAAAAATTTAAAAATAAAAAATAGAACAATGCCTCATAAAAAAATACAAAATAATTTATTTTCTCAGTTGGATAATTACCTTTTTCAGATTGAGCTTACAGGTTATTGGTAAGAAGATATTTCATTTATTAATGTATTATTTTTATTTTCTTACCTTCCAACATTATTTCTGGCTATACGTGATTGATGATATTCTTGGTGCTTCCAAGGATATTTATATAAACATAAAATATTATAAACATATTAAAATTATAAACATATAAGCATAAAATAATATTTTGGAAGCACTGAGAATATCATCAATATATTATTTTCTTTTAAGGAGCAAAATGTGTTTTTCTGAGGATATATAATGATGACTCATTGGAGGATGACTTTTTATTCTCCTGTATTTTTATTTGACCATAGTAATAAAAATATCAGATTAGTCCTTAATATAGTGCCCTAAAATCAATGTGCGAATGACCAGTTCTGTAGGTGCTTCGGTCTAGCCTAGGAGTGTTTTTGTGTGTACATGCATTTTCTAAAATGATAGTGCTTTTATATATATATTGTTGAGGCAAACATTTCAGAATGTTAAGGAAGCAAAGTAATTATGAAATATTTTCATTGATTTTCCTTCCTATTAGAAGAGGTAGAAATTCTTGCATTCCTTTCATTTGTGAGTATAACCTTGGGACTCATGGACTTGAGAACAGCATGTAAGCACAGTGCCTTGATCCGCCAGGGAAAGCCAGCACTTATTAAACACCTGTTATTGGAGCTGTGTGCCCAGTTTAACACCATAATTCTAAAGATTTTTTTAAAAATTTGGATATAATGCATACTAAGGAGATTGAAATATGGTACAAAAGATATAAGAATAAGGATTATTTAGTCTGAGATAGAGAAAAGTGAAATAACCAACCTAACATGTACAACAAATCTAAGCATTCCTATGTTCTCTGTATACAAAAACATATGCTGTGTATTATGTCAAAACCAGACCTAGGGTACATTTCCTTGAAGTGAGGTGAGTAGTTTTAAATTTTTCGCATTCTGCTTGCTGAAATATTGTTCTCTTGTAGGGTAGATTGTGTGCATGTTACATTTGTATTGGCAAATAACATTTAGTAGAAGGAAATAAATTCAAATCACATTGGAATTTTCTTTCCTTACTGGCTTATCTCTACAATCAACAATTAGAAGATGATGGAAGATAGCGTACAATTTGTTATGAAGATGTGTTATAAAACTGGTGTAAAATGCATAGCATCAAGAAACATTTTAGAAAGGACTATTCTTCAAAGTGACCACTTTCTTCTCTGGGAATGACTAAAATAAGGGCTCACAGAATCTTTCTCATCTACTATATTATATTGGATCATTTTTCTTCCATGGGTAAAGTTTAATAGGTGACTATGTAAAGATACATACTTATTAGATGCTATCCAGAGAACTATGATATGCATCATGATATAAAACATGAGATTTGTAATGGCTGTTTCCCCACCAGGAATTTCATGTCATAAATTTTGTTGCTATGGAATAACAATGATAATGTTATCTCCATTACTCATGTAGAAATGCTCCATTTTTCCAGGATGTAACAGTTTGCTAAAACTCTTTCATTTACCCAGTTGTTTTTATGGCCCTTTAATTGAACATCTTTCTATACTCAATTATTTTATTTAATAATTCATTTTACATTTATTGCCTACCTACTATGTAAGAGACGTTGTTTTTGACATTTGGTAGTTTAGGGAAGAAGGAAGGATGTATACTTGCCATGTTCACAGTCTCAGGAATTTTTTTAGTTAGGTTTTTTTTTTTTTTTAACCGAGTCTTGCTCTGTCACCCAAGCTGGAGTGCAGTGGTGCAATCTTGGCTCCCTGCAACCTCCGCCTCCTGGGTTCCAGCAATTCTTCTGTCTCAGCCTCCTGAATAGCTGGGATTACAGGTGCCCACAACCACGTGCAGCTAATTTTTGTCTATATATTTTTTTTAGTAGAGAGGGAGTTTTGCCATATTGGCCAGGATGGTCTAGCTGGGATTACAGACGCCTACTACCATGCACAGCTAATTTTTGTCGTCTTTTAGTAGTGACGGGGTTTTGCCATGTTGGCCAGGATGGTCTAGAACTCCTGACCTCAGGTGATCCGCCCACCATGGCCTCTCAAAGTGCTAGGATTACCAGCGTGAGCCACCACACCTGGCCCACTCTCAGAATTTTTTTAATCTTCTATTTTTTTTATACATACATATTTATGCGCACTTTGTCATTTGGAATAAATGAGGGGATGAAAGATAAATAAGGACAATTAAATGATATAGAACTCAAACCAGTGTAAACTGCTTTGGTTAAAAAATGGAGAAACAATTTAATAAGTGAAAAATATAATTGAATAAATTATCTGATGATATAATCATGACTAGATAGAGAAACAGTGTATAAAAATTAAATGGAATCATTACTTCATGACTTAAAATACCCAAAGAGCATGTTGGCCAGAAGGAACAATATAATGAACTAAGCAGAGACTTGAGGCCAGGAGCTCCAGGCTGTGGTGTGCCATGATCATGCTGGTGAGTAGCCACTGCACTGCTTGTCAGCCTGGGCAACAAATCTAGACTCCATCTCCAAAAAACAAGAGAAAGAGCAGTTTACTGAATTGTCACATGGCTTTGTCTCTGACGCTGAGCTTTTCAGCATTTCTAAAAAATAATGAGAAAAAGATGTAGAGTTATCTGCAGATGACTCAGATATTGGAAAAAGGTCACTATGATAACACCTAGATTTCAACTTGTTTCATAGGCTCCATGTCAGCATTCATATTTCAGGTCAAATGACATTTCTTTAGATAGGACATCACTAATGCTAAATTCAGATAAAACCTCCTCCCTCACTCTGTATTACCATATTATCTGTTTTATTTTCTTCATAGTTGCATTATCTCACAATGTTACTTGTTTGCTTGTATATTATTTAGCACCCTAAATTAGAATATGAATTACACATGAACAATAATTTTGTCAGTGCTGTTCATTACTGTGTTCCCAAGTGCCTGAAAGGTTTACAATAAATATTTCCTGAAGGAATAAATATGAATTAATGAATGAATCTATGACAAACCCATTGAAATTATATGGAGATAAATTTAGGTCAAGTCCTAAATAAATTGCATGTCTACAAAGTAGAGGAGGCTTATGTTGATATTCTTTTAATTGACAAATATTGATTGAGAACTTGATTTATGATGAACAGAAACAAAAGAACAATTTGATGATTTAAATTGATCAGAAGCTTTAAAGGAACTGATGGCTACCACAATGTGAATGCAATCTTAAGTAGCATGAATTAAAATATCCTGTCCTGGGTAAGGGAGATAATAGCCATAAAATGTTTTGTACTAACAAACTTTCTTAAAAATTATATTTAAACAAGGACATTTAAATTATGCTTTGTTCTGAATATCACTGACAGAATGATGAGGAATCTGGAAATCATCCTAATTTGAAGGTGTTTGAGGGGACTTTGGCTTTTAAATCATCAAAAGACAGAATTCAAGGCAATCACTGCTTCTGAAAATTGAGAGATGGACCCTGGAAAGGAGACAGAAAGGAGGAGCTGCAAGCTCTATATATAAACTTTGTCCAAATCTCTGGCTGATCCTTAACATATTCATGCATGGAGTAGATTCCAAATAGGTCAGCTAGGGACAAAAGATATGAACTGAGATTTGAGGTGCCAACCAAGAGACAGAATTTGCAATCTGAGTTCAACCAAGTAAACTATCTGTGGAAACAAATAAAAAAGCAACACCTTTCAGAGAAAGAACAAAATCTGGGGTCTCCACAGCACACCAACCTGAAACTAAAAGATCTACCGTGAAATGACCCAGATGTTCCAATTAACAAACATAATTTTAAAGCAGCTATGAGAACTGTGTCAAGAACATAAAGGAATGCACACAATAAATTAAAAATCAGGAAATTTCAGTGGACAAAAAGAAACTATAAAAAGAACCAAATAGAATTTTTAAAACTAAAAATATATCCTCAATAATGAACCAGTAGTATACTTTCAAAATCTCTTGTTGCTTATTACTTGCTTCCCTGTTAGGAGTTTTAGTGGTACTATGTATTTCACTCAGTATTTTAGGAATGCTCAAATCTTGCCTTAGGATATTCAAAATTTCTGAATTTCCTTATGTTGCACAAGTGGTAATGCAAAACAGAAAATCAGTAGCTGGGTATTCACTATTAACCACCATTTCTTTTTTCTTTCTCTTCTCTTTTTCTTTTTCTTTTCTTTCTGACAGTTTTGCTCTTTTCGCCCAGGCTGGGTTGCAATGGTGCAATCTTGGCTCATTGCAACCTCCACCTCCCGGGTTTAAGCAATTCTCTTGCCTTAGCCTTCCAAGTAGCTAGGATTATGGGCATGTGCCACCACACCCAGCTAATTTTGTGTTTTTAGTAGAGACACGGCTTCATCAGGTTGGCAGCTGGTTTCGAATTCCTGACGTCAAGCAATCTGCCCGCCACGACCTCCCAAAGTGCTGGGATTACTGGTGTGAGCCACCATGCCTGGCCCCCGTAATTTCTTTACATCTCCTATAGATGGGTTAGAGCACATAAATTATGCTCAAAAAGTAGAACCCTTCTTTTCCTCCATGTCTCCATTTTTAACAATGGCTAGCCTTAAAATATGATGTGATGATAATGTATGTGGCTTCTGTTTTTAAGAAGAAAAAATAGCCATATTCCAAGAGGGCACCCTGACTCTGTTGTACAATCTTGGGTTACAGAGTAGAAAAACGCAAAATTTTGCAGTAGAGTGACTCTTCCTACCAGTAGAGGTGGTCAGATCACAATCCTGAATCTGAACAACTAGTGCAGTAATTTATTCTCCCCTGTGAAATGGAAAGAGTGAAATGGATATAGAGGCAAGAGTTTTCTTGTACTACTAATACACATAACTACTTGCAAACTGGATTCTACTTCTTTTTATCTACTGTGACTGCTGTCTCTAAACACATCAGTCTTCGCCTAATCTCTGAAAACATTGTCTTGTCATCTACTGGATTTCATGGCACATTAGTGTTCTGGATCTCCTTTCTCCTTAGATGTTGTTTCAATATATTCCTTAGTACTGTCTTTCCTGCCTCCAAATATAGGCTGTGGTTATAGACTGGTATTTCATCTTCTGTATTTCTGGATCTGTAGTTATTATATAAGGCTTACACATTGCTTTCTCTTGTGTACTTTCAAGGTTCCAATTGTACTTACTAAACGAATGGTTCTAAAAATAACAATTTTCAAGCTTCTCTTTCTTGAACCACAGGTTTGAATGTGTAATTCTTTGATATCCATTTGATTTATTTATTTTAAATAAGAGGAGGTTCTGATCTGGATTAATGGGGCCCCATCATAAATCCTGTAGTCATTTTTCCTTTGTCCCTCCCTTATGTTCTCTGGATTATCTGACATCAACTCCTGGGACATATTCCATTATTGTATGTATTGTGCTTTTTGTACTTTCTTCTACCACCATAAAACTCTGAACTTCATAAATTCCTAACTGAATTACTTTGGTGGATCACACTGAGGCTCTGCATTCTATATAATTTTTCTGTGTTATGAACACAGTGTACTCCTTTTTACTTCTTTTTTTCCTCTGCCAAATTCTTACCCTTACTATTATTCCTTCAAAATCAGAGTGACCTTTTCAAATACAAATCTGGTCACATCATTTTTCTATGTAAAATAAAAATGTTCCGTATTCTACCAGATAAAGTTCAAACTCCTAACTATGGCACGAAAGACCTCTTCATATTTCATTATCAATATTTCAGATACTGTTTCTCTCAACTGAAGAACGTATGTCCCAGCTCTATGGATAGGCTTTCTATTACCTAAGTGGGTTATACTTTCTATACTTCTGTGCATTTGTTTATCTATCCCCTTTGCTAGAAATACAGCACATCTTCCTTACTTTTGTATATTGGCAGACTTCTGTACATGCACGAAGACCCGACTCCAGAGTAACCTTCTCTGAGACGTTTTCCATAACACTCCCTAACCCCCAGCCCAGATAGGCATATGAGAAAATAATCCTCAGTTATGTAAAGTGCTGTTTGCCAGAATCAACCTTTCCTTTTCATTGAAACTCTCCTTTCTTGGCTCTCTTGATTTTCTTTTGATGTCTTAATGTATCTGCTCGCTTTTTGACCTTTCAATTTCTATCTCTGAGTACGTTTCTTCCTTTATTGGTCTTTGCAGCATCCTACTTACCTTCATAAGATTTATTCTATTTTAATTAAATATTAAATTTATGCATTTTGTCTATCATCCACTCACTAAATTGTAAACATTGTGATATCACCAGCAGTGATTTTTCTTTTTAACCAATCTTTACACAATAACAGACAGTTATTAGGCACTCATTTATTTGTAGTTGATAAAAGAAATAAATGTCTTAATAAAATGTTTTAACTTAAATATATTCTACAAGATTATGAGATTTTTGAGGAAAATATAGTGTTAAACTTTTCTTTATATACCTATATTCCATTATCATGCTTATACCTAGCATGTATAATACTAAACTTACTGTTGAATAAAATAAAAATTATGCAATAGGAGT
>NW_012102743.1:258905-261201 GCF_000951045.1 Mandrillus leucophaeus | reverse complement strand
GTTATGTAAAGTGCTGTTTGCCAGAATCAACCTTTCCTTTTCATTGAAACTCTCCTTTCTTGGCTCTCTTGATTTTCTTTTGATGTCTTAATGTATCTGCTCGCTTTTTGACCTTTCAATTTCTATCTCTGAGTACGTTTCTTCCTTTATTGGTCTTTGCAGCATCCTACTTACCTTCATAAGATTTATTCTATTTTAATTAAATATCAAATTTATGCATTTTGTCTATCATCCACTCACTAAATTGTAAACATTGTGATATCACCAGCAGTGATTTTTCTTTTTAACCGATCTTTACACAATAACAGACAGTTATTAGGCACTCACTTATTTGTAGTTGATAAAAGAAATAAATGTCTTAATAAAATGTTTTAACTTAAATATATTCTACAAGATTATGAGATTTTTGAGGAAAATATAGTGTTAAACTTTTCTTTATATACCTATATTCCATTATCATGCTTATACCTAGCATGTATAATACTAAACTTACTGTTGAATAAAATAAAAATTATGCAATAGGAGTGCATATGTGAATAGGGAAGGAGAGGGTCATTTGAGTGGGAAATGTTGAAAGAGAAGATTAGGCAAAGAATCTGCAACTACTTAAGGCCAGTTTTATATTAGTCTTTATTTCTAAGATGAGAGAGAAATAGAGATTCAGGCATGCTGATTTAGGTGAATTCACATTTTTACTCATTGTAAGTATGTTAAATCTCTGTTTTAACATAAAATGTTTTGCATATTTTGCTCATAAAAAGATTAGAATTAATTATACTCAAAATTATATAGCATCGTGTACCTCATACCTACAATTAACTAATACAGGCAGTAATATTACTTGTGGTTTGGACGGAAGCTGAGGATCGGGAATGGTGGTGGTATATGAAAGTGCTATTTGGTAAGACCATTTCATTTCTGGGAATGAGGCCAAATGGGCCTTGTGATTTTTTGTTTTGTAGACTAGCTGTTTAAAAAAAATAAAAAATGTATTAAAACCATCACACAGTTAAATAAAATTTACATGTAAAATAGCAAATTTAAAATCAGAGACCAGGTTATCAGTAAACAAGAGTAGAAGAGCAGAAGAGAATCATTCAAAGCAGAGGCAGCATTTTTTTTACAGTCTGAAATAATACTCTGGGTTTCTTCAGACCATGGATAAATTGAAATCAATCAAAAAATTATTTATTCCTACTCTCTGAATGATGACTCTTACAGGGAACTGGATAGAAATTTCTAGCCCCATGGCTCAGAAGAGCTTGCTCGCCATGAAGCCAGACTGTACATTTGTCCTAGGTATCATCCACCATGAGACCTTGCTCTGTGATCAAGGGATGTGTATTGTCAGGTAAAACAACCAGATCCATCACCAAGTTCCCATTATTGTGTCTTCTACTCCTGTTCTATGAATTCTCTCTCTCTCTCTCTCTCTCTCTCTCTCACACACACACACACACACACACACATCTTTTCCATGTTGTCAGTTTTAAGGGGCTTGGGTTTCTGTTTCCCTCACAATTCACATTGGATGAGCTCCTGCCACTTCACATCTCTGACTCAAGCAAAAACCTGGGTCACTGGCCCATCTTGGTTGCATCATGGTGTCCACGGTGTTTCATCTTGTGTGATACACATTGAGATTATCTCAAGTAAGAGAGCAGGCCTGACACAGTTGCCTTATCTATGGTGGTTAGCTATGAGTCTTACTTTCAATGTCCTCAATAGGCGGATGGCCAGGGACAGCTCCTGTAGAAGATGTGCCTACCTGGGGAGTCAATGAGCAACTTTGAAGACTAAAGCTTTCTATCTTGAGAGTTCAGACTGCCTAGTCTATTCATGGTCTTAAGCTGTCAGGATCAGTTAAGGAGACCCAGTTTTTCCAGAGGGGAAAGGAACACTCTGAACTCAGTGACTCACATTTATACCAGGGAAGAATGACATGCTCTTAGGTTAATTTAATCTTTTTTGGCATTTATTTTCTCTTCAGCTGAGTTTTCAAGGTAAAATGCTTTCCAAGGCTAGGTAGGTAATGTAGTAAGTGAATCAGGGAGGGCCAGGGTGCAGCATCAGCAAACGCGATGGCACATGCAGCACTGAAATGGGATGGTTACTGCTTGGCAACAGCCCGTTTTTGTTTATTTTGCTATTGCTTTTGTTTCTTGCTATTGAGGCTTATTTTTCAAAAAAAAAAAAAAAAAGCTGTCTATCTGAGCTTTTATAAGAAATTATTTGATTTTTAAATGTTCTAAACCATATCAGGTTAAAAAAAAAAACAAACCGTGGGGTCAAATGA
>NW_012102743.1:252552-258855 GCF_000951045.1 Mandrillus leucophaeus | reverse complement strand
GATTTTTTGTTTTGTAGACTAGCTGTTTAAAAAAAATAAAAAATGTATTAAAACCATCACACAGTTAAATAAAATTTACATGTAAAATAGCAAATTTAAAATCAGAGACCAGGTTATCAGTAAACAAGAGTAGAAGAGCAGAAGAGAATCATTCAAAGCAGAGGCAGCATTTTTTTTACAGTCTGAAATAATACTCTGGGTTTCTTCAGACCATGGATAAATTGAAATCAATCAAAAAATTATTTATTCCTACTCTCTGAATGATGACTCTTACAGGGAACTGGATAGAAATTTCTAGCCCCATGGCTCAGAAGAGCTTGCTCTCCATGAAGCCAGACTGCACATTTGTCCTAGGTATCATCCACCATGAGACCTTGCTCTGTGATCAAGGGATGTGTATTGTCAGGTAAAACAACCAGATCCATCACCAAGTTCCCATTATTGTGTCTTCTACTCCTGTTCTATGAATTCTCTCTCTCTCTCTCTCTCTCTCTCTCTCACACACACACACACACACACACACATCTTTTCCATGTTGTCAGTTTTAAGGGGCTTGGGTTTCTGTTTCCCTCACAATTCACATTGGATGAGCTCCTGCCACTTCACATCTCTGACTCAAGCAAAAACCTGGGTCACTGGCCCATCTTGGTTGCATCATGGTGTCCACGGTGTTTCATCTTGTGTGATACACATTGAGATTATCTCAAGTAAGAGAGCAGGCCTGACACAGTTGCCTTATCTATGGTGGTTAGCTATGAGTCTTACTTTCAATGTCCTCAATAGGCGGATGGCCAGGGACAGCTCCTGTAGAAGATGTGCCTACCTGGGGAGTCAATGAGCAACTTTGAAGACTAAAGCTTTCTATCTTGAGAGTTCAGACTGCCTAGTCTATTCATGGTCTTAAGCTGTCAGGATCAGTTAAGGAGACCCAGTTTTTCCAGAGGGGAAAGGAACACTCTGAACTCAGTGACTCACATTTATACCAGGGAAGAATGACATGCTCTTAGGTTAATTTAATCTTTTTTGGCATTTATTTTCTCTTCAGCTGAGTTTTCAAGGTAAAATGCTTTCCAAGGCTAGGTAGGTAATGTAGTAAGTGAATCAGGGAGGGCCAGGGTGCAGCATCAGCAAACGCGATGGCACATGCAGCACTGAAATGGGATGGTTACTGCTTGGCAACAGCCCGTTTTTGTTTATTTTGCTATTGCTTTTGTTTCTTGCTATTGAGGCTTATTTTTCAAAAAAAAAAAAAAAAAGCTGTCTATCTGAGCTTTTATAAGAAATTATTTGATTTTTAAATGTTCTAAACCATATCAGGTTAAAAAAAAAAACAAACCGTGGGGTCAAATGAATCTCCTGGGAAGGACAGATACGGCTACTGGGTTACCATATAAGCTGTAGGGGCATGATGCAGATGAAACAGAGAGAATATGGAGGGGGGTGATCTTCAGCTTTGAGAAATGATGCTGCTCTTTATACCACTGGACATTTCAATCCTGATCCCGTGCATTCCAAAATTGGTATGCTACTTAAGCCTCAGAGAACTTGCTATGCCCTTTGGGGGATCATTATCCTCAGAACCTTGTATTTTAATGTCAGGCAGATTGCAGCAAATCAACACGGCAAACTCCTTCTGCAGAGTGTACGTCATTGCTCTAACTCAAGCTATTTGTGAATCGTGTTGGTAGTGTAGTCTGGCAGGGAGGATATGGATATTAGAAAACTGAAATATTTATTATCTGGTTCTTTACAGAAGAGGTTTGTCAGCCTTTCGTGAAGTCAATCAAACTGAGAAAGCATGGCATGAACTCTGTGTGTGTTCGGATTATGACAACAAAATACTGCAAGTTGGGTGGCTTATAAACAACAAATTTATTTCTCATAATTATTCAGGCTGGGAAATCCAAGATCAAAACCCTGGCAGATTCAGCATCTTCTGAGGGTCTATTTATTCATAGCTGGAGCCTTCTCTTATAGCTGTGTCCTCACATGGTGAGAAGGAACAAGGAATCTCCTTCTATTGGGCTTCTTTTATAAGGATATTCATTCCATGCAGGCCCCTCATGACCTAATCACCTCCAAAAGTCTATGCCTTCTAATACCAGCACCTTGAACTTCAGGATTTCAACATAGAAATTTTGGCAGGGACACAAACATTCAGACCATAGCAGACTGACATCTGTCACTTGGTGATTGTAACTCAGTTACTTGAGTGACTTGATTAGTTGCTGTGACCTGTTGACTGATGACTATAACCCAGTGACTGTGACTTGGTGGCTGATAACTCTATCTTTGTGAGTAGAGACTTTGTGATGGTAACTGGTAACTGTGGCTTAGTGACTAACCTGGTGACTAGTGACTGTGACTTGGCATTTGGTGACTGAACTGGTGACCGATGACTGTGGCTTGGTGTGGCACTGGTGAATGTGAACTGGTAATAAGTGACTGTGGCTTGGATACCCAAAGGCTTACCTCAGAAACATCAAGAAACTGAGCTTAAGATAGCAAGATTAATCTCACTCATTTCAACTGTTAAAATATTGCCCTGCTTGATGAGGCTTATGGTAAAAAAACTGTTAAAGGACTCAGCCAGGTGTGTCTAGTTATGGGAAATGGAGAAACTGACATTCAGTCACTTACATAGAGAAATATTCTTTCTTAAAAATGGAATTTAATGTTTTATAAAATAGTTTCTATGTAGAAAAAGCCCAATATTTCTGTTTTTTTTTCCTTTCCCTGCTTAATTGTAGTTAATGCACCACTCCATGCCCATTGAGATTTTGGGCATGAGATTTTAACTGCAGCTCTTATTTTCTTTGATTCATATTGTTTCTCTCTTATGATATTTCTCTAAGGACGGATATATCCTTAACTCAGGATTGTGTTTTCGTAGACATTAATCTCCCGTAAAGTTTCATTAAAAGTTTTAGGATTGGGTTTCTAATGACATTAGTCAAGCAGACCATAGCAAGAAACATATGAATTCTCTTAGATTTGGTAATTTTTCATTGTATTAATCATAAAGCCCATATGTTCTCTTCTGTGCATGGATAGAGAGGAGTGTAACAGATTGCTATAATACACGGCAAAGGAGACAAAAGTTTAGCCCAGTGGAAATAATGGTGTTACAGTTGCCAAATTTCTTAGATATGGAGGTCAAAGGTATCTCTCTCTCTCTCGCTTTACAAGAATACTGTATATAATCCCTAAATAATTTGAAAGGGTGGTCAGTAGTTATTTTGAACATATGTCATGGTTCTTGGGATATAGTGCATTGGTCTTTGAATTCCCTTTTCAATAATATTAGACCCCATTTTCTATTAAAAAAAAGTTGCTAAGAGGAGGGTGCTTTCAGCCCCAAGAAGCAGATCAGTTGAGTATTTTTTGCCTATAGAGGTTGCCATCAAATTAAAGAATTGGCTTCCTTATTAGGGACAGAAGAGTAAGTATAATGTGAAAAGAAACTTGTTTCCTATCTTGGTTCATTACTATTTCCTGAGGATATAAAGGGGAGAATGTCCAAATGCTAACCCTCAGGAAACTTCCAGCTTAATGAGTTCAAAGGAAATACGTGGCAGGAAACAGTCAGAAGTAAAAGAGTAGCTGCCCAAATGTGAAATGTGTAGTTTTCAATGGCTTAGGAGAAAAGAATTCCAAAGATTTTCACAGATCCCCTGAAGAACAGGTGCCAAGAATATAGCATAGGTATTTTTATGGTTTAATTTTAAATTTTTGAGTACATTTGTGGGTACATTGTAGGTGTATATATTTATGGGGTACATAAGATGTTTTAATACAAGCATGCAATGCGTAATAATCACATCATAGAAAATGGGGTATCCATACCCTCAAGCATTTATTCTTTGTTACAAACAATCCAATCATACTCTTTTAGTTATTTGAAAATGTACAATTAAATTATTATTGAGTACAGTCACTCTCTTGTGCTATCAACTAGTAGGTCTTATTCATTCTTTCTAACTTGTTTTGTATCCATTAACCATTCCCACTTTAGAATAGTTATTAAAAACAGCAAACTTTAGATTACATCATAAAGAATCAGAAAGTAGTGACTTTCATGATATACCAAATGGCTTATCACATATCCATAATGTCTACTTGTAGCACACTATATAAGAGATGGAAAGGGTTTTGATGATCAAATAAGTGTTGAAAATTCTGATGTATATGACAGGTTAAAGAACGTTCTATTATTTGGAATGGAAAATAGAAGTGTAAGGAAATCCAAAGCCTGTGAATCAAACATTTTGGCTGAATATGTTTTAAGGATACAAATAATTAAAAAGGATTGATAGCCAAAAAAATCACATCTTGACCAAAAAATGACATTTGTACATGGATTCTTCCTTCTACTCATTCAAAATGTCCACTTAGTCCTCTTAATTGTGAAATCTAAGGAGAATAGCCAAGGGGATTAACACACCTAATATAGTAAAAGGAGTGGAAGAGTTGTATATAATAGACGTGGTTAATTATTCTCCTTTTTAGCTTATATTTCCTATGTATCATCAAGGTAATAAATTATCATTATAAAATATTTCAAATATTAGTGATATATGGGCTTTCAAAGTTACAGCCCCCTTCAGTGGTCTGAAATATTTGTGTTCCCTCAGCATTCATATGTTGAACTCAACCCTTAGAGTGATGGTTTTGGGAGGTGAGGCCTTTGAAAGATGATTAGTGCTCTTATAAAAGAGGTCTAAGGAAGCTACCTTGCCCATCTAACCTCTAACCTCTAACCTTGTGAGGATTCAGTTAGAAAACACTATCTGTGAACTAGAAAGCAGGCCCTTGCTAGATGCCAAATCTGCTGGTGCCTTATCTTGGACTTCCCAGTCTCCAGAACTATGAGAAATACATTTTTGTTGTTTACGAGCCACTCAATTTATGGTATTTTGTTATAGCAGCCTGAATGTACTAAAATATCCTACAACATAAAGAAAAGTACTGTTAAGTACTTGATATACATTAATCCAGACTCTTTTCTATAGGTAGACTAAATAAAACATTTAATACTTCCCTTTTCATAATAGTCTATTGTTGAGTTTCAGACACCTATCACCTTGGATGTTATTCTGTAGCCCCAAAGCAAATCAACTAATAGATTTAAAAAAGGATAGAAAGGAGAAATACACTTTTACTAGGATACTGTCTTAGGTATTTTTTTATGTACAGTATCTTGTTTATTCCTCACAGCAGCCATACTAGATGGGAGTTTCGTTCTTAGTTTAAAAAATCAGGACTCTGGTTTGGAGAGCTGAAGTCACTTGCACAAGGGTCGTAGAGTTTGAGTTGTAGAGCTGGAACGTGAGTCTAGGTCCTTCTAACGCTGAAGTTTGTGCATATTTCCCATAGATTGGGTAATATTTAACTGTTTCAATATAAACAATCATTTGTGTTCTAACACATCAGATCTACATTTATCTGAGTTTTTAATCTTTTTGATGTTTGCTATACACACACTTCCATATGTACATGATTTCTGAGCTTAGATAAACCACATCACTCTTTTTTTTTTCTGGGTCTCAAATTCTCATCTTCAAGATGAAGGAATAAGCCCTAAACTGCTTTCCAGTCTGCTAGTCTGTGATGGAAGGACTCTCTGACAGTCCTTGTGACAAAACATCAGTAGAGGGGTTGAACTGTTTTCCTTAAAATGGCTTTGGGCTATGAGCAATATTACACCATGATATCCTGATTTCTATACAGCCTGGAACTGATTGCTTGCATTAATGAGATAGCTCACTGGACATCTGAGCCAACACACTTGTATTAGCTGTACCATATTGACCTTATTTATTTTCCTAATTGACTAAACTAAATAGAATGTTGAACACTAAACAATACCCTTTAAAGTTCTAACCCTTCTCCCCAAGTATCAAACACCTTCCAATAATATGAGTCATTTAGTGCCTCAGAAGAATGGACATCTTCTGTGACGATGGTTTCATCTACAGATATAATTCAACTAGGAGGGGAGGGAAGGCTCAGAGCATCTTTATGCAAGTTGGTCCCCTGTCTAGTTTTAGTGAGTTGGATCTAGGTACCATTTAATGAGGACTTTTAAAAAAGAGTAATATCATTTAAAAATTGATGACAGAGAAACAAGGAGATAGGGATTCCTCAATCTAGGCTTTCTGTTTCTAGGAAATGTAAGGCAAACTAATAATATGCAAGTGAAAAGCAGTATGATACTATCTTAACTCTTTCATTAAAATCTAGAAATCTAATTAAACATAAAAGTGTTAATTTTTAATTAAAGAATGTTAAATTGCTTCGAAG
>NW_012102743.1:244738-247461 GCF_000951045.1 Mandrillus leucophaeus | reverse complement strand
TGTGAATAATGCTGCAGTGAATACAGGAGTGCAGATGTTTCTTCAACGTGTTGATTTCATTTTCTTTGAATATATATCTGAAGTGGAACTGCTAGATCATGTGATAGTTCTTTTTTTAACTTGTTGGGTAATGTTCATGCACTTATATATGGAATCTAAAAAACTCAGACTCATAGAAGCAGGAAGTGAAATGTTGGTTTAACAGGAGCTAGGGAAGGGGTGGGATGTAAGGGGAAATGTTGGTCAAAGGGTAAAAAAGTTTCACTTAGGAGAAATAAGTTCTGGAGAGCTATTTAAATGCATGATGACTACAGATGATAGTAATGCATTGTACACTTGAAAATTACCAAGAGAGTAAGAGTAGATTTTAATACTCTCATCACAAGTATTAATATATGTGGTGATGTATATGTTAATTTGCTTGGTTTAATCATTCCTCAATGTGTATGTGTGTGTGTGTGTGTGCGTGTGTGTGTATTCTTCTCTCAAAACATCATATTGTATATCATAAATATAAACAATTTTTGTTAATTAAAAAGTAAAATTATTGAATACACTAGAAAAAATCAGCATTTGGTTTAAAATAATATGATAATGCAACATTTTTATACAATGAAGCAGCTCATAAATGCTTAAGCATAGGGTCAGGGAATACAAAGACAATAAAACTCTAATTAAAATAACCCAAAAAAGAAGGTAGCAAAAATTTCAAAATATGGAAGCTAGCTATAACAATGAACACTAGTATTAGGAAAATTTGCAACAGCCATTAAACTCTAATATTAGCCTAATGATATCAAAGTCCATGGAGAGTCCAAGTAGGAGCTGGAGTCTTGCAGACTTCAGGAGCCATCCTAGGCCCCTGGTATTATATGCATTGTAATTCAGTGAATAGTTCCAGATTTTTGAACTTCTCAAAAGAGAGTTAGAACACTGTGACAGTTGCTTCATTTTCTGTTCCTACCAAGCTAAAAGCCTTAAACAGAGGCTTCAAAAGTATCCCTAAGTGTTTGCTTCCTCTCTCTGCTCTGTATTTGCCACTGCTCACCAATCATTTAGATTTGTATTTGTTGCAACTTATTTGGCCATCTAGATGCTAAATAACAAGGCTATCCAGAATAATTTATCTGCTGTACTACAGGAAGCAGAAGTGCTTCTTCATATTGAATTCTAAATGTGAAATTATTATTTATTGATAATTCTGGGGGAGAGTGAGGCATTGAAATTCCATAGAGACAGCCTTAGAGCAAAATACAGTCTTCTGGGGATACTATATTTCCTGTTAATCACTTTCTTCTCAATGCTGACAACACCAAGGATTATAGAAAGTATCGCTCTATTACGTAACTCCTTAATTTCTAACTTTTAAATCTATTTTAGTTTTTAATCTCCATAAAGGCAAAACTATGTTTTTCATCTTTTATATGCACTTTAGTACTTGTAAAATTCTGGGCCAGCATGAAGGCTCAACAATTTTGTGTTAATTGATTAATTTAATTAATCACTGAATGAGGCACTATTTGTTTGACCTAAAATAGCCAATAAATTTTGTCCATTCAGTGATTAAACTAGAAGAGCTGCTTGGTTTGACTTTTTTTTTTTTTTCAGGGACCAACTTTCACATCAGTTAATTAAAAAAATAAAATAAAATTACTTCCAGGGACAGTATAGATAAAACCTGAGGAACTCTTTCAAACACTTTGATATCATCAAACTGAAGATGTTTTCATTGATCACTGCGTTTTGGGGTCTGTCCGGGAGCATTTGAAGACGGTCATGTTCTCTTTTATGAAACGGGGGGACCATAAGCTTATGAGGAAGAAAGGGCCTTATGCAAACTTCTGCCAGACAGACTTGGAGTTTCTGAAATACAGCTTAACTGCAGTGATTGATTTTTTTCCACTTAAGTAGCATAAAGGTGATACAATATGAGGCAAGGACATAAACCATGTTCGGGAAGCCAACACCTCATCTGGTAGTCTCTCAGTCAAAGATACATCAAACTTCAGTCTGAAATGAAAGTCTACCATGCAGGAACTCTGTCCAGTTTTCTTTATGGATGTGAGACTGGATCTGTTACTGGTGCATAACTTCCAGGACACCACTATCCTGCCATATTTCATATTAGCTGGCAGACGGTTTCCAAATGCCGGGATCTAGGAAGCAGTTGATCATCAGGTGTTGACAATAGTACCATTACAAATCAGTTCCACTAGGCTGGACATCTGTAGGGAGTGAATAACAAAATCTCTCAGTTCCAGGGCAGAGAAGGCAGCATACCATGGTTCCTTATAGGAGTATTATTTGTATGCAAAGATATACCACGTTGTTAACTTTAGTTCATAGTGATCCAGAGGACATTTTTTATCATTTAATACACATCCACTATGTATAAGAACTTTGACATGTACTAAGAAAGTCGAGATGAATAAGAGAGTGTTTAGCTCAGTGTTTGTTATTGAATTAAACTACTTAAAATAGAATATCCTGAGTGCCATATTAGTACATTCTCATACTGCTATGAAGAAATACTTGAGACTGGGTAACTTATAAAGGAAGAAGGTTTAATTGATTCACAGTTCTGCATGGCTGGGAAGGCCACAGGAAACTTACAATCATGCAGAAGGGGCAAAAACATCTTTCTTCACAAGGTGGCAGGAGAGGGAAGTGCCAAGCAAAGGGGGAAATACCCCTTATAAAACCATTGTATCTTGTGACAACTA
>NW_012102743.1:240552-242778 GCF_000951045.1 Mandrillus leucophaeus | reverse complement strand
ATTTCTCTAAAATCTCAACTCATCCATTATCTTATCTATTATAGATAAGAAGTTGAGTGCTAATGTTATATTTTTTTCTGAATCTCTTATTCATGAAGTCTGAAATTTGGAATGCAACTAACAAGTAACTCTTCCATCTTTCCTTTGTTGTGTTCCAGGTTGGAAACAATAGAGGCATATTACTACCAATTTTGCAGGTCAATAATACTAACAAGAATTGTTCTTATAAACACCAAGTTGAAATTAAATATTAATTCTCAACTGTTTTCTAAGAGCTGCTAGTATAGTAAATGCAAAACCAGATATATGCCTAACAAGCAAGCCCAGTATTAAAGGCTATAGCTGGAATGCATGTCTCTATCTTGTACAATGCCAGATGATCCTCACCTGGGTTGTCTGTAATTGTTTTTTAGGTTCATATTTCTCTCCTACTTTTCAAAGCCAGTTAATGATGACCTAATATGAATGGAAATAGCTATGGTATATGCATATGTGTGACGAAGTAGGGTATAGCTTTTGGTGAGCACTAGTGTTTTAACAGCAACTACATTGGGGACGTCTCTATGTCACGTATTGCTTAAAATAATCCTCCTGGATAGGTTTTATAGTCTGAAATTTATGGATGAAAACCATGAGGCCACTAAGTCCATATGTGGTAGATACAGAATTAGAGTGCAGTTTTGTGTTATCTGTCTTCAAAGCTCTTCTTCTTAAGGTTTTGGCTCACTTTCCTTCTGTCTATGCTTATTTACTTTGCAAACAGAAGCATGGCTTTAATATAATGTATTTAGCTAAGTTAAAGCTGCAGGCTTGCACAAAGCTTGTGCCTGATCTCATCTTGCATTTTTCTTATTTGTACAAAAATATGTTGTCTTCTCTAGGGACAACTGTCTCCTTTATCTACCTATTTCCAGTGAAATATAGATTATTTTGTATAATCAAGCTATTTACATGAGTTGCTACTAAAAATGAAATACCACACTGTCTATTTTAAGATTAATGCCTTCAATTATTTGGTAAAAGTTGTGTGCATATGCGAGAGAGAGAGAGAGAGAGGGAGAAAGAAAGAGAGAGAGAGAGAGTGTGTGTGTATTTGCAAGATTTTCAGACCAAAGAGTAGCTGCCATGCAATTTTCAGGATATATTAACATTAATTAACAAAGAAAAAAATATATTAAAAATATGTTAAAAAATATATTAACAAAGAAAAATAACTAAGGTAGATAACAGTTTGAAAGTGAAATGGTTTTTCTATGCCTGGCTTCACTTAGCATAATGTCCTCCAGATTCATCCATGCTGTTGCAAATGACAAGGTTTTTGTTCTTTTTTAAAGCTGAATAATATTCCAATGTGTACCTATATACCACATTTTCTTTATCCATTCATCCATTGATGAGCAGTTAGATAGATTCCATACCTTGGCTATTGTGAATAATGCTGCAGTGAATACAGGAGTGCAGATGTTTCTTCAACGTGTTGATTTCATTTTCTTTGAATATATATCTGAAGTGGAACTGCTAGATCATGTGATAGTTCTTTTTTTAACTTGTTGGGTAATGTTCATGCACTTATATATGGAATCTAAAAAACTCAGACTCATAGAAGCAGGAAGTGAAATGTTGGTTTAACAGGAGCTAGGGAAGGGGTGGGATGTAAGGGGAAATGTTGGTCAAAGGGTAAAAAAGTTTCACTTAGGAGAAATAAGTTCTGGAGATCTATTTAAATGCATGATGACTACAGATGATAGTAATGCATTGTACACTTGAAAATTACCAAGAGAGTAAGAGTAGATTTTAATACTCTCATCACAAGTATTAATATATGTGGTGATGTATATGTTAATTTGCTTGGTTTAATCATTCCTCAATGTGTATGTGTGTGTGTGTGTGTGCGTGTGTGTGTATTCTTCTCTCAAAACATCATATTGTATATCATAAATATAAACAATTTTTGTTAATTAAAAAGTAAAATTATTGAATACACTAGAAAAAATCAGCATTTGGTTTAAAATAATATGATAATGCAACATTTTTATACAATGAAGCAGCTCATAAATGCTTAAGCATAGGGTCAGGGAATACAAAGACAATAAAACTCTAATTAAAATAACCCAAAAAAGAAGGTAGCAAAAATTTCAAAATATGGAAGCTAGCTATAACAATGAACACTAGTATTAGGAAAATTTGCAACAGCCATTAAACTCTAATATTAGCCTAATGATATCA
>NW_012102743.1:205566-239402 GCF_000951045.1 Mandrillus leucophaeus | reverse complement strand
CATCTGGTAGTCTGTCAGTCAAAGATACATCAAACCTCAGTCTGAAATGAAAGTCTACCATGCAAGAACTCTGTCCAGTTTTCTTTATGGATGTGAGACTGGATCTGTTACTGGTGCATAACTTCCAGGACACCACTATCCTGCCATATTTCATATTAGCTGGCAGACAGTTTCCAAATGCCGGGATCTAGGAAGCAGTTGATCATCAGGTGCTGACAATAGTACCATTACAAATCAGTTCCACTAGGCTGGACATCTGTAGGATGTGAATAACAAAATCTCTCAGTTCCAGGGCAGAGAAGGCAGCATACCATGGTTCCTTATAGGAGTATTATTTGTATGCAAAGATACACCACGTTGTTAACTTTAGTTCATAGTGATCCAGAGGACATTTTTTTATCATTTAATACACATCCACTATGTATAAGAACATTGACATGTACTAAGAAAGTCGAGATGAATAAGAGAGTGTTTAGCTCAGTGTTTGTTATTGAATTAAACTACTTAAAATAGAATATCCTGAGTGCCATATTAGTACATTCTCATACTGCTATGAAGAAATACTTGAGACTGGGTAACTTATAAAGGAAGAAGGTTTAATTGATTCACAGTTCTGCATGGCTGGGAAGGCCACAGGAAACTTACAATCATGCAGAAGGGGCAAAAACATCTTTCTTCACAAGGTGGCAGGAGAGGGAAGTGCCAAGCAAAGGGGGAAATACCCCTTATAAAACCATTGTATCTTGTGACAACTACCTGTCACAAGAACAGCATGAGGGTAGCTGCCCCCATGATTCAGTTACCTCCCTCCACACATGGGGATTATGGGAACTATAATTCAAGACGAGATTTGGGTAGTGACATAGCCAAATCATATTCCACCTGTAGCCCCTCCCAAGTCTCATGTACTCACATTTCAAAACACAATCATGCCCTTTCAATAGTCCCTCAAAGTATTAACTCATTCCAGCATGAACCCAAAAGTTCAAGTTCAAAGTGTCATCTGAGACAAGGCAAGGCCCTTTTGCCTACAAACCTGTAAAATCAAAAGCAAGTTAGTTACTTCCTAGATACAATGGAGATACAGGCATTGGGTAAATCCATCTACTCTAAATGGAAGAAATTGGCCAAAGCAAAGGTGCTACAGGCTCCTTGCAAGTCCAAAATCCAATAGGGCAGTCATTAAACCTTAAAGTTCCAAAATGATCTTCTTTGACTCCATGTCTCACATCCAAGTCACACTGATGCAAGAGGTGGGCTCCCTTGGCCTTGGGGAGCTCTGCCTCTGTGGCTTTGCAGGGTACACCTCCCCTCCTGGCTGCTTTCACAGGCTTACATTGAATGCCTGCAGCTTTTCTAGGCTTGTGGTGCAAGCTGTTGGTGGATCTACTGTTCTGGGATCTGGAGGACGGTGGCCCTCTTCTCACAGTTCCACTAGGCAGTGCTCCAGGGGAGACTCTGTGTGGGGGCTCTGGCCCCACATTTTCCGTCTGCTCTGCCCTAGCCAAGGATCTCCATGAGGGCTCTGCCCCTGCAGCAAACTTCTGCCTGGACATCCAGGCATTTCCATACATCCTCTGATATGTAGGCAGAGGTTCCCAAACCTGAATTCTTGACTTCTGTGCACCTATGGGCCAACGCCATGTGGAAGTCACTAAAGCTTTGGGCTTGCACACTCTGAAGCAATGGCATGGACTGTACATTGGCCCCTTTTAGCCATGGTTGGGATGCAGGGCATCAAGTCTTGAGAATTCACAAAGCAGCAATGTCCTGGGCCTGACCCATGAAACCATTTTTCCTTGTAGGCTTCCAGGCTAGTGATGGGAGGGGCTGCTGTGAAGGTCTCTGACATGCCCTAGAGACATTTTCTCCATTGTCTTGGAGATTAATATTTGGCTACTTGTTATGTAAATTTCTACAGCGGGCTTGAATTTCTCCCCCCAAAATTGGTTTTTCTTGTCTATCGCATTGTCAGGCTGTAAACTTTCCAAACTTTTATGCTCTGCTTCCCTTTTAAACATAAGTTCCAATTTCAGATCATCTCTGGTTGATGAGATTCTTCTGGTTACCAGAAGAATCCTAATATCTGATCGTGACTCAAGGCCTTCATATTTTTTTCTACCTAATTCTTCATACTTTCTGTAATAATTATTAATACTTATTTTATGACCTTTTTTGTTTTTGTTTTTGGATGCTGTTGTTTATTTTTCTAATAATTGCAACTTTAGATTCAGGGGATACATGTGCAGATTTATTATATGGGTATATTGCATGATGCTGAGATTTGGAGTACAATTAATCGTGTCACCCAGGTAGTGCACATAGTACCCAATAGTTGGTTTTTCAACCCTTCCTCCCATCCCTTCCTCCCCGCGTTAGTAGTTTCCATTGTTTATTGTTACCATCTTTACGTCCATGCATACCCAATGTTTAGTTCTCATTTAAAAGCCAGAACATATGGTATCTGGTTTTCTCTGCTCAGGATAATGGTTAATGGCCTTTTTCTCTGGAGATTTTAGAGGTGCTATACAATGAAAATATAATGTGAGACACAAATGCAAGCCAGTTACTTATAGTAGTCCCCCCCTTATGTATGGTTTCACTTTCCCAGGTTTTGGTTACCCACAGTATAGCACAGTAAGATATTTTGAGAGAGCCAACATATTTTTCTATTATAGCATTCTATTCTAATTGTTCATATTATTAGTTACTTTTGCTAATCTCTTATGGTGCCTAATTTATAAGTTAAAATTTATCAGAGGTATGTATGTGTAGAAAGAAACATAGTCTATATCAGGTTCAGTGCTATCCACAATTTCAGGTATCCACTGGGGTCCTTGGAATGTATCCCTCACAGACAATCAGGAATGTAAAGTTAAATTTTCTAGCAGCCACATTAAAATAAGCAAAAACAAAATAGCAAATTAATTTTATTAATATATTTTATTAACCCAGCATATCCAAAATGGTATTATTTTAACATGTAATAACTAAAAAAAATGAAGTGAGATTTTTTATATTACTTTTCATGGTTAGTCTTCAAAATCTGGTATGTGTTTTCATTGACAGCACATCTCAATTTAGACAAGCCATCTTTCAAGTAGCCAACAGGCACATGCCGTTAGTGGCCATTATGTTGGACCACACAGCTTTGAAAGAATTTCATGTGGGCAGAAAGACAGTATATGAGTCTTGTTACTCCTTTTTCATTGTTCCTAGTATAGCACTTAGGGTTCAAAATATTTGATGAATAAATTAATATTTTTAAAGGCTCTTGACAGTTTTAGCTAAAGAGGGAGTCGGGTATCCAAGAATGATTCCTCTAAGCAATGGATTTGGGCCTATATTTTTAAAGTCAAAACAACACTCTTCATTAGTGGCACAACTAAGTTTTGAAAAGTATTTAGAAAAAAGGCAACAGCCCACTGAATCTCATTAGTGAATAGATTTAAAAAGAAACCTTTGAATGTGAAATACTACAGCATGTTTCTACAAAGGGCTAGTGTGTACTAATGAGGAGGTAATGGTGGTGTCTGGCTGTGTTGTAATTGCATTTAGAGAGTGTACTTCATCATTGCATTACAGCAATCTCTTAGATATCCTGTGAGTGAGAATTCAGTGTGTGAATTATTTGAACCCTTTGTTTTTTTTAATTCTCTTCTTTTGCTATTTTGTCACTTATCTGTTTAATTACTTATGAACCTTGGAGATTAAATGTATTACAGACTAAAGAAGTGAAAACTAGGTCAGTGGAATTTAATTACTGAGAAACCTTTATTGAAAGCATTTAAAACAAACTACAGCTATAATAATCACCAAACATCATTGGAAGTTACAACTCAGAAGATAATCTTTTTTGAGCACAAAAAATACCAATTATATTCAACATAACTTGAGAAAAAAAGCAATTTAAGTAGGGCAAATAAAACCACCTACATTATCTACATTATCATCCTGACGCATCTGTACAGTAACTAAGCAAGCCAGTTTAATTTACAGAACTAATCTGGCAATACTCTTAAAGTTTGTCTGACAACATGTAATTAGAAAAGAATTGAACTCATTTCTGAAGGCAAATGCTAAGAAATGTTATATGCCACTGATCCACTACCAAGAAAGTAAGGACCATCCATTCAGCTCAAAGGTTTTGAAAAATCAACATTTAATGTCCAGTTCTCTTTATACACACACACACACACACACACACACACGTACATACACACACACACACATATACATAAATGTGTGTGTATATATGTGTATATATGTGTGTTTATATTATAGACCTTCATCTTCTAGAACAGTCTTAGGTTCACAGCAAAATTGAGTGGAAGGATACAGAGATTTCTCATATACTCACTGGTCAATTCCCTTTTCCATGAACAAATCACTAATCTCTCAGCCAGGTTTCCTGGTGGAAGACTCCAAGGTCTAAGATGCTGTGACAAAAAGGAGTGTGGTGTGTTATAAGTCACAACATTTCTCTGGAAAAAAAAAAAAAAAAAACGATTTTCATATGAGAGCCTATCAATTCGTTTAAGTAGATAACAAATATTGAACACTTACTTTGTGTCGTCTTTGGGTTAAATATTATAACACATTTAAAAGCAGTTTAAAGCTTAACTACTCCCTTTTAAAAGCCAGTGATAACAGAGACAAAACAATTAGAGAAATATTAGGCAGGAGACTATAAGGAACTACTTCTTCATGGAAAAAAAGTTCTGAGGAAGGGTAGATCAATGAGGTTACAGAAATGAGGAAAGACTTCACGGAAGGAATGGAATTTGAATTTCAGTTTGAAAGCTGAGAAGTGGAGAAGACAGAGAGCAAAGGTGTAGAGCTGTGAGCCGAGTGGCATGTATGAGTTGCTGGGGTGAAGTTGAGTGTGTGCTGGGAAGTACGAAGGGATTATAGTGGAAGGTAAAGTTGAGAATCTTGAAAGCCAGGCAGAAAGATTCTTGGATTTTACAAAAACAAGCTGCCAAGTCACAAATTCTAGGGATGTAAGATTCCTCATTGTTCAAAATAATTGAAATGTCTTTCATCTAGAGGCAGAAGACAAGATTCAGTTATTTCTCTATCAGACTTAGGAGTATATAAAAATTGAGATACATTTTTAAAGACAAATGATGAATGTAGCAAAACATGGGAGGCCTAAGTGGCTGAAAGAGAAGAATGGATAAAGAGTGACTAAAAAGTTATCTTTTAGTGTGATTGCTGAAAAGCATGATCTCAGAAAGGATAATGTGCTTAAGGTTGAAAAAAGATACAGTTGTTTTGGGACATTGTATTAGTCAAGATAGCTTATACTGTGTAAGCATTCTTCCCAATTCTCAGTGTCCTAATGTGACAAAAATATATTTCTTGTAAGAATGGTTGGATTCTCTCCCTAGTGCCTCCCCAGGGCGGCCGCATGCCATGTGATAACTCAGTGGTATTCTCAAGACAAAGCTTCCTCCTGGTCACAGTGGTAGGAGAAGAGAAATGGGGAAACCATACAGTTTTGTCAGAATTGATACTTTACTTTTGCTCACACATTCATCAACTAAAACTGTCTTATTTCCCTCGATTAACTAAAGGGTAGCTTCACTGGTGTAGTCTCTTATTATATCCAGGAAAAAAAAAAAAGGACAAATATTGATGAGTATTCAAAAGGTCAAAAATAGACATTTGCAGGGTGAAAATATCTACAGTGTAGTTAAACATACAGGGTTCAGGTTCATTTGATAGCTAAAAATAACATCTGAGTATCATCATTATAAATGTTCATTTTGCTCTATTACAGAAGTTAACATTTATCTGCAGTAGGATTAGAAGGATGAAGTGGCAAATTGTGCACATCTATAGGAAGGATATCTTGAATTGGAACTCAAACCTGGTCTGAAAGTAATGCCCTACTCTTAATCATTGTATTAATATTGAACAGGCTTGTTCTTCCTGTGGTGCAGGAAGCCAATGACTAAGAAGATGAGCTTTGCAGTAGAGAAAAAATTTATTCACAGGGCAGCCCATTAAGGATACAGGAGAACATCTCTCAAATTCAGCTCCTAGAATATAGGGCTTGAGGGTATTTGTGGGGTCAAGCAACAGGGTGGTCTAAGGTGTGGGGACAGGCAATTGGTCATACAGAAAATGAAGTAATTGGTGATCTGTGCAAGCATAGTGAGAGTTCAGGGGTCTTCCTAGGACACATGTTCAGACAATGGCAGCATTAGCATAATATGAGGGAGATGTTTTTGGTTCTCTGATGTCAAAAGGTTTCTTATTGCCTCTCAGGCATTTGCAGAGGCCCAGTGGAAGGGTCGGTGGTCTCAGCCAGTTCAAGCTGGACAAGAGCTTCCCTCAAGTTAGTGAAAAACAACTTGAGTAATCATTACCTGGAGACACATACTTTAGAGGTTTCATCTCTACGGAAGCTAGTGAAGGTTCAATTACAGTGTTTAGCAGTGCAGCTTTCAACTAGATGGGTTAAAAAAAATCAAGAAGCAAGTAACTAAAAAGATTAGCCCTCAGTTTCAGTATTATACTTTTTCCCTTACATACATCACAACTGAGTTAGCAATTCGAACTGAACAGCCCAATTATAAAATGGTTATCAACACATTATTAAACTGAATAGAAAAGTAAGTTCAAATATGAATTTTCCTGGTCTGTGGGCTGATTGCATATGGTATGGCACTTTTTTTTTACCCTATATTCAGATTATAAAGTAAATGATCCTACCCTCAGAGGTAATTTCCTGGGGTGGCTGTTGTGAAGTTTTACATGGGATGCAGTACACATCGTAAGGAGACCACAGCTATTGTGGGCAGGTAGATTTCAGGCTGAGCCCTGGTCCTGACAGCTACCATCTGGGAACACTGTGTCCATCAGCTGGTGTAAGAACCATCATTGAACTTTACAGGGAAATCTGTGTTTGGACTAATGCTTTAGCAAAACACCAGCAGATGCTCTTTTAGCTACCTTCCCCAATATTTTTATTGCTAGGTGAGAGTAAGAATCAATATCTTTATTCTGGGGTGGGTATGTGAGACTGTGCTGTCAATAAGAAGATCATTATCATTGTTGTTCATTGAGGGGTCATCACTGTTTTATCATTCAAGTCCTTCAACTTACTGACTCAGACTCTCTCCGGAAACAACATGACAATCTTATCAGATCTATTTTTGTCAATTGCGACACATGTAAAATAGTCCTGCTAGTTGAATCCACTTAATCTACTCTAATGACAAGGAGGGTCTCCTGTGAAAAATAGTACTGACCAAAAAGAAGAAATGTGTTGAAAAGTTTGGGAGGAATCTGTGTCAACTAATTCCTCTATGATGCCAATGTGAACATTTGCCACCTTAAAATTTAATAGTAAAAGCAGATTAAAACAAAACAAACACTATTATAGTCAAAACACTATACTCTGTGATATTACAATAGATGACATCATCCCTGCTTTAGATAAATGCTCTATTGTTTCTCAAATTTAGCGTATCTATGGAGGGCTTATTAAAGCACAGATTGCTGAGTCCCACCCCACAGTCACTGATTCAGTAGATCTGGGGTGGAGTCTGAGAATTTTTATTTCCATTAGTTTCTAGGTGATGCTGGTGCTATTGTTTTGGGAACCATGCTTTGAGAACCACTGTTATTCTCAGACCTACTGAATCAGAAACTCTGAGGAGGGCACCTAGTACTCTGTGTTTAAGCCATTTAGGTAACTCTGATGCATGACAGTTTAGAAATCACTGATCCAATAATATTGAACAAACTCTGCATGTTTTTTTACCATGTAAATTTACCTTTACCAAGCAGATGGGCAAAGTTCAAAGGAAGAGATTCCAATTTCATTGGCCTGCCTTTTAGTGGGGATCTATTATGTTAGTGGGGCTTTATTTATATACTGCTAGGAGCCAGGGAAATTAAATAAGATAGGATCCCTATTTTCAGGAGCTAACAGTCCAGTAATGGAGACAGTCATGTAATCAAATAAATGCCAAGACATGTAATCAAATAAATGCCAAGATGTGTAATCAAATAAATGCCAAGACATGTAATCACATAAATGCCAAGATACCATTATGTAATCTTACACATAGATGGCACCTTTAAATGTAGTGGTTTGAGGAAGGGGTGAGGACCAGAAAAGGCAAAGGGAGGAGCCTTTAGGCACAGTGTTTAAATATCACATCCTCTGTGAAACCTGACTAGGGTCTTAAAAAGTTATTTATCCAGGTGGATAGGAAGGAGAGGGAGAGGCATTTCAGGCAGAAGGAATAACATTGCAATGAAACATTTCTGGAATATTAATTATTGGAATGAAACATTCAAGGAATGTTAACTAGATGGGTATGACACATTTAGGGGAAATTAGCTAGTTAGATACAAAACATTTCAGGAATACTAACTAGTTTGGTTTGACAGGAGTAAAGGACATTCACTGAGGAGCCTGCAGATGGAGCAGAGCTGATAGGCTCCTGGCACACATTTTAACTGTTTGCTAAAATGTTGACTTACTAGTATCCAAGTTGTAAACTGCCATGTCCCTTAACTCCCTTGCGTGATCCTCCCACTGGCAACTGACTGCCCTTCCCCTTTCCCTTCAATGTTCTGCAAATCTAACAACTAAAGGGTAATTGCTCTACAATGAAGGAGGCCTCTGAATCCCTTGCTTCAGGGCTACTACTGTTTGTTTTTGACTTGTTGGTGCCCAAGCCTTGCTGGCTTTTAATGTCATCCCTAAATTGAAGAAATTGGAGTGAAAATGTAGTAAGACCAGATCATGAGGATGCCACAGTTAAGGACTTTGAATTTTGTATCGTAGATATGTTCAGAAAGGATAGAGGGGGCCTGTGGCGTTTTTGGATGATTGCCTATCATGACAGAGGAGGAAACATGCAGACATAACTTGCTTTATTATACTTTGCTTTATTGTGCTTCACAGATAATGCAGAGGTTTTTGTTTTTGTTTTTGTTTTTTTGGGACAGAGTCTCACTGTGTCACCCAGGCTGAATTGCTGTGGCACGATCACAGCTCACTGCAACCTCTGCCTCCTGTGTTCAAGTGATTCTGGCACCACAGCCTCCCGAATAGCTGGCACCTCCCGAATAGCTAGCACCACAGGTGCGCACTGTCACGCCCAGCTTTTTTTGTATTTTTTAGAGAGACAGGGTTTCACCTTATTGCCCAGGCTGGTCTGCAACTCCTGAGCTCAAAGTGATCCTCCAGCCTTGGTCTCCCAAAGTGCTGGGATTGCAGGCGTGAGCCACCACACCCAGCCACGGTTTTCACAAATTGAAGGTTTCTGGCATCGAGCAAATCATAGATGTCATTTTTATAACAGCATGTTCTTACTTCATGTCTCCATGTCACGTTTTGGTAATTCTTGCAGTATTTCAAAATTTTATTATTATGTTACAGTGATCTGTGATCAGTGATTTTTGATTTTACTGTCGTAATTGTTTCAGGATGCCACAAACTACACCTATAGGAGAGAATGAATTTATTTCATAAATGTTGCATGTATTCTGACTGCTTCACCTACTGGCCGTTCTCCATCTCTCTCCTTTTTTGTGGACTTTCTGTTCCCTGAGACATAAAAATATTGAAATTAGGCCAATTAATAACTCTGCAATAGTCTCTAAGTGTTCAAGTGAAAGGAGGGGTCTAATGTCTCACTTGAAATCAAAAGCTGGAAATAATTAATATTAGTAAGGAAGGCATGTCCGAAGCTAAGATAGACCCAAAAGCTAGGCCTTGTGTATCAAACAGCTAAGTTGTGAATGCAAAAGAAAAGTTATTGAAGGAAATTAAAAGTGCTGTTCCAGTGAACACACAAATCAGCATGAAGCAGCTTTAGGCTGATTGCAGAAAGTTTTAGTGGTCTGGATGGAAGATCGAAGTAGCCACAACATTCCCTTCAGCCAAAATCTGACCCAGAGAAAGCCCTTAATTCTCTTTAATTCTGTCAAGACTGAGAAGGTGAGGAAGTTGCAGGAAAAAGTCTGAACCTAGCAGAGTTTGGTTTGTGAGGCTTAAGAAAAGAAGCCATCTTCATAACAAAAAGTGCAAGATGAAGCAGGAAGTGCTGAAGGAGAAGCTGCAGCAAGTTATCCAGAAGATCTAGGTAAGATCACTGATGAAGGCGGCGACACTTAGCAACAGATTTTCAATGTGGATGAAACAGGCTTCTATTGGAAGAGGATGCCATCTAGGACTTTCACAGCTATAAAAGAGAAGCCAATGCCAATTTTTAAAGCTTCAAAACATGGACTGACTCTCTTGGCAGGAACTAAAGGAGTTGATGACTTTAAATTGAAGCCAATGCTTATTTACTATTCTGAAAATCCATGGACCTTCAGAATTATGCAGAGTTTGCCGCCTGTGCCCTATAAATGGAGCAGTATAACTCCTGAGTGACAGCACATCTATTTGCAGCATAGTTTACTGAATATTTTAAGTCCACTGTTGAGACTTACTACTCAGTAAGTCTCAAATTTTGAAGAAATGTCTTCAAAATATTACTGCTTATTGACAGAACACTTGGTCACTCAAGACCTCTGTTGGAGGTATACAAAGATATTAATGTTGTTTTCATGCCTGCTAACACAACAAACATTCTGCGGCCCATGGATCAAGGAGTAATTTTGACTCTTGAATCTTATTTTTCTAAAAATACACTTTATAAGAATATAGCTGTCATAGTGATTCCCCTGATGGATCTGGGCAAAGTAAATTTAAAAACTTCTGGAAAAGATTCACCATTCTAGATGCCATTAAGAACATTTATGATTCATGGAAGGAGGGAAAAAACATCAAAATTAACAGGATTTTGGAACAAGTTGATGCCAATCCTGATGGATGGTTTTGAGGGGTTTGAGACTTGAATGGAAGAAATCACTGTAGATGTTGTGGAAATAGCCAGAGAACTAAAATTAGAAGTAGAATCTGAAGATGTGACTGAATTTCTACAACCTCATGATCAGACTTGAATGGATGAGGAGTTGCTTCTTATGGATGAAGAAATAAAGTAGCTTCTTGAGATGGAAGCTACTTCTGGTGAAGATGCTGTGAACCTTGTTGAAATGACAACAAAGGATTTAGAATATTAAATAAATTTGGTTGGTAAAGTAGCAGGATTTGAGAGAATTTATTGCAATTTTGAAAGAAGTTCTTCTGTGGGTAAAATGCTATCAAATAGCATCGCATGCTCCTATAAATGTTTCATGAAAGGAAGAGTCAATGGGTGTGGCAAATTTCATTGTTGTCTTATTTTAAGAAATTGCTGCAGCCACTCCAGCCTTCAGCAGCAACCACCCTGATCAATCAGCAGCTATCAATATTGAGTCAGGAATTACCCCCAGCAAAAATACTATGACTTGCTAAAGGCTCAGATGAATGAGAGAAATTTTTAGCAATAAAGTACTTTTAATTAAAATATGTAGATTTTTAGACATAATTCTATTGTACACTCAATAGACTATAGTATGGTATACACACATGTTTTATATTCACTGGAAAATAAAAAAAATGTGACTTGCTTTATTGCAATATCCACTTTGTTGTGGTAGTCTGGATCAGAACCTACAATATCTCTGTAATATTCCTTTTTACAGAAACTATCTAGAATATTCTAATATTTTCTATGAGATCCTTATCTTTCATAGTATTATAAACACCCTGCTAGTTAGTATTCAGTCAGCTGAAATCCCCAAAACCATGAAATCCCCCACATTTTCACTTCAGTTAAAACTGATGTTTAGTCATGAAGTCTTTGCCCATGTCTATGTCCTGAATAGTATTGCCTAGGTTTTCTTCTAGAGTTTTTTGTGGTTTTAGGTCTTACATTTAAGTCTTTAGTCCATGTCGAGTTAATTTTTGTATAAAGTGTAAGGAAAAGGTCCAGTTTCAGTTTTCTGCAGTGGCTAGCCAGTTTCCACAACACCATTTATTAAATAGGGAATCCTTTCCCCATTGCTTGTTTTTGTCAGGTTTGTCAAAGCTCAGATGGTTGTAGATGTGTGGTATTATTTCTGAGGCCTCTATTCTGTCCCATTGGTCTATATATCTGTTTTGGTACCAGTACCATGCTGTTTTGGTTACTGTAGCCTTGTTGTATAGTTTGAAATCAGGTAGTGTGATGCTTCCAGCTTTGTTCTTTTTGCTTAGGATTATCTTGGCTATATGGGCTCTCTTTTGGTTCCATATGAAATTTAAAGTAGTTTTTTCTAATTCTATGAAGAAAGTCAATGGTAGCTTGATGGGAATAGCATTGAAACACCAAAAGCAATTGCATCAAAAGCCATAATTGACAAATGGAATCTAATTAGACTAAAAAGCTTCTGTACAGTTAAAGAAACTATCATCAGAATGAACAGGCAATCTACAGAATGGGAGAAAATTTTTTCAATCTATCCATCTGATAAAGGTCTAGTATCCAGAATCTACAAGGAATTTTAACAAATTTACAAGAAAAAAAAAAAACAACCGCATCAAAAAATCGATAAATAATATGAGCAGACTGTTTTCAAGATAAGACATTTATGCAGCTAACAAACATGATAAAAAGCTCATTATCACTGGTCATAAGAGAAATGCAAATCCAAACCACAATGAGATACCATCTCACACCAGTTAGAATGGTGATCATTAAAAAGTCAGGAAACAACAGATGCTAGAGAGCATGTAGGAGAAACAGAAACTCTTTTACACTGTTGGTGGGAGTGTAAATTAGTTCAACCATTGTGGAAGACAGTGTGGTGATTCCTCAGGGACCTAGAACCAGAAATATCTTTTGACCCAGCCATCCCGTTACTGGGTATTTACCCAGAGGATTATAAATCATTTTCTTTCTTCCTCCCACTCACTCCTCTTCAGCTACACCCACATGTTCTGGGCAGAGGAAAAAGAACATATGAAATCCCTGAGGAAGACAGTGTGGCAATCCCTCAAGGATCTAGAACCAGAAATACCATTTGATCCAGCAGTCCCATTACTGGTTATATACCCAAAGGATTATAAATCATTCTACTATAAAGATACATGCACGCGTGTGTTTATTGCAGCACTGTTCACAATAGCAAAGACTGGGAACCCACCCAAATGCCCATTAATGATAGACTGGATAAAGAAAATGTGGCACATATATACCATGGAATACTATGCAGCAATAAAAATGGATGAGTTCATGTCCTTTGCAGGGACATGGATGAAGCTGGAAACCATCATTCTCAGCAAACTAACACAGGAACAGAAAACCAAACACCACATGTTCTCACTCATAAGTGGGAGATGAACAATGAGAACAAATAGACACAGGGAGGGGAACGTCACACACTGGGGCCTATAGGGGTTGGCAGACAAGGGGAGGGATAGCATTAAGAGAAATACCTAATGTAGATGACGGATTGATGGGTGCAGCAAACCACCATGGCATGTGTATACCTATGTAACAAACCTGCACATTCTGCACAAATATCAGAACTTAAAGTATAAGAATAATAATAAAAAAACCCTGATATTTAAAATGGAGCCCAAAGAAGTAGAGAGTAGAATTGTGGTAGTTAGAGGCTAGGAGGAGTAGGGACAAAGAGAGGATAGAGAGAAGTTGGTTAAGGGATACAAAGTTACAGCTAGATGGAAGAAATAAATGCTAGTGTTCTGCAGCACTAGGGGATGAATATGGTTAACAATAATTTATTATATATTTTTACAAAGCTAGAGAACAGGATTTTGAATGTTCACAGTATCAAGACATGACACATGTATGAGGTGACAGATATGCTAATTATTCTGATTTTGTTATTACATATTGTGACACATATGAAATATTGTTCTCTATTCCATAATTATGCACAATTATTACATGTCAACTGAAAATGAAATTTAAAAATCTTGATGTTTAGAAAATGCAAAAGATACTTGAGAACAAAAACTTGACTAATCACTTTTGTGTGCCTTTTAGAACTCATGCCTAAGTTTTATTTTTTAGTTAAAGTTCTTTATTTATTTATTGAATCATATTGATTCATCAAAAGGATATTAGATATTCTGTATCATCAAAGAACAAATTATAGTCAGTAGTATTTTAATGTCAAATGCCTATAGGGTGGGAATTTCACTTTTTGAAAAATAAAAATCCTTGCATACTATACATTTAATAACTTTCTCTAATGTTAGATGTTCTGGATCACAGAATTCCTGATTATACCAAGTTTTATTATAGTTTTATGAGAGAAAGATCATTGATACTAAATTTCTTTAGAGTAGCATATTATTAAGAGTGACTGCCTCATCCCCATTAAATAACGTCAGGAGCCTAATCTATATTAACAGGTGGGCTGATAAAATAGGAAATATCATAAGCAAGGGGCAAGGAATTTCATGATAGCCTCTTTTCAAATGTACATGGAAGTATTCCACTTAAGACATAGTATGAAAAAATAAGGTTTGAGCCTATAATTTAAAGAAATATCCCTTTTTGATGATAGGGAAATATATAGACAAATAACAAAGAGGATGCCCCTATTTCTGACAATTATTTATTTGGATGTCAGAGAACTAGATTTATCATGTAATTCAATAAATTTCTGCCTAAGGGTAATCTCTACATAGTCTATCCTAGTGTAACATTTCTTATAAATATGCATATTTGCTACTATTCTTTAATTCTCTTCAGTTATTATTTGAAATATCTGACTCCCTACAGCTTACATTGCAGCAAATTTGACCACAATAAATCAGCTGGAGGAGAGTAATTCATATAATTACTCCATTCCCAAGGATTGCGAGAGTTAAGGCAATGTGTGCTCACATATTTCATCAGACGCCAAATATAATGTCAGCTTGTGAAGGGAGTCACATTGAGTTTCTTCAGGAGAACCATGAAGAGTTCCAGAAGGCTTGGGGAGACTACTGTCAAAATGCGAACAAAAAAGCAAGCTTTCCCTTCCAAGTAAACCAAGGGATAAGACATAGGAGAAATCTTTTCAAGACGCATAAAAAGAACACTCTGCAGCAGATAGTTAACCCTAAGAATTAGAAAACAAACTCTTGGATGATAGAATCAATAAAGAAAGCTGTTAGGGGAGACATTGAGACTTCAAGGACTATCCTGTTACCCAGTGTATTCCTAACTTTCCTCTTTGAGTGGAAAGTAGTTTTATATTTAATTCAACTTTCTTCTGGGATGGTAGTAATTAATGGATTGATGCTGGTTCTTGCTTGCTGGTGGTATTTTCTTCACCTAGGGTCTGATCCTCAGCTTTACCTGCAGTCTCATTTCTCAGTTTGAGAAATGTATTTTACTCATTTCTCAAGAGGAACAGTTTGTGCGACACTGAGCCAAATATAGAAAGCGAACTTTTCAACAAAAGGCGAATTATTTATGCACAGAGATAGAATTCTCTCTAAAGTGCCTCTCATGTAACACCCACTTAAACACAGATTGGAAAATCTGGCCGCTGTTAAACAGACCGAGATACCTAATGCAACTGGTCAGCATGCTCTTTTCTAATAGGAGAATCCAATTGCCAGTAAGCTAAGACTAGGAAAAAAAGTAGTAGTATGAGAAACAAATGAATTTGCTCATGTACATAGCACAATGTCATCTTCATTTTTAAGGGCTGTAACCTGGTAAACTAGCAAGTAGACATTAGTGGGGTCCCCTTTACCCTGGTTCATGCTGAAGTAACACAAAGAGTTTTTACTACTCAAATTGTTTTTCAATTGCCCAAATACCCTTTTGTTACATGGTGTCATATTACAGTTTCCAAGATGGTATGTTTTCACTCAATCATTGTATTTTTAGACTTTTATGTTGCTTTTTTTAAATTATATCCTCAGATTTCAAATTCATGGAATTTTGATGTACCCACTCTATATATTTACTAATAATGATTGTGACTCAGAAATTGTGGCAATAAAATAAAAGTCACAAGAAGACATTTTGCAAGTTGATTGTGGGAAGGTATTTGGTACAGAGGAAAACATGGATACCTTGAAGGCAAACTGACATCAGTTTGAATCTCTTGTCTGGTACCAACTAGTTTTATAAATCTGGGCAGATATATCACTCAACCACTGTAAACTTCAATACACTCATTCATAAAATATAAATATTGTGAGGTACTTTATGATTTTAGGAAGATAAAAATAACTTTATTATTACCAAAAAGATGCCTGATACATAGTAAAAATTCAAAAGATAGCTATAATATTAATATGATTATGATTGTTCTACTGCAGTTTTCTAGGTTAACCAGATCATTATTTTGTATGCAGGGAAGTGGGCAACAGATTTAACCTAAACCAAGATGCATACATTTGTCAACTTACAGAGGAGAGCAAAGTTATAGTCAAATTCAGCTAAAACACACACACACACACACGCACACGCCCGTGCATGCTCCTGGACCTACAATGGGATTACATCCCAATAAACCCACTGCAAGCTGAAAATATTTTTAGTCAAAAACGCATTTAATATTCTTAACCTGATAGTTTCATAGCTTGTGAACATCATAGCTTAGCCTAACCTACCTTAAATGTGTTCAGAACACTTATGCTAGTCTACACTTGGGCAAAATCATCTGGCAGTGCATATACTGTAGAGTATGGGTTGCTTTCCATGGTGATTGTGTGGCTGAGTGTAAGGTGTGGCTTGTCATTGCCCAAGATTGCATGAGTGTCCTATCTGATAGGACTGCCACTTATGATATCCTGCCACTTATCTCCAGCCTAGGAAAAGATCAAAATTCAAAATCTGAAGTAAGGTTTCTACTGAATGTGCATCACTTTCTTATCACTTAAAGTAAAACAAAACGTATGTTGAACTATCGTAAGTTGGGGACTATCTGTATCTATACCTCAGAAGGGTAAAATTCAGGGAAGGTATAGATTTTAATACTCAAACATTTATTTATATTTAGGTATGTGACAAAAGATCAATATGAACCTCCAAAGTGGGTAAGGGATAGACAACATATGTCTAGTAGCTACTGTGCTGTATTGAAAAAAAACTGGCTTTAAGGGTATAAAATTGCAATTTATTGTTAGTATGCTGGGCATTTCCTCATACTTCTACATCTTTAACCTCATAATACATTTGTGAGATATGTGTTTCTAGCCCCATTTTACAGATATAAGAATTAAAGATGGTTTGAACCATAGAAAACAACAGAGCATAGAGATAAAATGGCAGATAAAATGGCTTGTTGTCAGTTACCAAGGAGGGTCCTATACATGGTGAGGGATTGAGCTGCTCAGGAAACATATACCTGGGCTAAAGCCAGGGAGGTAACATTTGCAGAGGGATTCAGAGAGATCCGTGCTGATACATTCTCTGGGTAAGGGAGGAGACCACCCCTCATATTGTCTTATGCCCAATTTCTGCCTCTAAAGAAAGAAAAAGTAAAAACTAAAAGGCAGAAATGATCCACAAACAGACAGCCTGGCGCTACGCCCTGGGACTGGTAGTTAAAGATGGACCCCTGACCTAATTGGTTATGTTATCTGTAGATTACAGACATTGTATAGGAAAGCACTGTGAAAATTCCTATCCTATTTTGTTCCCATCTAATTACTGGTGCATGCAGCTCCCAGTCCCATACCCCCGCTTGCTCAATCACGACCCTCTCACACGTACCCCCTTAGAGTTGTGAGCCCTTAAAAGGGACAGGAATTGCTCACTCGGGGAGCTCAGCTCTTGAGACAGGAGTCTTGCTGATGCCCCCGGCCAAATAAACCCCTTCCTTCTTTAACTTGGTGTCTGAGGAGTTTTGTCTGCAGCTCGTTCTGCTACGTGGGAAGCCTGTCTTCATTCTTAAACCAGGTTCACTCTTCTGTTTGCTTCTATGACACTCTGCTGTTGTATTCATCACACTTGACTAGAATTATTTGAAGTAATCAAATTCTTTTTAGTGCATGTTTTCTTATTCATTAGACATGAATATAACAGGCTTTAGTACATAGATGGTAACAGATGGATGGTTAGATAATGATGTAAATGTGGCAGATTGATCTTTCTCCTCCTTCTCACTCCCTTCCTGAAAAAGGGCCTTTGATAGATGGGGAAAAAAATGAATGATTTCATTAGCACAATGAAGGGAAGATTTATCCTTTATGAGGCAGCCATCATTAGCAAGAGAATGGCTGTTTTGTCCTGTGAGTGTTTTTTCTACAAAACTGAGGGGCTTAATACCCACAATCAGCTATGGGCTCCCACTAGATCTGACAGTAAGTGCACTGGTTTAGATTATGGTACTTACTATGGCAGGAAAAAAAATACAGTGCTTTCAAAAGTAAAAACTTACTTTTGCTCATTTAAGGAGGAAATGATGATGGAAAAGAGGAGAGTTCTGTGTCACATAGTCATTGAGGAATCCAGGCCAACAAGGGCTCTAAGAAATACATTCTACCTGGGAGCCCAGGAGGAAAAGGAAAAGGATTTGTGAAAAGCAAGCTAGCTTTGCCACATTAACCTAAATAGAAAGCCACTCAAGTGTCTAACGCAATTTTTGTGGTTCTCTGAAGACTTGACTTCACAATTTGACTTGTATTTCCTTTAAATAATTTTGTCCTAGTGGAGTAAGTCTTGCATTAATACAGATGCAAATACTGGAACATTATTTTTCTATGCATAAATTGATGATAGTGATTAATTTATACGCTAGTCAATAAAAACATACATTTCTTTGTGTATTACGTAACATATACATATATAGTGTGTGTGTCTACATATATATATATATATAAACATAAAAGGGTTTAGGATAAAGATGTGTGCAGCAGACAGTAGATTTGTATGATGTCAGAGAAAGAATTTCTGGAGGACTCGGGACTACATTACTGTGAGTTTGTCAATCTGATCTCTGTAGAGGACATGGAGGGACAGAACTGATGCAATGAGTTTATACATCTTCATTTTGCCTCATTAAATTTTTAAGAAAATTAATTTGCTTATTAACAGATATACTTTTTAAGCTTTGAAACAATAAATTTACAGAAGTATTGAAAGTACAGTATAAATATATATATATTTTTTCCTGAACTGTTTGAGAGCAAGCAGTAACCTGTTGCCCAAATCACTAGTATTTTAGTGTGCATGTGATTAGCATGTATGGGGTGATATATTACACAGCCATTGTGATTGCAACATCACTTAATTCTCAGATCCCACTTAACAGCCCCATCAATTTTTCCTATTAATGTCCTCTAGAGTAGAATGATAAGTTCAGAAGCATGGGTTACATTTGATTATTATGTCTCTTTATTCTCCTTAAGTCTAGAACGGTTACTTAATCTTTCCTTAGCTTTCATGACCTTGCCACTTTTGGAGATTACAGGTCAGTATTTTGTAGTAGAATGCCTCTCAGTTTGAGTTTTTCATTATGACTAGATTCAGGTCATGTATCTTTGGCAAGAACATCAGAAGTGATTGTGTGTTTTTCTCATTGTATCCTGTCAAATGGTGCACAATTTTTATTATCCCAACTAGTAGTGATCCTAACTTTGATAATTTGATTCTGATGGTGTCTGTCAGGCTTTCCCACTTACCTTTTGTAAGTAGATAGTAAGTTTTTTGTGGGAAGGAACTTTTAACTATGTAAATATCCTGTTCTTCATCAAACTTTTAATCTAGTTGTTTATATCCATATTGAGACATATTTTCTTACTTAATTTCATGCATTACCATCCATTATTGTCACTATTTGTTTTGATATTAATGTGTTCCCAGTTTGGCCAAGTGGAACCCTTCAATCTGGTTTCTGTGTCTTTTTGACATGTTTCTAACTTCTTGGAGCACTTTCTTTCTGTCACAACGTTATGATCTAGGCTTGTACTTGCCCTGCCCCAAACCTAAAATCTATTTTCTCAAGGACCACAAAGTTCGTTTTAGTGGAGGATGGTATTTAGAAGCCAAGATTTTGGAGGTAGATGTGCTCATTTATATTGGAGTGTCATTGCTCCCAGGCCCTTGTAGCAGCTAGCACTTAAAGATATATAAATATATATACACAAAGGCATACATCAATATCTGTATACCTTTCTCTAGCTCTATTTATTAAAAACCACGAGTTTGTACAGATACTTCTAATTCCAATCTAGTAGCACAGGGTTTATTCTAGTTTTCCCATTTCCACATTTGTAACTCATTTATCTGATGGTAAGAAACCTAGCTCCATTGCCTTTATTATACTTGTAAACTTTATCTGCCCACATGTTAACCAACCCACCATCTGCTGTTAATTCCCTCCTTCTGTGTTTCATTCCTTATCTTACTTGTATACACGAGTCTACTACCCTAGGCCATTTTCTTCTCTACCATGGTCAGTCTCCCGCCCCTCTCTGGCTGACTGTCCACTCCAGGGTGCATCCTGGCATGGACTATTCTTGACTCTGCTTGTTTTCTGATACCTCAGGCCAGGCTGGCCCCAAGCATGGATGCCACTGTGGGATCTGACTCCCAACCAGGATGCCCTTCTCCTGCTTGAGCCCTGAAAATCTGCACCAGTCTGGATCTCTGATGAATACCTGCCTCACCCACTGAGACTCTGATTTCCTGTACTAGGTTTCCCCCAACTCTGGAGGTTGCCCTTTTCACCCTGCTTGAGCTCTGACACCACGTATGGGGCCGCCTGTCTGTTGGAATGTTATATTTACCACTCTGGGCTGTCCCCATATGTTGCTTATCTGTTCACCTTGCTTGGGCTGATGCCCTGCATGGGCAACCAGCTTTAACCTTACTTGAGATCTTACACCCCACATCTAGCAACAGTCCACAACCTGGATGTAGCCACCTTCCTCTCACTCTGCTCAGGGCCTCTGACATCTCCTCCTATACTATCACAGCTTCCCCAGCCCACCCCTTACCAGTGTAGCCAACTACCTTCCCTTGCTCCACCAATTACTTTAGGAGTACATTTTTTTAGGAACAGAAGGGAAGAAAAAGGGCAAGAACAGTTGCACTGCCTTTTTAAATGAAGATCCTTGCAGAGATTTGGAGTTATTTCAATTTTTTATTTAGTCATTAATTCATAAAGCAAATATATGTAAGTACCAACTCTTTGTCAGGCACTGATCTGAGTTCTGGGTCTATAGTGCAGTATACAAAACAATCCCCCTGATCCAATGGGCTTATATTCTCATGTAGTTGGAAAGATACTCAGTACTAAAGGAATTAGTTTGGTATTGGCCTGTCCATGTAAGGACACTGGGGCATTAATCTGGTAAAGTGGCCACATAATTAGTCCATCCTGGGCTTGGTGCCATGAAGAAAATTAAGGCAAGAATTTTGTAAAGTGATTTGAGCAGACTTAATGGGAAAGGCAGCCTATAAGAAAAAAGTCCAAATGAGAAAAGTTGCAGGAATAAATGTCCTGGAGACATAAAAGCTCAAGTACATTATAGAGAGGTCAGAGGGCCTTGATCACTAGTTCCAATATTTGGGAGAACTCTTTGAGGTATACTAGAGAATTAGATAAGTAATAAACACTTCTGTGGTGCAAAAGCTAGACCCCATGGGTCTGAACTAAGAATATGCCCTAAGTAGGGCTAAAGTCTAACTATTCCAAGTAGTAATTTGTAATTAGGTAGTATCCAATGATATTCCCCATACTTTGATAACTCATACGGTCTTACCGAAGTTAGAGGCACCAGGAGGCAGCCTGGAGCTATCTTAGTGCTGAGTAGAGAGTGATGGAGAGAAAACAAATTTATCTTCCTTGAACTAGGCATACCCTTCTTCGGCTGTTCTGTTAGACTTGACATGTGACTCTGTGCTCCAACCTACAAAAGGGGATACTTCACTGCTTGAAAGAGAATTTACAGGGATGGGTACCTCTATTTCCAAGGACAAGTCAACCACTGGTGCAGACAAATCCTTCCACACCTACTTGAATGAATTGCTTACTTTTGAGTTAGCTGTGTTAGAAAAATTTAACACCACTGCACCTTGTTTGTGAGGTAGTTTTTAAGGAAGAAGAATAGAGAAAATATTTGCAATGAATTCTGCCAAATAATTCAAAGTCGTCTGCTCAACAGGGAATAACAAAACCAGACAGACTGGATATTTTTTTCTGTTTATGTCCAAACCTACATCTGAGTTCTCTTTAAGATACTATAAAATCAGAATGTCCCACTCAATTTAAGGGTTAGTACAGCTTGGTATATGGATCAATATAGTGGTTTATAGATTTACTGTAGTTTGCCATATAGAATGTAAGTGGCTTATAGGGCCTTCAGGGGCTCGTACTAAGAAAACTGTACCTTTCCTGAGATGATTAAAGAAAGACTGCGAGAAAATACCTGATTCTCTCTCCTTCAAATTTAGCAGAAAATTACCACATTTAATCAAGCAAATAAATAATTTCTTGAGAAGTCAGCAGATGCTAATACTGACTTTCCTAGATGATTTCCACTTTTGTTTTTTGCTTTCTAAAATGTGAAAATAATCACCCTAACAACCATAGAAGTTCTTTCCTTCTGTAAAATATGGGTTTGATTAACTAGAGTATATTTGAACTCATAGGCTCACAACGTAACAAATGGTTGCATTTTCCTTGTTTACTGATTTTCCTTAGATCTATACTTTCACATCTATAGTTGTTTAATCCTCACAGATTATGGTAAAGAGTAGAGGGAGTTAAAATATTCACATTTTAAATACTTATATTTTATTTTCCTGGTAACTAAAAACTTAAATACCTATATTTTGGGGAACTCCACTTTCCTTTGGACTGGTAGGAATTCCTGCCAAATTGACCCTCCCACAGATAGCAGCCATAAACTCTGGGTAAAATTGGAAAAAATTCCTGGCTGGGTGCGGTGGCTCACACCTGTAATCCTAGCACTTTGGAAGGCTGAGATGGGTGGATCACTTGAGGTCAAGAGTTCAAGACCACCCTGGCCAACATGGTGAAACCCCATCTCTACTAAAAATACAAAAATTAGCCAGGCATGGTGACGTGTACCTGTAATCCCAACTACTTGGGAGGCTGAGGCAGAATCATTTGAACCCGGGAGGCAGAGGCTGCAATGAGTCGAGATCGCACTCCAGCCTGGGTGACAGAGGGAGATTCTGCCTCAAAAAAAAAAAAAAAAAAAAAAATTCCTGAGGATAGGGGAAAGTGAAGTGATCAAAAGTGAGCAGATTTTCTAGGGGAATTATACAGAAGAAGGGAAAAACACTGATTGCATTTCCTACTTTTACAGTTTTTAGCCCAACAGCATGTTGTTGTAGTCACGGATTTGAGGGGCAGATAGAGAGAGTTGAAATCAGATAGAAAACCATACAATTTTTCTGTCCTGAAGGACCAGAGGGCACAGTTTGAGACAACCACAGCTGTTAGAGAATACAAAAGAAATCCGAGAAAAGAGAGAACCAGAAACAGAAAGCCCTAAATTCTGAGTAGAAAGTTTGCTCAAATCTCTAGCTGGTCCATGCATCAACCATGCATGAGTATGATGACCTTCAGGCTCTAAAGCTAAGGACAAAAGAACTGAACTGAGATTTGAACAACCATTCAAAAGGTAGAGTTTGGAGCTTGAGTCCAAATACATTAATTGCCTTTTAAAATAGACAATAAAGGAAAATACTCTTTGGAAGAATATAGTAGATCCTAGGGTCCACAACAAACAATATTTAGGACACAATCCAAAATTTCTTCACATATGAGAACCTGGAAATTGTGATCTACTTTGAAGCAAAAAGATAATCAGTGGAGACTGACTCCCACATGACCAAAATGTTAAAACTAGACAAGGATTTTAAAGCAAGTTTTATGACTATGCTCAATGAATGTAAAGAAAATATGCTTATGGTGTTTGAAGTTATAGCATCGCAGAAGAGAAATAAAAACTATAAAACAGAACCAAATAGAAAAAGATATTTCTTATGAATAGTTCTTAACCCAGTGTGGGTCACAGAGTAGATGGTTTATTTCTTTATTTTTGTTTTTATGACTGATTTTATTTCAAATGGCAGATTAACACAAATTAAACTTTATATCTATTTTTCCAGCTTTATTGAGATATAATTGATAAATAAATTTGAATACATTTAATGTGTACATCATAATGATGTGATATTCATGTACACTATGAAATGATTACCACAAACTACTATTAACACAATCAAATCTAACACATCCATCACTTCCCATAGTTACTTTTGTGTTGTGTGTCTGTGAGAACACTTCATGTATATAGAGTAGATGCTTTAAAAATATTTGTTAAATGAAATATTACTCAGAACTTTTGTTTTTTCTTTAACTTTTTGTTTTGAGTCTTACTTTTATATTCTTATTGCCTATTTGTTTAAAATTTGGCTTTATTCTTTAAAGAGTCTTTAGCCCTACCTTATTGATTTCTTCATTCAAGCAGTTACTAGGTATGTACCAGAAGAATGATGATTATGGCAATAGTGATGGAGAAGGAGGAGGAGGAGCAGGAAGAGGAGGAGAAAGACAATTTGCTTCATGAAGACAATAACATTTTATGTATCCCAGGTGCCTAACACAAGACCTGGGACATAGTTAATTACTCTAATTAATATTTACTAAATGGGCTGGGGGTGGTGGCTCATGCCTGTAATCCCTGGACTTTGGGAAGTTGAGGTGGGAGGATTGCTTGAGACCAGGAGTTCAAGCCAGCCTAGGTAATATAGGAAGATTCCATCTCTATAAAAATACAAAATATTAGCCAGGTATGGTGGCTCATGCCAGTAGTCCCAGCTACTTTGGAGGCTGAAAGAGGAGGATTGCTTCAGCTGGGGAGATTGAGGCTGCAGTGAGCTGATTGCACCGATGCATTCTAGCCTGGGTGACAGAATGGAACCCTAGCTCTAGAAAAGTTTTTACTAAATGAATGAGTAAATGAAAAAACAAATGATTGAATACAAATATTCCATAATGTATCCCTGTTTTACTTTATCTTTTATCCACACCTTGGCCTTTTAAATTCTCCTAATGCTGAGCTACCAGTTTCACATTGTCTATTTCTTCTTTTCACTCTTTCTTCTTTGTTCTTTTGGGTGCTCAGCATTTTCTCTCTATGGTTTTATTTTTCACCACGTCTTTTCTGAATCTCTTCTTGACCATCTGTTTTTCAGTATGGATGAGGTGGAATTTACAGATTTGCCACCATTTCTTTTTCAAACGTCTTAGGGTAAAACAAAAACATTAAATTGTAAGACAGTTTTGTATTAATCATAACCGGCTACCTTGCCTGTGAAAGATGCAGTCTTCTAAGTTGCTACTTTTCTTTCACAGAGCCATGATAGTAGCTCCCTTCGGCAGCACCCCATGTAGAGGTTCTTATATTACACTAACAGCGTTCATAGAATAAACGTGTAAGAACCTTGCCTTTCAGGAAGTTATTCAGAAAGTGAAACAACACTGTTGCCTTACTAGTAATAATTAAAAGATAATATTGTTTTCATTGAAAGTAAGAAAACTCAAACTATCCCAGGCATAGAAAGGTAATTTATTAAGGGCCTTATCATAGAAACTCTGGTTTAAGTGTCAAACCAGGAGATAGAATGGTTCAAATGATGTAACCAGACTCAGCCGTGTGCTCACTATCTCTTTACAGTGTTTCCCTCTTACTTTATTTCAACCTTAGGTAGATGTTCTATTTATGACAGAAAGATGCCTTCTGGAAGCTCCAAACTCCCATTTAAGTTCTCTGAGTCCCTCTCTGGGTGCTTACTCACTGAATTGACAGCTTTGGGGCACACGCTATTATGAAAACACTCATTACATCCAGGGCAAGGAATGTGCTCTTGCCCAGGTTGCTTAATGTGTTCACCTGTAGTGGACATTACTACTGCCCTGAGAATATCCCCTCTGATCTGCTTCCCATGCCCTTTTGTCCTGTCCTTGAGTACTGTGTGCTTTGCTGCTATTGTCTTGCAGCTGCAGTCTTCAGAGGATTGGCCTGAACTGTCTTGACTCAGAGAAAGAGAGAGAAAGAGAGTTAGAGACATCTTGGAAGAGAGAGAATGTCTACAAGTCTATATTGGTTCTGGGTCAGCCCATAGTAACTTACTAGACTGAGATATAAAAAGACCAGCTCCCGGCCGGGCGCGGTGGCTCATGCCTGTAATCCCAGCACTTTGGGAGGCTGAGGTGGGCGGATCACAAGGTCAGGAGATCGAGACCAGCCTGGCTAACACGGTGAAACCCCGTCTCTGCTAAAAGTACAAAAAAATTAACCGGGCCTGGTGGAGGGCTCCTGTAGTCCCAGCTACTCGGGAGACTGAGGCAGGAGAATGGCGTGAACCGGGCAGGCGGAGCTTGCAGTGAGCCGAGATCATGCCACTGAACTCCAGCCTGGGCGGTAGAGCGAGAATGTGTCTCAAAAAAAAAAAAAAAAAACAACCAAAAAACAAAAAAAAAAGAACAGCTTCCTTGCTGTGAGGCAAAACAAACTCTAATTTGCAGCTTATACTTCAGAACTCTCTGTCTCTCTGGCATCAAACGATAGACTTTTACCCTAAATAACATGCTTGTATGACTTCCTCCTCTTCCCTATCTTTCTTCTCCCCCTTTCTTGTGGATTATTTGGGAAGCACCTCCTAAAGAAATCATTTGCAATCAAATTCTTGGCTTAGAATCAGCTTCTGAGAGAATCTGACCCAGAAAGTATCCTTGACTACAGGAGTCCAGACTAATATGGAGTCGGAGTTGGAAAAGGAGGCTAAGGAAAATCAACATGCTGTTACCAGATGGGAAATCAAAGCTGGTAGATGAAAACAATAGTATGAGATATAACTTCCAAATTAGTACAAGTTTACTTCTTTTACTGCTTCTTTGGATTCTGTATTTTTATGATGGCAACTATTTCTTCTACAAAACGTGTAGAAACAATTCTTTTTGGCTTGCCTTCTGTCTTTATACTATTAATACAGTTCTGTCTTCCCTTTCAGTTTTGACTTTAGTTGGTTGAGACTCAGATTCCAGCTTATATGGAGATACTTTTCAGATATTGAGAGGTCTCTTCTGTTGTGATCTCTGTGATGCAGTTTGTATAAACTATGTCTGAGCTTGGTTTGCCCATTCCTAATCTTTTTTCATCTTAACATGAGGTAACTCCAGTACTCAGGTTGTATTCTGTAGACCACTTGCTTTAAGGGGACAGATGAACAATCTTGATTTATTTCATTTGCCAATTTAATTCCCAAACTTCTCATTACTGGCATAACAAGATATTATATTTTGCATGTTTAAGTAGCACTTGTCTTTGTTTTTCACTATCTGATTTTAAAGCAAAATGTAATGATTTTGTTCATAAAAATGTGTTTTAAGAATTTTATAATATTAGGGTGTCTTTAATAAGTTCATGGGAAACACATATTATGAGAAAACTATATATAGATTTCAAAATTGTTGCACAAAAATAAATTTGTACTAACTTGTTATAACCTATCTGTATAGGATCTAGTTTGAGGTACCAAGAAGAATAAGATATCAGTTTGAAAGGAGCCCCTGTCAGAGTAACATGAATTCTGCTAAAACTGAAGCAAAACAAACATCAAATTTCTGGTAAAGCTTGGGTGGAAGAATGTGAAATCATTGATGTTTTATGAAAAGTTTATGGAGACAATGCCATAAATAAATTAGTAGTTTTCCAAATGGATAACTCATTTTTAGAAAGGAAGAGACAGTGTTGAAGATGAAACTGGCAGCAGCAGGTCATCCACATGAATTGACAAGGAAAAAATTAATCTTATACATGCCCTAATTAAAGAGGGCCAGTGATTGACAGCAGAAACAATAGAAGACACCATAGACATCTCAATTGGTTCAGCTCACATTCTGACTGAAAAATTAAAGTTGAGCAATTATCCACTCTCTGGGTACCAAAATCATTGTGCCCAGATTAGCTGCAGATGAGAGCAGAGCTTTCAATGGAAATTTTAAACAAGAGGGATCAAGATCTTGAAGCATTTCTTTGAAGAATTGTAACAGGAGATGAAACATGGCTTTACCAGTATGAACCTGAAGACAAGGCACAGTCAAAGCAATGGCTACCAAGAGGTTGAAGTGGTCCATTCAAAGCAAAACCAGACTGGTCAAGAGCAAAAATCATAACAACTTTTTGGGGGGATGCTTAAATCATTTGACTTGTCGATTTTCTGGAGGGGCAGAGAACAGTAACATCTACTTATTAAGGGAGTGTTTTGAGATAGTGAACCAAAGCTGTAGCAGGAAAGTGCCTAGAAAAGCTTCAACAGAGAGTTCTTCACCACCATGACAACATTCCAGTTCATTTATTTTATCAAATGAGTAATTTTGTAAGAATTCTGATGGTAAATCAGTAGGTAACCACCTTTCTGTTCTGATTTGGCTCCATGTGACTTCTTTTTGTTTCCTAATCCTAAAAAACCCATGAAGGGCACTGATATGGTTTGGTTGTGTCCTCACCCAAATCTCATCTTGAATTGTAACTCCCACAATTCCCATGTGTCGTGAGAGGGACCCAGTGGGAGGTAATTGAATCATGGGGGCGGATCTTTCCCATGCTATTCTTCTGATAGTGAATAAGTCTCATGAGATCTGATGGTTTTATAAAGGGGAGTTTCCCTGCAGAAGCTCTCATTTTCTCTTGTTTGCTGCCATGTGAGATGTGCCTTTCACCCTTCTGCCATGATTGTGAGGCCTTCTCAGCCACGTGGAACTGTGAGTCCATTTAACCTTTTTCTTTTGTAAATTGTTCAGTCTTGGGTATGTCTCTATCAGCAGCATGAAAATGGACGAATATAGGCACCTAGTTTTCTTCAGTTAATAATGTAAAAAGACTGCATTGATATGATTAAATTCCCAGGGCCCTCAGTCCTTTAGGGATGGGTTAAATACTGGTATCACTGCTTTAAAAAGTGTCTTGAATTTGATGAGGCATATATTGAGAAATAAAATTTGTATTTTTTATTTTTGTCATTTAATTCCATTTTCCACAAACTTTTGAAGTCCCCTCATGTGTGCCTGCTCTCCTTCAGTCAATGTTGGATTTTTCTCAAGTTGTATTAAGTGATTAACTATATAACCAGCCATTTCTCTGTATGCATTATTTTTATGCAGGTCTAAATGTTTTCAGTACACGATTTTTAAAAATCCAAATGTACATTCTATATTTAGAAATGTCATTGGTTTCAATTTGAACTTTACATCTAAAATTAAAAATGTTATTTTTACACTGTTAATACTTCTTACTCATATACTTGAGTCATTTCAACATTTTATAAACTTCATTGATAACAGTAAACAAAATCTATTTAGAGAGAAAGGTCTCAAAAACCCAATTTCAAGTGCCATCTTCTTCCTAAAAGTAGCCTGATTTTATTTTGTGTCACTTTGTTCTTCACTCAAAGTTTTATTTACCATAATGTGTAGTAATGTATAGCTTCCCTACATATTCTCTAATCCTGGTGAATTGAGAGCTTCTCTATAGCTAAACAGTTTTTTGCTTATCTTCATGTGTCTAGCATCTAGCACAGTCCCAAATACAAAGTATAATTTCAAAATGTCAGTTGAATCAATGCTTCATGAATAACACGTAAAAACACTGAATAATCTGCTAACTTCTGTTGCTGTAGTGTCTGCTTTAAAAATAATTGTGCTTATGAGTTGTGGACCCTCAAATTTTGGAAGGTCTTTAAAATTCTCTAAGAAGTTGAGAGTCTTGCTAAGAAAGTTCAGAAAGCTAGTTAAGTTCAGAAGTTGGGATCAAACCGAGGCCTTTGATTCCATGCTAAAATTCTCTCTCTATTCTTAAATTGGCAACCTGGCATTTGCTCACATCTTTATCCTTTCTTTATGACTTCCTTTGCTCCTGAAGCTACTCTTGAAAATGTATGTTATTTAATTCTTTTTTTTTTAAAATTAGAACAGGATATTTCCTAATATTTTTCTCTTAAATCCATTACTTCTCTTTTATTCTCATTTCTTTAACTGAATCTATGCAGTTTCCTCTTTGTTTTTTAATTTTCTCAAATTCTGTTACTTTCTTTTATTTTATTTCCTTCTATATGTTCTCACATGAATCACTTCTACAAATGGAAGTCCCTACTTTATTTTCAGAAAGTTCATGGCTGTACTTTCTCCTTGGAAGCTTAAAAAATCTTTTAAAATTGTGTCACTATTTTCTGATGTCCTTTTAGCTTAAAATATATAAAATTATATGTTCTTATATCATCATAAAATATTCCTTGTAAATAGTTGGAAAATGATTATATTATCTTGTTATTGAATTGTCTAGATTAACATATGATATATAATTGGACACAAAAATACATGAATGCACATATTTATGTAGAGATCATGTGCAAAAGACAGAATGAGTGACATATACCAAAGTTGAAACACGAAAGAGTGTAAGAACTAGTTTTGAAAGCTTAAAATCCAAAATAATAGTATAAAAATTAAAGCTATATTTACAATAAGAATACAAATAATGAGGTTTAGACCTATTGTGTATCATAGTGATTGCTATAGTTTGGAAATTTGTTCTCTCCAAAACTCGTGTTGAAACTTGATCCCCAAGGTTGGAGGTGGGGAGGTGTTTGGGTCATGGAGTGGATCCCTCATGAATAGATTAATTTCCTTCCTTAGGAGTGAGTGAGTTCTCAGTCTATTAGTTCTGTGATAACTGGTTGTTAAAAAGAGCCTGGCACCTCCCCCATCTTGCTGTCTCTCTAGCTTCCTTTCTCACCATGTGATCTGTACACACACCCTTCTACACACACTCCCCTTCACCTTTGGCCATGAATGGACACAGCCTGAGGATTTCAACAGGTGTCCAGTCTTTCAGCCAGCAAAATTGTAAGCTGAGTAAACCTATTTTTCTTTATAAACTATCCAGTCTCAGGTATTCCTTTCTAGCAATACAAACAGACTAAAACAGTGATACAATATTTCCAGATGACTAAGAGAACAGTCAGTTTTTCAACTTCAGCTTCTATTCTTCTGATTTCTTTCTCAATAAGACTTGCCATAATGGCCTTAAAGAAATGTAGGCCAAAGGTTTAAGGAAGAGTTGTGTTCAACTTTTCAGGTGTGTATAGATTTGATCACAGGTAGTAAACAATATTGTATGTTTCTGACTAATGTAATTTTGAATTCTGAGTGCCCAGCAGACACTTGCCTGGTGTATGGTCCAATGCAGGTGCTCACCAACGTTGGCAGAATGAATGGATGTTGTTGCCAACAACAATCTGAAGAAACATGGAAAGTAACAGAAAGTCAGAACCCTAAAGCAGGGAAAATGTGTCTCCTGAAAACTATAAAACAATGAGCTTACTGAAGATACCCAGCAGCCTACTAGGAATGAATTGGAAGTATGACTAGAAAAACAGAAAAGAGGGCTTCAGACAAGCAATTAGATAAAACTATGGGATACATTAAAATGGGCCCAGATTAATGGATTCATGATTTTTCAGATTTATACAGAGCCATAATTTTTCTTATCTACCCTTTTGATCACAAAATAAATTATCACAAATTTCAAGATTTGATTACAAATATCAAGATTTCACAAAATGAAATCTTTCTGGAAGACAAATATGTAGAACTATTACAGGGAGAGGGAAGGAGAGGTGGCAATTTGGAACTTTATATTCTTGTTGTCTCTTTTCTTGTTCCTTCCTTCTGTGGTGGCCCCAGAGGAACCTCCAGAAAGCCCTAAATATAGGTGTTCCCAAATTGAAGAATGCACGGAAATCAGCTGAGGTATGATAAAAATGTATAATTCTATACCTTACCACAAGAGATTCTCATTAACAAAGAGATACCCAAGTATCTCAGCTGATGGCTATGTAAATACTGTCAAGGCTCTGAAAAGCACAATCGGAAACCAGTAACGTAAAGATAAACTGCCGTCTGTGTTCACAGCCTGTTAGATAAACCTGGGGTAGATGAAATTGTGAAAGGAGTTAAATGCAAACCAGTTATAGGTTAATATGGAGGGAAGTTTTGTGCCGTTACTGCTGTCATTTGGTGTCATGACTAGTTAAATCCTTTTACTTACTGCTTTTTCAGATAGCATTCATGGGACATGTTCAGTGTTCATGCAGCAACTGAGAATTTAACATCATATAAAAGGAAACAAAAAATATCCTTATTTTTCATCTTCTCTCTAGAGCTCAGCCTTTTGCTTGTCCCCGGGACAATTCAGCCAACTCAGGAAGAAGCTAATTCTTCTCAAATAGTGACTATGTTACTTTGTCCCTTTCACTTTCCAGGGGCTATTGCCATATTGCCAACTTAGCTCTTGTATTCTTCCCTTTTCATCATCCACCTGTGTTTAAACATGTCCCAGGTGCTCGTGTTCAATTATTCATTGGCATTTCATTCTTGTCGTAACAGTTCCTCTCAGTGCGCACTACTGAATGTTTCCCTTCTATTTTATGTATGTATATTTACATGTAGAATTTTTTCATCAGGAGCTATATTCTCACCTTTCTTCTAGGTTATTCCCTGGACCATAGCTGTGAATCATTCACCCCAAGCCTGAGAGCAATATGGTGGGCTAAGTTCAACCAGGGTTCTGATTTTACCTACTGTGCATGAGCATGTCACAGGTATCCCTCAGATCCAATTTTTCTTTGTCTCATGAACTGCTCTGTATTATAAAGAAGCTGACATCTGTAGGTGGCATATCCCATGTTTCATGTCAAATGACTTCCAACTCTGTTCACCCAAAAGATGTACTGATGGAAATCTGGAATATGGGAGGAAGAAACGCTCCAACTTCCATTCTGTCTCCAGCGGCATGTCTGACGGGGGTGGGACCATCCATGACTCCAACTCCTTTCTAATAGATCAGTCATATTCCAGTTTCTTTCAGGTAACCCTGACTCTGAGTTTTGGTAATACTGTCTCTTTATCATTCTGTCTCTCCAGCTGTAGGGTATAGTGGAGTTTTGCTGTTGCTAATCTCTAAATTACATAGATTTATCAGCCCCTCCATCACCAGTGTAATTAATTCCCTGAACTAAATTCCCTCTGAATTAAATACTTGAAATTGTGTTTGTTTTTCTGATTAAAACCTCACTGTTACACCATATTATTTCTCACTCTCTTTCCCTTTCTCCCTTTCCACTTTCTTTCTCTCCTATTTTTAACATTTATTTTAGGTTCAGGTGTTCATGTGCAGGTTTGTTATATAGGCAAATTGCATGTCATGGGGGTTCGGTGTACAGAGTATTTCATCACCCAGGTAAAGAGCATAGTACTGGATAGGTAGTTTTTTGATTATCTCCCTCCTCCCACTCAGAGCCTAGTGTCTGTTGTTCCCGTCTCTGTATCTTTGTGTTCTGAATATTTAGCTCCCACTTATAAGTGAGAACATACACTACTTGGTATTCTTTCCCTGCATTTAGTTCACTTATGCTGATGGCCTCCAGCTCCATCCATGTTCCTGTAAAGGACGTGATCTCATCCTTTTTTATGGCAGGATAGTATTCTGTGGTGTATACGTACCATATTTTCTTTATACAGGCTACTATTGATGGGCATTCAGGTTGATTCCATGTCTTTGCTGTTGTGAATAGTGCTGCGATGAACATCCACGTGCATATGTTTTGTAGTAGAACAATTTATATTCCTGTGGGTATATACTTAATAATGGGATTGCTGGGCTGAATGGTAATTGTGTTTTAAGTTCTTTGAAGAATTGCCATACTGCTTTCCACAATGGCTGAACTGATTTACATTCCCACCAGCAGCGTAAGCATTCCCTTTTCTTTACCATCTCACCAGCAGCTGTTATGTTTTGACTTTTTTTAGTAATAGTCATTCTGACTGGTGTGAGATGATGTCTCACTGTGGTTTTGATCTGCATTTCTGTCATG
>NW_012102743.1:201202-205516 GCF_000951045.1 Mandrillus leucophaeus | reverse complement strand
CATGTCTGACGGGGGTGGGACCATCCATGACTCCAACTCCTTTCTAATAGATCAGTCATATTCCAGTTTCTTTCAGGTAACCCTGACTCTGAGTTTTGGTAATACTGTCTCTTTATCATTCTGTCTCTCCAGCTGTAGGGTATAGTGGGGTTTTGCTGTTGCTAATCTCTAAATTACATAGATTTATCAGCCCCTCCATCACCAGTGTAATTAATTCCCTGAACTAAATTCCCTCTGAATTAAATACTTGAAATTGTGTTTGTTTTTCTGATTAAAACCTCACTGTTACACCATATTATTTCTCACTCTCTTTCCCTTTCTCCCTTTCCACTTTCTTTCTCTCCTATTTTTAACATTTATTTTAGGTTCAGGTGTTCATGTGCAGGTTTGTTATATAGGCAAATTGCATGTCATGGGGGTTCGGTGTACAGAGTATTTCATCACCCAGGTAAAGAGCATAGTACTGGATAGGTAGTTTTTTGATTATCTCCCTCCTCCCACTCAGAGCCTAGTGTCTGTTGTTCCCGTCTCTGTATCTTTGTGTTCTGAATATTTAGCTCCCACTTATAAGTGAGAACATACACTACTTGGTATTCTTTCCCTGCATTTAGTTCACTTATGCTGATGGCCTCCAGCTCCATCCATGTTCCTGTAAAGGACGTGATCTCATCCTTTTTTATGGCAGGATAGTATTCTGTGGTGTATACGTACCATATTTTCTTTATACAGGCTACTATTGATGGGCATTCAGGTTGATTCCATCTCTTTGCTGTTGTGAATAGTGCTGCGATGAACATCCACGTGCATATGTCTTGTAGTAGAACAATTTATATTCCTGTGGGTATATACTTAATAATGGGATTGCTGGGCTGAATGGTAATTGTGTTTTAAGTTCTTTGAAGAATTGCCATACTGCTTTCCACAATGGCTGAACTGATTTACATTCCCACCAGCAGCGTAAGCATTCCCTTTTCTTTACCATCTCACCAGCAGCTGTTATGTTTTGACTTTTTTTAGTAATAGTCATTCTGACTGGTGTGAGATGATGTCTCACTGTGGTTTTGATCTGCATTTCTGTCATGATTAGTGATGTTGAGTCTTTTTTCATATGCTTGCTGGCCACATGTATGTCTTCTTCCAGACCCTTCTGTCCTTATTTCTTCTCCTTCTTTTTCTCTTCCTCCTCCTCACTTTGGCAGCCTAGGAACTTCTCAACTTAAATGACAAAGCTTCAATTCTATTTCAGATTTTTCAGTGAAACAGACCATCCTTAAAAAGTTATTATGAAGCATTTTTTTTTGGATATGAATTCTGGTTTCGTGTGAGACCTAAAAGTAGTCATGAAACCTCTTTACAGTTTGGTTTTCTTATGTTTATAAAGAGAATAATACTCAGCTTATAAAATTAATTTGAGGATTAAATAATATAAATCTACTGAAATGCATATATTGTCTGGCAAGTTGTAAGTCCTCAAAATATTTGCTGATCCTGTAGTTTCCATGTTACATGTACAGTTCCTAGAATATGTCCCGATATTTAAGAACCTTTCAATTCAATACAATGTATCTTCTACATGTATATACTGCTCTACAAAGACTCTTGGAGTTCAGATTGATAAAATAGAAAAAAGAAACTAAAAATCCTTACTTTTTGAGAAAGTTTAAAATGCACTCAGCGTACGTGTTTACTAAGGACACGTGAGTAACAAATAACTAAAGACTTTCAATAACTGTGGGAGTTTTATTATTGAACTTTGCCTCCACTTTTTAATTCTTTCCAATAGATTGTATAACCAGGAAAATATCAATTTTCTCATTCAATATGAATCTATTTGTCTTATTTACCATGAACCTTGCAGTTCTTTGGTGCCGTTCTGATACTTCTTTACTCATTCACTTCCACTGACCCTATTCCTTTCCATCATCATGACAATGAAGTATTCTAGTCCTCACTTTTCTTAGAATCATTTAGTACCTTTTGAGACACTTATATACGATTTTATTCATTTTTAATGCTAATGTTGCCACATTAAAGATTTAGCAAGGAATTCTGGAAAAATGACTGCCTGTCCATAATTTTTTGCCCTTCTTTTTTCACCACTAGTCGTCTGTCTCATATGGATCAAATGGCTGCTGGGGCAACACACTCCTGGATGCACATAATGCATTGGGTGCTATGGGAATACACGTAGTGAGAACTGGTGTGGACCAGACTGGAGATCGAATACTAACATCTAATAGCCCAGAGAGAAGGATTAGAACTAAGACACTTTCTAAGAGATCTTGACTCAATGATATGTGGGAGGAGGACCAGCTATATAACTTGAGGATCCAGTGTAAAACAAAAGTGCAGAAACCCTTGTTGAAAAGTTATTAGAAAATGTTAGATGATGACAGAGCATTAAACAAAGCATGGACCCTTCTATGTTCAGGGCCTTATGTGACTGCACAGATTGAGACACTCATTATCTAGTCTTGAGTGGGCGTAGGTGCGTTAAGAAAAGAAGGATGCAAGCATCAATCTTGTATGATTGTGTCAGACTTCCTAGCCCAAGAATAAAGCAGCTGAACTGATGGGCTGAGTTCTCTCATGTGTGAGGCTCAGGGTGTGTGAGTGGACTGGGAAGCAAAGAGGCTTCCTCCTAATATCTCATCAAGTGACTGGCATCCTGCCTGCTACTGTACCACTAGCCCACAGGGTTTGGTTACTTCATCTTATTTGACACTGATCTGGAAGTTCTAGCAAATGCAATCAATCAATGGTCAAAAGTAAAAAAAAAAAAAAAAAGAGAACTGATATAAACATTGAATAAATTTTTTAAAAATTGAGAGAGGGCAAGATGGCCAACTAGACGCAGCCAGATGGAAAAGCTGCCACCAGGGGACCAAGATGATTGGCCCATTCTTAACAGATCTTCAGAGGGAAGGTACCGAGAGTGGACAGAGACACGACACACAAGCAGGCTGAAGGGGCAGAAAACTGGAAGCCTCACATGGGGCTACTGTGCACCGAGACTCATTCCTGGCCCCCAACAACTCCAGAGGGGAGTTGAACTGGCAAGGAGTAATATACTGTTGTCACAGGCCTCTGAAATACTAGCAGGAGAAGACTCAACCACCATGGACACTTGAGCTGGCAGAAACAGCTGCTTTGAGAAGTGGTAGGAGAAGCAAGCCAGCCAATGTGGAGCGCACATTTGGTACGAGAGCCTCTGTAGCAGAGGACAGCCAGGGACAGCCATTCCCCCAGGCTTGACTTTCTCCTACAGGAGACTTTAGCCCTAGGGGAACTGTCAGTCCTGAATTCTGTAGGGTGGTCTTGCCCATCAGATGGAGACATGCAACCGGAGCACCACTTGGTCTGCTGGTGTCTCCTAGGGCTCCAGCTTGATCACATGCACTGGCAGGGCAGCCTCAGGTGCCCTAGGGGCTCCATCATAGCTTCTGGGCTGGTGGACCCCGACTGACTGAAGGAGAGCTCCAGCAGGGTAGATTCTACAGCCACACACCCAGGCCACCCACTCCCTCCCCTGGGCCCACAGCAACCACCCTTCCCCCATTACTTTGCCAGCATGTGTGTGCGGAAGCAGATTTTGCTTTCCTTGCCCCAAAATGCCCATGTGTGTGCATGCACCCTCCTTTGCCACTGTTGCAACAGAAGTGCAGTCCACTTTCCCTGCCCCAACTGACCGCCATTAAAGTCATAGAGTATTGGCAGGTACAGAGCCAACCAGCCCCCCTCCTGCCAGTGCCCACCCTTGCATCATTGCTGCCACAGGAGTGAAACTAGGCAATGACACTTGTAGGCTCAAAATAAAGGAGTGGAGAAAAATCTACCAAGCAAATGGAAAACAGAAAAACACAGTGGTTGCAATCCTTATTTCAGACAAAACAGACTTTAAACAAACAAAGGCCAAAAAAGACAAGGAAGGGAATTACATAATGGTGAAGTGTTCAATTCAACAAGAAGACCAACTAATATCTAAATATATAATAAAATAGTTATATATATAATAGTTTTACATGTATATACACATACAGGCATACCCAGATTCATAAAAGAAGTTCTTAGAGACCTGCAAAGAAACTTAGACGCCCACACGATAATAGCAGAGGACGTTAACACCACACTGACAATATTAGATCATTGAGACAGAAAGTTAACGAAGATATTCAGGACTTGAACTCAGCTGTGGATCAAGTTGACCTGATAGATATCTACAGAACTCTCCATCCCAAAACAACAGAATATACATTCTTCTCATTGCCACATGGCACTTACTCTAAAATTGATCACATAATCAGAAATAAAACA
>NW_012102743.1:198070-201152 GCF_000951045.1 Mandrillus leucophaeus | reverse complement strand
GTACTGGTACAAAAGCAGGCACATACATGAATGCAACAGACTAGAGATCCAGAAATAAGACCACACACCTACAACTATCTTCAACAAACCTGACAAAAACAAGCAATGGGGAAAGGACTTTCTAATCAATAAATAGTGCTGGGAAAACTGACTAGCTATATGCAGAAGATTAAAACTGGACCTCTTTCTTATACCATATACAAAAATCAACTCATGATGGATTAAATATTTAAATGTTAAAAAAATAAAAGTCCTGGAAGACAGCCTAGGCAATATCCTTCTGGTCATAGGAATGGGTAAAGATTTCATCATAAAGATGCCAGAAGCAAATTGCAACAAAAGCAAACATTGATAAATGGAATTAAAGAGCTTTGGCACAGAGAGAGAAACTATCAACAGAGTAAACAGACAACTATAGAATGGGAGAAAATTTTTGAAAATTATGCATCTGGCAGAGGTCTAATATCCAGCATCTATAAAGAACTTTTAACAAATTTACAAGAGAAAAACAACTCCACTAAAAAGTGGGCAAAGGACATGAACAGACACTTCTCAAAAGAAGACATACATGCGGCCAACAAGCATGTTTTTAAAAGCTCAGTATCTTTAATCATTAGAGAAATAAAAGCAAAACCATAGTGAGATACCATCTCACAGCAGTCGGAATAGCTATTATTAAAAATAACACATCTGTCAAAAAATAACAGATATTGGTAAGGTGGAGGAGAAAAAGGAAGGCTTATACACTGTTGGTGGGAGTGTGAATTAGTTCAACCGTTGTGGAAAACAATGTGGTTATTCCTCAAAGACCTAGAAACAGAACTACCTTTCAATCCAACAATCCCATTACTGGGTATTCCCAAAGGAATAGAAATTGTTCTGTCATAAAGACATGTGCATGTATATGTTCACTGCAGCACTATTCACAATAGCAAGGAGATAGAACCAACCCAAATGTCCTTTAGTGGTAGGCTTGATAGAGAAAACCTTGTAAATATACACCATGGAACACTATGCAGTCATAAAAAAGAGTGAGATCATCTTCTTTGCAGATACATGGATGGAGCTGGAGGCCATTATCCTTAGCAAACTAATGCAGGAACAGAAAACCAAATACTGCATGTTCTTACTTATAAGTGGGAGCTAAATGATGAGAACACATGGGCACAAAGAGGAAAATAATAGAAACTGGAGCCTATTTGAGGGTAGAGGGAGCAGGGAGAGGATCAGAAAAAGTAACTGTTGGGTACTAGGCTTAATATCTGGGCAATGAAGTAATCTGTGCAACAAATCCCCATGACAAGAGTTTACCTATATAAGAAACCTGCACAAGTATCCCTGAAATTTGAAGTTAAAGGAAAAAGAAAAGCATCTCTTTTTCTTGATAAGATTGTATACTGAAAAATGTAAGATATTTGATAAAACTTTAAGATATTTGATAAGAGAATTTAATGAAGTGACTATGTATAATAGAAATATGCCAAAAAATCCCCGTACTTTCCTGATAGTATTAACTGTGTTTTTATTAGGGAAGTAGAACTACTTAGCGTATGATGGAAGAGGAAATTTATTGCAGGAATTAAACATTACTCAATGTAGTCCTTGGAAAGTAAAGGTTACAAAAGAAGAGTTTAAAAATCAGATAAAAATGACTAACCCTGATACAGATATTTCTCAGCTTGCATACCTAGAAGGTAGGTGGGTCTGGTTACTTTAGTTGGAACCATGAAGAGACTTGCATAGAGGTTCATGGAAGATTGTGTACATGTCAATGAATGATATTTGGCTCATCATGGCCACTACCTCTCTGAGTTCACAGTGAAGTGCTGGTGGTAGGTCATTGATGGTCAGTAGAACCAGAGGTTAGGAAGGAGAGTTGGGGAAGAGAAAAAAAAAAACAAACAAACTGAAACATGCTTGTGCCTTTATTCAGAGCTATGTGGCTGCATCTTCATTTCTACCTCCAATATTCCATGAAACTTCACTTTGGTCAACTCTCTATAATTATACAAGGAAAGAAAATCAGGGAAAATTGGTGCCCAGCAAGGCCATGTCTAAAATACAACAAGTGAACTCAGTACCTAAAAAGAGAAATAGTCTACTCTCAGTAGCAAAATATGAATACATTATTTACTAATCAGTTTAACAAGACTGATGTAAGATCTGCCTGAAGGAAATTATAAAATCTAATGACATTACACAATATTTTGTCTTGCCTTAGAATATTTAATACTTTAAAAATACCAGTTCTTCCAAACTTAATATATACATTTAACACATTTAGAGTTAGAATCTCAATCGTTCTTTTTAAATAAAATGATGTTTAAGTATACACTTAAGAATAAATCTTCAAGGATACTCAAGGGAGAAATAGAAGTGACTTTCCAAAGAGATTCAGAATATATTACTAAACGGAAAGCTTCTTCTCATAAATCATTATGATATGGCCACAGCAGTAGACCAAGTGGAAACAAGGAAGAGAGAATCCAAAAGTAGAACCTAGTGCATATGAGCATTTAAAATGAAAGACAAATGCTGCATGATCTCACTCATTTGTGGAATCTGAAAGAGCTGATCTTACAAAAGCAGAGAGTAAAATGGTGTTTACTAGGGGCTATGGGGTTAAAGGGGTCAGAAATATGTTAGTCAAAGAATACAAAATTTCTGTAAGATAAATAAGTTCAAGAGGTCTATTGTACAATATGGTGACTGTAGTTAACAATATATTGTGTTCTTGAAAAATGCTGAGAGTGGATGTGAAATATTCTCACCACAAAAATGATAACTATGTGAGGTAATACATACATTAATTAGCTAGATTTAGTTATTCCATACTGTATGTATACTTCAAAACAGTATGGTGGCAAACACATACAATTTTCCCTCTCAATTTAAAATAAATAAATATGACAATATTTCAATATAAAGGGAAAATAATGGATTATTTAATAATGCAAATAAAAGCAATGAAATATTTAATAGAGCACAACAACGTATCCACCAAGAAAAAATTAAAAATGGGACCCTTTCTTCTCTGTATCAAATGTAATTCCTTATTGGGTTAGATATTTAAATGTAAATT
>NW_012102743.1:193464-197000 GCF_000951045.1 Mandrillus leucophaeus | reverse complement strand
TACATGAAAATTGAACAACCTTCTCCTGAACGAAACTTGGGTAAATAATAAAATTAAGTCAGCAATCAAAAAGTTCTTTGAAACTAATGAGAACAATGAAACAATGTACCAGAATCTCTGTGACACAGCTAAAGCAGTGTTAAGAGGAAAATATATAGCACTAAATGCCCACATCAGAAAGCTAGAAAGATCTCAAATCAACAACCTAACATGACAACTAAAGGAACTAGAGAAGCAAGAGCAAACCCCAAAACTAGCAGAAGACAAGCAATAACCAAAATCAGAGTGGAACCGAAGAAGATAGAGACACAAAAATCTCTTCAAAAAATCAGGAAATCCAGGAGCTGGTTTTTTGAAAGAATTAATAAAATGGATAGACTGTTAGCTAGACTAATAAAAAAGAGATAAGACTCAACTAGACAAGATCAGAAATAAGGGGGGATAGCACCACTGACCTCACAGAAATACAAACCATCAGAGAGTACTACAAACACCTCTATGGATATGAACTAGAAAATCTAGAAGAAATGGATCAATTCCAGGACACATACACTTTCCCATGACTGAGCCAGAAAGAAATTCAATCCCCGAACAGACCAATAATGAACTCTGAAATTGAGTCAGTAATAAATTGCCTACCAACCAAAGAAAGCTCAGGAATGGGTGGATTCACAGCTGAATTCTACCAGATGTACAAAAGGAGCTGGTACTATTCCTACTGAAACTATTCCAAAAAGCTGAGGAGGAAGGACTCCTCTCTACCTCATTCTATGAGACTGGCATCATCCTGATACCATGACTTGGCAGAGTCACAACGAAAAAAGAAAACTTCAGACAAATATCTTTGATGAACATCAATGCAAAAATCCTCAACAAAATACTGGCAAACTGAATCCAGCAGCACATCAAAAAGCTTATCCAGCACGAATGAGTAGGCAGTAGGCTTTATCCCTGGGATGCAAGGTTGGTTCAACATACACAAATCAATAAATGTGATTCATGACATAAACGGAACTAAAAACGAAAATCACATGATTTTCTTGATAGATGCAGAAAAGGCTTTTGATAAAATTAAACGTTCCTTCATGTTAAAAACTCTCAGTAAACTAGGAATTGAAGCAACATACCACAAATAAAAGGAGCCATCCATGAAAAAACCACAGCCAACATCATACTGAGGACAAAAGCTGGAAGCATTCTGCTTGAAAACCTGCACAAGACAACAATTCCTCGTTTCATCACTTCTATTCAACATAGTACTAGAAGTCCTGGCCAAAATAATCAGGCAAGAGAAAGAAAGGGCATCCAAATAGGAAGAAAGGAAGTCAAACTATCCCTGTTTGCAGATGACATGATTCCTTATCTAGAAAACCCATTAGTCTTGGCATCAAAGTTCCTTAAGCTGATAATAACTTCAGCAAAGTCTCAGGATACAAAATCAATGTACAAAAATCACTAGCCATTCCTGTACACTAACAATAGTCAAGCTGAGAGCCAAATCAGGAATGCAATCCCATTCACAATTGCCCCCCAAAAGAATAAAATACCTAGGAGTACAGATAACCAGGGAGATGAAAGAGCTCTACAAGCAGAACTACAAAACACTGTTCAAAGAAATCAGAGATGACACAAACAAATGGGGAAACATTACATGCTCATGGATAGGAAGTATCAACATCATCAAAATGACCACACTCCCCAAAACAATTTATAGGTTCAATGCTATTCTTAGTAAACTACCAATGACATTCTTCACAGAATTAGAAAAGACTAAAACTTTATATGGAACCAAAATAGAGTCCAAATAACAAGGGCAATCAATCCTAAGCAAAAAGAACAAAGCTGAAGGCATCATGCTGCTTAAATTAAATAACCAAAACAGCATGGTACTGGTACAAAAGCAGGCACATACATGAATGCAACAGACTAGAGATCCAGAAATAAGACCACACACCTACAACTATCTTCAACAAACCTGACAAAAACAAGCAATGGGGAAAGGACTTTCTAATCAATAAATAGTGCTGGGAAAACTGACTAGCTATATGCAGAAGATTAAAACTGGACCTCTTTCTTATACCATATACAAAAATCAACTCATGATGGATTAAATATTTAAATGTTAAAAAAATAAAAGTCCTGGAAGACAGCCTAGGCAATATCCTTCTGGTCATAGGAATGGGTAAAGATTTCATCATAAAGATGCCAGAAGCAAATTGCAACAAAAGCAAACATTGACAAATGGAATTAAAGAGCTTTGGCACAGAGAGAGAAACTATCAACAGAGTAAACAGACAACTATAGAATGGGAGAAAATTTTTGAAAATTATGCATCTGGCAGAGGTCTAATATCCAGCATCTATAAAGAACTTTTAACAAATTTACAAGAGAAAAACAACTCCACTAAAAAGTGGGCAAAGGACATGAACAGACACTTCTCAAAAGAAGACATACATGCGGCCAACAAGCATGTTTTTAAAAGCTCAGTATCTTTAATCATTAGAGAAATAAAAGCAAAACCATAGTGAGATACCATCTCACAGCAGTCGGAATAGCTATTATTAAAAATAACACATCTGTCAAAAAATAACAGATATTGGTAAGGTGGAGGAGAAAAAGGAAGGCTTATACACTGTTGGTGGGAGTGTGAATTAGTTCAACCGTTGTGGAAAACAATGTGGTTATTCCTCAAAGACCTAGAAACAGAACTACCTTTCAATCCAACAATCCCATTACTGGGTATTCCCAAAGGAATAGAAATTGTTCTGTCATAAAGACATGTGCATGTATATGTTCACTGCAGCACTATTCACAATAGCAAGGAGATAGAACCAACCCAAATGTCCTTTAGTGGTAGGCTTGATAGAGAAAACCTTGTAAATATACACCATGGAACACTATGCAGTCATAAAAAAGAGTGAGATCATCTTCTTTGCAGATACATGGATGGAGCTGGAGGCCATTATCCTTAGCAAACTAATGCAGGAACAGAAAACCAAATACTGCATGTTCTTACTTATAAGTGGGAGCTAAATGATGAGAACACATGGGCACAAAGAGGAAAATAATAGAAACTGGAGCCTATTTGAGGGTAGAGGGAGCAGGGAGAGGATCAGAAAAAGTAACTGTTGGGTACTAGGCTTAATATCTGGGCAATGAAGTAATCTGTGCAACAAATCCCCATGACAAGAGTTTACCTATATAAGAAACCTGCACAAGTATCCCTGAAATTTGAAGTTAAAGGAAAAAGAAAAGCATCTCTTTTTCTTGATAAGATTGTATACTGAAAAATGTAAGATATTTGATAAAACTTTAAGATATTTGATAAGAGAATTTAATGAAGTGACTATGTATAATAGAAATATGCCAAAAAATCCCCGTACTTTCCTGATAGTATTAACTGTGTTTTTATTAGGGAAGTAGAACTACTTAGCGTATGATGGAAGAGGAAATTTATTGCAGGAATTAAACATTACTCAATGTAGTCCTTGGAAAGTAAAGGTTACAAAAGAAGAGTTTAAAAATCAGATAAAAAT
>NW_012102743.1:184079-191118 GCF_000951045.1 Mandrillus leucophaeus | reverse complement strand
GTATCCATATGTAAGGATTATCTACAAGGTTGTTTATATCAGCATTGTTCATAGTAGAGAAAAAAAATCAATACAAAAAGAGAAATTATTGTGCTTCCAGACCACTAATAGCAATGAAGGAGAACTATGCCAGATACTGTATAAGATTTCTATGACATTACATATATTAACCCATTTTTCCAATACATGGATATCTATGTGTATATACATATAGATGTATATATATGAATATGTATGTGACTCTGTGGGCATGAAGAAAAAGTGTGAAAAGTTACATTTTAGGTTCTTAACTTGGGTCATCTAGTGGGGAGGAGGCAGGAAGGAAGTTAACTGGATGGAGTGGGGAATAGGAGATGCAAAAATATAAAGTACAAATGAAAAATGAATGAAAAGGAATGCATGATATAATTGTATTTCTGCATAAATACGTTATATGTGTATATTATCCTTGTCATGTAAAATTAGAATGATTTCAATATGGATATAAAAATACATTTTAAAACAGGGTTTGAACTAAACCCTTGGCTGGCCCTGAGGCAATGCACTCCTTCCAGAGCTTAACTTTTCCTTTTTGTATTTTTATCTTTTAATATTTCTAGGACCAAGAGGTCTCCATGTTGGGGACTGATTGTAAAGTGAAGGCAGAAGTGGCCTTCAGGGGATTTACATCTTGGGTACATTTGCCATTGACTTATTTAATGGGAAGTGAATCATATGCTGTTTCTTTCTGAGAAACCAGAATAAGTGTATGGGGAGTGCTGAGAAACAGGGCTTAGGACCTGCGACACTGGAAGAATAAGTATGTTGTCACAGCAATAAGAAACACAGAAGGAGACACTGCTTTATGGGGTAGGTCACAAATTTAAGTAGATCCAACTGCATTTGAGATGCTGGTTTCAGCACTTAACAATTGGGCATCAGCGAGGAGACAGCAGAAGGAGTGGTTAGAAGGTTGGGAGTGGGGAAATGGGCCTTCGTCTTGGGGAGACAGAGGATGATGCAGTCACTGACTGGATTTGAGAATGCAGGTCAGAATCTTGGGGACATCAAACTTTTGAGAGAAGAGCAAGAGAGACTAGAAGGATGACAAAGGTTAATGCAGAGAAGTAGAACAAGCTGAAGAAAAATGGCCATGGAAGCAAAAAGTGTTCATCTTCAGGGAGAAGGTGCCTGATCACTCCAGTGAAATAGAAGGGAGAAGATGCCCTAGTCAGAGAGAAGACAGCAAGATTCGACAACTCAGGAAGATACCACTAATCTTGAGGGGGCATGTGTGCATCCACTGGGCAATAAACACTAACTTTGACCCTAGTGGAGGTTCACTCTTCATTGGAGACAAAAGAAAGGAGTTCAAAATGATGTGGAATTTGAGGAAGAACATTTAAGACTAACTTGAAGGATGTTTGTGAATCCTTTAAAACACATTATTACTACTTTAGGATAGTAGTACAATATATCTGTGCCTCCAAAATGTTTGTAAAACAGCTACTTAGCACTCAGAGTGGAAATTGGTCTGGAGTGAACATGGCCACTCTATGAGGCTCCTCTTGGGCAACACTAAAGTACTCCCCAGTGCACCTCTTACTCCAGCCACGGTTGCAGTGATCTGTGCTAGGCGGGCTTCCCCCAGCTTCATGCAAGAACACCCTGGCAGCATCTCAGGACTGCCCAGTGTATGCCTCTGGCTGCCTGAGCTGCAGCTTCTTGTTCACAGGTGTGTGAGAAATCCACTGGCACCCACTTGGCATCCACATGTGTGGAATCCTGGAGTGTGTGTGTGTATGTGTGTGTGTGTGTGTTGGGGATGGTGACCCTTGGACCAAAGAGTAACTGTCAATAGATAAATACCTCCTTTTTTTCCCAGGGAGACACATGTGCTGAGATAGTTTCCGTATGACTTGTCATTTGCTCTTTTCAATTACTGCACCATTTTCTCCATAGTACCAGTGGCCGACTCCATAATGCATTCTTGTTTCATCTCCCTTCTTCTCTGTTTCAGTTTCGCTATCCCTCATTGCCAACACTGTCTTCCAAATTATTACACTTAAGCTTTTATTTCTGGCTCTGCCATCTGGGGAACCCAAGGTAAGATAGCTGCTGTTTAAAGAATAGAAAATAAGGGAGCTGTGTGGTCCAATAAAAAAATAGGGAAAGGAATGATTTTTTTTTTTTCCACAAGCAGGTATGCTTCTGTATCCCTTTATTTCCTTTTTTTTTTTTTTTTCCCCAAATGACCTTAGGTCTTCAGTTACTTTAAAAATGTCTGTAATATGTTGAGATCCTTAGGTGAAAAGCAATAGAAGAACCAAGTGTTCTGTAATAGATCTTCAATTAATTGCAGAATATACAAGAGAGGGTAAAATAATTCAACTAATTTTGAATAAAATGCTTTTATAATTAAAAATCTGTTAGGAGGAACAGTCCTAATTTTCCTTTATGTGTCTTGAAAATTTGCCAGGAATTTAAAAGTCTTCCATCATTACACATGGCTTCTGGACTTTAACAGTCCCTTAGGTCTTTAGTTAATTTTATGTCCTACACCCAAATTACTTCTTCAGGCTTTCTTTTCTTTTTTATATTACCCAATTTAGTAAGATTTTTGGAGATGGTTATTCTGATTATTCTTTTGGTATTTAATTGTGTGGTCTACTGTAACAATTTATGCTATTCTGAAAGCAGTTTTGGAATAAAATATTCTCTTTCTGAGGATGATGTGGGAGTTTTCCAGTGTTATGTCTGTCTCTTCTTGTCTCAAGGTTGTTCAAAAATTATGTAGTATTAATGCACATCAGAAGCAAGACCAGAAGTTGAGCCTTCTCTATTGCATTCAATTAAGAGAGCTCATCCAATTACTACCTCTATTTGCTTAGAAGTTACCACCTCATAATAAGTTTCTCCAAGGACAGCATCCTAAACTTTTGTGGCTCCTTTGTCTTTCTGGCATTTTGTTCTAGGCTAAACCTGTTTGAGCATTCTTCAAACACAGCAACAAGCTCTTAAAGGAAAACAGCAAATTTGTCCTAGGGTACAAATTTCAATGTCAAACTCTATTTTTGCAATTGAATTAAGCCTCTAATTTTGAGCTTGTGAACCTGAACAGAAACCTGGCAGAAGGAATCTATATCTGTATAAGTCTGATCCCAGTTGCTTACCTTTGGCACCATTAAAATAGGCATCTGGAGAATTATAGCACTATGACAAAGTAGGTAGGCTCGTGGATGTTGGTGTCAAATTGTCTGAGACTGATTTCTGACTCTACCACTTACTATCTGAGTTTGATGGAAGTTACTTAATTTCTCTAAGCCTCTATATCATTATCTGTAAGCACAGACAATAACTGCAACCACCTCATCAAATTGCTATGCCTATGGAAGGCACTCCCTGATAAGGGAACAGACTGGGGCCTGTCGGGGGTTGGGGGGGACAGGAGATGGATAGCATTGGGAGAAATACCTAATGTAGATGATGGGTTGATGGGTGCAGCAAACCACCATGGCACATGTATACATATGTAACAAACCTGCACATTCTGCACGTATATCCCAGAACTTAAAGTATAATTAAAAAAAAAAAAAAGAAAGCACTCCTTGATAACTGTTATCATTATTCATTATAGCTGCTAACATAAACTGTAGTCAATTACAATAAATACCCCCAATATCTGTGGTCTTCTTTATGATGAATATAAATTGCTTTTTAAAGATTTTTGAAAAGTAAGGAAGGGCGAAAGAGCCAAGGAAACTTGACATTTAATTTTAAAAAGTGATGCTTTTACCGTGTATTGGTAAAGATCATGGTTTCTTGAGCCTAAAAACCTGGATTCAAATCTCAGTTCTGCCACTTATTAGTTCTTATTGGCACTTAAATGAGCTATTTAACCTTTATGTGCCTAATTTCTCAGTCTGAACAGAGATAATTATAGGGCTAACTTCACACAGTTGTTATGAAAGTTTAGCATTTTTTCTTAAACCAGTACCTGGCCAGGCTGGTTTCATAGACATGTGACCGCGAACACAAGGTGCCATGCTCAGAACAATCCCAAGCTTAGGCTTAGATTAGTGTTCTGCTGTATCTATCTTAAAATCCATAATAATTTCTTCTTTTTCTTTTTCTTTTTTTTTGAGACAGAGTCTCACTTTGTTGCCCAGGCTAGAGTGCAGCGGTGCGATCTCTGCTCACTGCAACCTCTGCCTCCTGGGTTCAAGCAATCTCTGCCTTGGCCTCCCGAGTAGCTGGGTTTACAGGCACCTGCCACCATGCCCAGCTAATTTTTGCAGTTTTTTAGTAGAGACAGGGTTTCACCATCTTGGCGAGGCTGGTCTGGAACTCCTGACCTTGTGATCCACCCGCCTTAGCCTCCCAGAGTGTTGTGATGATAGGCGTGAGCCACCACACCTAGCCAATAATTTATTTTTCTTAGCAATGTTAAGCCTGCATATGAGCAGAGAAGGCATGCTTCATAGGCATGTCCATTCTGTTCCTTGCTGCTGTGTGAGCACATAATATTTTGATGCCCCATGAGCACCGAGTGTTAGTGGATCCAAATGTGTGAGTTCAGTGAGCACAAGGTGAATATGTTATGACTGATTAAATGAGAGCACAAACAGCCCCAAGACATGATACTTTTTGTTCAAACCAGAACTATCTTCAAAGGCAGAATGAAGGCAATGGCATTCTAAGAAACAAATGACCGAAAAAGCCCTATCATATTATTTCTTAATCATTTTATTTCCCTTTATTAGCCAGCCATTTATGCTGAAAATGATGAGGTAGAAGGGAAGAGAAAGAACTCATAGTTCTTTTACCTTTCAGTTCTTTCTTGCTCATCAGTGAACTGAAAGTAGACAGTGTTAGTAGAATGTGTCTGTATCAAGACATAAAATAAAAATAGCTGAGTTCTTTGGTATAGTTTCCTCTGTTCTATCAAGGAAAAATATATGTATGTACAACCTGTGAGATACACAAATTCCACAGCTCCAACAATTGTGCAGGAGATCATGCTCTTATATTTTCATTTAAAATTGGCATTGTACAATATAAAGAGTGACAATTAAATTCATGCTAAAATTTTTAAAAAAGTTTTCCATATTTAGAATGAATTTAAAGTAAATGAAAAACACCATGACAAGTCAAAAGACAGACTGTGGAAAAAAGAAAGTGTCTTTATATTTTAATACCTTTTATGGCACTTTTAAATTGTTTTTTGAACAAAGAACTCTATATTTTCATTTTGCATAGGGCCCTACAAATTACATAGCTGGGCCTGGTGCTTGACACATCATTGATACTATACCTGTATATCTATATGTGTGTGTGTGTATATATGTGTGTGTGTGTATGTATATATACACACACTTACACAGAGGCATATATCCCTCAAAGGAATCAGTGGGGGTTGCATATTGTTATATTGGAATATTGTATTCCTAAAAGGAAAATAGAGAATTTATATCTCTGAAAGAAAAACATTCAAACAGGGAAAGGTGGCTTACTCAGTCCCTGAACCTGTCCCTATGAGTTTGACATTCTCTATGGGCTTATTCCTAGATCGGGAAGTTTTTCTTCTATCCCATAGACAGTTCTCAATAGCCAGATGGGCAAGGAGCACAGTACATACTCGGTTTGTTCCTCTTGCCATCTCTTTGGCACTTTTCACGGTTCCTCTGAAGAACTTTAAAGTTTTTAAAGACTTTCAAATACATTATTTCATCTAAGCCCCACAATCCTTTTGAAGTAGGTAGTGGAGAAGCTAAAACTAATGTATGTGACTGGCTGGTTACCAACTTCCCCCCCGAGAGGCATTGCCTTCTGAGTTCATCACAGCCCAAGGTCTGACCCCTCTGTGTTACAGATTTAGAAAACAGATACTGTCAGTTTTCCAGAGCTGTACTGGACTTACACATGCTGATTCACATCAACTAAATCTGCAGGAAAATAAAGTGTAGAACCCAGAAAGCCAATGCTGTGATATATAAAGAAATATACCTTTCCAGCACACCAGAACTTTCTCTCCCTGTAGAAAAGCATCCTGGGAAGTTCAATTATCAGAAGGTAGCTCATGAGCATGGAATCAGAATGAGGATAGTGTATTGGATAGCTCGTGTGTTTCAAGGCATCAGCCTCTGATGGTCTGATAGATCTGTCTCAACAATAAGGAGAATTGGACACATTCACATCATTTTATCTTCCTAGGACACTTTGTTCTCCAGTCGGTGCTGGAGGCGTGCTGATAATTTATGCCTTCCGTTCTCTTATACCCCGTGCTGATTGATTCATTTTCTGATTCTTTCTTGAGATATGTGATTTTTATCATATAGTAACAGCCAGATTATTTTCCTTCCTGCTTCTGGCATAGGGAACAATTTTCCTTTCCTGAGGTGTTTTTCATATAGAAGAGATTTCATGTGATATGTGCCAGATTTATGGTTTAACTCTTAGCTTTTAGGAATGCATTGTTCGCACCTCTGCCTTCAGACAGTGCTGTCCTCATTTTACAACACGGAAAATAGGCTCAGGAATGTTAATAATGTGGTTCGTGTAAGGAAGTCTGATGTTTACTTGTCTTCAATATTTTTTGTTTATTTTTTGGATTAAAGTATAATGTTCTTCTTGCACTATATTATACTGTATTACATCTGTCCTCTTAAAATTTGAACACTTTTTAAAAATTTCAGGACAGCATTATATTAATACTCTACCAATATTTTTTGACTTGACCTGCAAAATACAGCAGAATCTACTTCTTAGCTATACTTCTGACTTCATTTTCTTTCTCTCTCCTACTCACGCCTCTTCAGCTACACCCACATGTTCTGGGTAGAGGAAAAAGAACATGTAAAATTCCTAAGGAAGACAGTGTGGCAATTCCCCAGGGATCTAGAACCGGAAATACCATTTGACCCAGCAATCCCATTACTGAGTATATACCCAAAGGACTATAAATCATTCTACTATAAAGATACATGCACACGTATGTTTATTGCAGCACTATTCACAATAGCAAAGACTTGGAACCAACCCAAATGCCCATCAATGATAG
>NW_012102743.1:152528-183589 GCF_000951045.1 Mandrillus leucophaeus | reverse complement strand
AAAATTAATATAAAAATATTATTTTTCTTCTGCCCAGAATGTTCTTCCCTCAGATGTACCCTTTGCTCCATCCCTTCAATTCATTCATAACTCCACCCAAATTCAATTCAGACATTAGACCACTATCATCCTGTTTCTCACTACTGCACTTTTCTTCATAGCACTTAACACTGTTATTATATCTTATTGAAATATTGTATGTTTATTTTGTGTTTATTGTCTCATTCTCCTACTGGAATGTAACCTTCAAGGGAGCTCTCTTTGTTTTATTCACTGCTGTATCCTCAGTCTTTTAAACAATCCCACCACATCGGACTATTGTGGAATAAAAACGTACATGTAGGGCACTTAATTCTTCTTCTCTTACTAAGTAGGTGATATGTACTTTATTGTCTAACATCTATGCATTATGGTTCTTTCATTGAGTGCCTTTGAATGGGTATCCTGTGCACAAAGTAAATGTTCACTAACTATATACTGAATTAACAGATAAATCACTAATGAACTGCTATGGGATTTAAGAGGAGGAAACTGTCTCTTTCCACTAGATCAGAACTTAGGAAAAGATTCATAAAGAAAAAGGTAGCCTTTAAATGACTTCTTTGAAGATAAATTTGATTTCATTCTGTGGTATGTGGATAAAAGGAACTCAATACACATTTGCCAGGTGCACCGTAGCACTCTCTGCTTTGCCAGGTTAGCGTCTTAGAAACATCCTAGAATGTAAACTCTACGAGAGCAGAGACTGTTTCTATCTAGTACATCTGTACGTGCATGCACACATACACACACATACACATATATATTTATTATTTATATATAAAAACACATAGATATAAACAAAGAGTAAAATGCTACAAAATTTACAAAAAGTGAGCTTTTAATAAATATGACACTAACGATTCTAAGTGAGACGGTGAGGTGGAAGTTAGGCTTGTTTTGCAGTTATGCCTATGAGTTAGTATTAGGGTTGCCAATAAGATTCAAATATAATTTGGCAAATCTAGAAGCTCATTTTTGTCCAGAGGGAAAAGTTGGAATGATTAGTATGTATACAGTTCAGAATAAGCTTCAAATGTGTATAAAAGTTTATTATGAAATGTTGACTTACGATCATTTTTAAAATTAGAGTTTCAGAAAAACCCTCAAAGTTTGAATTTTTAAAAGCTAATATGATGAGACTTTGTCTTGTGAAGATTTTAGTAGTTAAGCTGTGAAACATTACATGGCCTGAAGATAACTGGTGATAATTGACATTCTCCTTTGGGAATATCTCTTAGGAGTGTGTTTCTTTACAATAAGTGTTGATGTTTCTTATTTCTCCATTAGTCGTAGGTACAAGACAGTATTTATGTTTTTCTCTATTTAAGGGGACTTCTAAAACTTATTATACATGAGAATTCTCTCTAGGCCACAGTTTTAAAAATAATCTTTTTGTTTTATCTCTAATCCTGACTTTGGCTTCATTCTTTGAGTTCATCACCTCTACTTAAATGTCCCCTAAACACATCAAAATTAATCAGCCCAGACTAAGTTCATCCTCAGCTCCACCACGCTCTACCCCACCCACTTCATCACCATTCAGTTGATGGCACTACCACCAGCTAGAAATGTGGTTGAGTATACACTACGGTGGTTAAAGGGCCTGAGTTTGAAGTACCACTCTGCCACTTTCCATATGTGAGAACCTGGAAAAAACTTAGCTTTTGCATATTGAAAACGGGAATTAGAAAAGTACCTACATGCCATGGACTGAATGTTTATATCTCTCCCCAAATTCATAGGGGAAACCTAATCCCCAATGTGACGGGTTATAAAAAGAGACGTAAGATAACTTGTTACTTCTCTATCTCTCCATCATATGAGGCCATAACCAGTAAAGGGTCCTCACCAGAAATTGAATTTGCTGGCACGTTAATTTTGGACTTCACAGCCTCCCAAACTGTGAGAAATGCATTTCTGTTGTTTAAGCCACTCAATTTATGGTATTTTTGTTATAGTAGCTCAGACTAATTAACATATTACCAGATTAGACTTTTGCTGAATGTAACAATGTTTGTAGGACACTTAACATAGATTATAGTTCTAAGTGTGCAAAAAATGTTACTTTAGTGCCTAACATTCATTGATTCATTCATTGAACAACTTTTTGTTGAGTGCCTACCCTGTGCTAGGCTGAAGGATGCAAGACAAACAAGACAGATGTATTTTTGTCACTGATGAAATTTGCATTCTAATGGAAGAGATACAAAACAAGCATCTGTATTGCTATTGGGTCTTAATAAGTACTATGAAGAAAGGCAAATTAGAGTTAGAGAATGATTAGGGTGAGTGCAAATTTTATTTTTATTTTTTGAAATGGAATCTTGCTCTTTGCCCAGGCTGGAGTGCAGTGGTCTCAGCTCACTGCAACTTCTGCCTCCTTGATTAAAGCAATTCTCCTGCCTCAGCCTCTCTAGTAGCTGGGATTACAGGCACCCGCCACCATGCCTGGCTTTTTTTTTCTTTTTCTTTTTTTCTTTTTTTTTTTTGGTGTTTTTAATAGAGATGGGATCTCACCATATTGACCAGGCTGGTCTCAAACTCCTGACCTCAAGTGATTTGCCTACCTTGGCTTCTTGAAGTGCTAGGATTACAGACATAAGCCATTGTGCCCAGCCCTGGTGAGTGCAATTTTAAATACATAAGGGAAGACCTTTGTGAGAAAGTGGTTTTTGATTACAGACCTGAACAAAGTGAGAAGATTAAGCCCTGGCAACACTGGAGGAACATTCCAGTTAGAAAGGACTAGCAATGACAAGGCCCTGTGACCAGAGTGAGAGTCAATGTGGTTAGAGTATACAGTAAGCAAAGCAGCGAGGAATATTAGATGTAGACCTAGATCTGCCCAATCATCGAGGGCAGGGTAAGCCATAAAAAGGCATTTATATTTTGTTCTGAGTGTAATGAGAAGATCTCAGAGTTTGGAGTAGGAAAGGAAGTTAATCTGGTTTACATTTTTGAAAGAACACTGGTTACTGTGTAAAGAAATGGCTGTAAAGAGGCAAGTGTGGAAACTGGGAAACAAAATGGAAGACTGCTGCCTGAGTCCAGGTTAAGTGATGACAAAGGACTAGGATAGTGATGGTAGAAGGGCTAAGTGGTCAAATTTGGGATAGATTTGGATTGCAAGCAAGGTTGACTGCAGACAAATTAAATGTGGATTCTGGGAAAGAAAGGAATCAAAGACGATTCCTAGGTTTTAAGCCTGAATAATTGGGAGAATAATGTTGCCATTTATCAAGACTTGAAATATTAAGGATGGACCAGGCTACAGACAAGTTCAGGGGGTCTCTTTGGGGCATGTTGAGTATAAGATGCCTGGTACATTTCCAAGTGGAGATGTCAGGTGGGCAGTTGGATTTAGGAGTCAAACACAGCAGAGAGAGCAGGGCTTGAAATAAAAATTTGGAAGATAATCATAATTTAGAACAGTTATTTTCAACTGGGAGACAGTTTTCCCTTTCAGAGATATTAGTCTGGAGACATTTTTTACTGAAACAACTAGAGTTGCTACTGGCGTTTAGCAAGCATACAGATGCCAGAGGTGCTGCTGAATATGCTACAATGCACAGGACAGCCTTGTGCAACAAAGAATCATTAGACCCAAAATGTCAGTAGTTCTGGGGTTAAGACTCTGATTTAAGAAAAATCTGTGTGACTAGATGAGATGGTTTAGGAGGGAGTTTAAACAGAGAATAGAAGAAGGCTGAGGTACTAACATTTTGAGGCAAGACACTGTGAGGAGGATGTAGTTAAGGAACAGCAAGAGAGAGTGGTCATTGAAGGAGAAGAAAAACCAAGAGTATGGTTTTGAGAAGCCAAGTAAACAAAAATATTTCAAAGAGGAAATGATAACTGTCAAATGTTGTTGAAAAGTTACATGAAGATTAGGAACAGACCATTTGATTTGGTGAGATTTTGGAGACAAATGTGTGCAGTGGAGGAACAGACACAAGAGCCTGACAGGAGCAGGTTAAATAGAGAATATGAAGTATGGAGGCGGAGAAAGCAAATACAGAGAGAGTGAAGATGTAGGATAAAAATGGAGAGCACGTAGGGTTTAGAAAACATGTTTGTATCATAAGAATGATCCCATATGGAAGAAGACACTAATAGTCTCTAAGATATAGATATTCATTTGACATTTGCTGCGTGTATGAATTATCTTTGGCTCCCTCCCCTTTCCATTCAGTCATAGTTGTAGATATTGCAATGTTCCATCTAAATTCATTTCAGTGCACCCATTACTCAGCCTGCTGTGGGTAATCCAAGCTCACTGCCCCCCTTTTCAGGAGAACTGATCCCAAGCTTTCCCATAAATGGCATATACCCTCTCTGGGAAGCCCATAGCCAATGATTGACTGATGAGTGATAAACAGGGCTGGACCTACTTGTCTTAGCGAGGATGAGTTATGTTCTAAAAGCCATCCTACATGGATTAGGTGTTTATTTACCTGAGATGACATCATGCTTCCATTTTTAGGACATCTCATTGTTCTCCAAAGCTGCCTTTGTTTCAATCAATGTATCCAAATTTCAGTCAGTAGAACAGAAGAAAAAATGCCAAAAAAGGCATGCCTCACACTTTAATAAGTATTTCTCAGACATTTCACACACCATTTCTGCTTGCATCCCATTGACCAGGCTGAAACCTAACTGCAGAGAAGCTGAAACATACAACCTTTAACTGGCAAGTGAGTACCCAGCTAATAACTGGAAGAAGGGGGCAATGCATATTGGCAACACAAGAAGTCTTGATTATAAAAGTATCTTCTTCATTGCTGTTTTCTTAGATATAGCATAGGGCTTGCCCATATTAGGTATCAAGAAATAGGGATTAAACTTTGCATAAATAATAAACTAATATATTTGTGTGATGTCCTACAGATTTCAATATTATTTCACTTATTTGCTCATTTGACTCTCAAAACAGACTTATAAAGTAGGTATCACTGTGTCTCTAGATTCCTGTAAAGTAAATTGGCCAAGCCACTCAGCTAGTATGTGGCTAAGAAGAACCTATACTCAGGTCTTATGACTCTGAATATGATTTTTATTTCAAATCACTACAGCAACCATGGGAGAAAAAAAGAAGTGTCTAGTTGTTCCTGGGAGATTTTTCCCCCTTACCTGAGCAATGAGCTATCAAAGACTAGGTTTGCAACCCTTTACCCTGGGGAAAACTGACTCCAGTGGTTTTTTTTTTTTTAGCACAGCTGCAGGGACAGACAAACCAGTTCTAAAAACTTGTTTATCAATTTACCCAGCAGGGCATGAAATACAGTGAATGCTTGACAATTTTTTAGGTAATAATTTTCTTTTAGATCCTGTGCTTTAAAAAGAACATATGGAGATGTTTAGTTTTACAACAAAATTATAGCTAGCATGAAATGTTTATTAATCATACCTAATAAATTACAATTTTCCAAACCTAGTTGGAAGTCAGAAACAAGGTATGGTTAATTATTTGCACAGCTTAGTCAATACCATTGACAGTCCAAGCTGTAGCATTGGAGAGATTATATATCAACATTTCTATTTATTTTTTCTCCAACGAATAGTACCTATAGAAGTGTTATAAAACACACAGGATTTCATTGTACATTTGAAGGCTGTAGTTCTGTAAGTTCCAATCTGAGGTAGGTTGACTTTGGCAGGCTAATGATGTGTGGTCTGTTTGAGCTATGGATGTGATGCCGATAGCAAGGGGTGGTCAATAAATTAGAGAAATTTGGGATGAACTTTGAAAACCAGTGAAGGGGATACCAAAGAGGGCCAGGTAGTGACAAATTAGGTAGTGACTTCAGAACCTGAAAAGCAACCAAAGAAAAAGAAGCTAAAAGTTCTTCATGGTCTCTCCAGCTATTTTGTGGGCAATCCCTTGGAATATTCAGTTTTGCTTTTGAGTGTTTCCTCTTAGTTTTTATATTTAGAAATTATTTCAGGGAGATGAAAGGTGCCATGAAACTATATTGGGCTAGACCCATTTCTAGTTTGCGTTCATTCATTCAAGAAACTTTTTGTGCATTTATCTATACAAGATGCTATAGACATAGGTTGGGGGAAATTAAAAAAAATCAGGATTTATGTTCAATGAACTTACTGTCTATTGATCTAAATAGTAACTCTCTGTGATAGTTCATTTTGCATGTCAACTTGGCTAGGCCACAGTACCCAGATATTTGATCAAATATTCTAGTTGTTTCTTTGAAAGTACTCTTTATATGCGATGAACATTTAAATCGATAGGCTTTGAGTAAAGCAGATTACAGGTGGGCCTCTTCAAATCAGTTGAATGCTTAAGAGGAAAAGATGAACCTGTCCCAAAAGAGAGGAAATTCTTGCAACAGACTGCCATTGTACTAAAACTACAACTCTTCTCTGGTTATCTGGCTTCCCAGCCCACCTTGTAGGTTTTGGACTTGCAAAGCCTCCACAATTATGGGTGCCCAATTCCTTAAAATAAATCTCTCTTTTTCAATATGTGTGCATACATACTATTGGTTCTATTTCTCCGGAGAACCTTGACTAATACACTTTATATGGGACAAGTGGAAAATGTCACCAACAAAGTAATCGCTTGTTTTCATTAGTCATTTTTATTGCAACTTCTTAAATTTTAGATAGTAACACTTTACAAATTTACTATGATTAACAGTTTTCAAAGGGCTTTCACATGAGTTTCCCACTTGTTTATAAAACTTTTGATGGAAAATTAGGGTAGAGTTCAATTATCCTCATTTTATAAATTTAAAAAATATTGTTCAGAGAGTTTGTTACTTACTCAAAATCAGCTGGGAAGTGATAGCACTGGCATTAATACTCAGATACCCTGCCTTGTAGTGAAGTAATCTTTCCATGACATCTTCCTGTACCTTTGGGTATATAAGAATATTCAGTCATGGTAGTATACAGACACACACACACACACACACATTATATCAGAATAATACATACTGAAAAGAAAAAAACTCATGGACCTTATTGTAAGACAAAAACATTAAAAAGAAAATCTACAAGTTACCTAGGGGAACATCGGTTCAAGCTCAGAGAGAGGGCTACTTCTAATGTTCAATGGGATAACTGGGTATTTCTTGTATAGTTTAGGCAGGAACAGAGCTTCTTTCTTTTTTCCTGTGTTCTAGCCTTATGATGTCTGTTGGACATAGGAAGAGTCAAACATAATAATGTTTCAAGATCTTGGAAAGCAGGAATGCAATGTTTTCTTAGAAATATGCAGAATATTAAGATCTTTTAATTATTCACACAGTTCAGCCAGGTTTTGATCTCTAACATTAGAAGTTAGCACTTCAGGTACACTCCCTTTAAGGTGGTCAAATCCGAAAAAGTCATAGGTTTATCTTGGCATGGTGTAATTCTGCCATAGGACAATAAAACAAAGTAGTCATAAATAATTTAAAGCACCATTCATTGTCCTATCACAAGCTAATTTCTGCTAAAGTAGCTTCCAGTTTCTGTTGCCTTCTCTATGGGTACTTTCCTCTGCCCTTCCCCCTCAGCCCTATCGTGGGCTTTGACTATAGGTGAAACATTAGTTACAGGGATTTGACATGAGCTATGTTGTGGAAGCCTGCCTCTTAACTCGCTCAGCAGCAACAGTGATTCATATATGGAAACAAAAAAATGTGTTTAAAATATTAGACTCACAGATGGAAATTAAAGCACATACACACACACACTCACACTGTATTGATTAAAGAATTGAGGGATTATAAATAAAGTAGCTCATATATGACTCTGACATTGATGGAGGAAGTAACTTAATCCATACTGTGGTGTTGGTCTGGGTACCAGTGACGGGACCTGATTCATCTTTGCTTCCCCGCGAAGGTAAATGGCACAGAGAAGGTGCTCAGTAAGACATTTCTCCGTGTATGAATGAACACTGAGTGTTAATGAGATGCTGTAGCTGGAACATACTCTTCCTTTCACTCCGTAGGGTAAACTGGGCAGTAGGCAGGTTCAAAGTTAGCTTCAGTCTGTCAGATTGATTCCTGATGAGGACCTGCTTGAAGTCCATGGACAATGAAAACACCGGAAATGCCTTCCTCTAGAATGCCCTTCGTAACTGGGACACATTCCCCATTAGAAACCATTCAAATTCCATACTTGTTTGTTAGCAGCCTCCTATACTATCTATAAACTGCTGTTTTCTAAGTGTTTTAGCATACTTAGGACTCTTTTTCTAGCCCAGAGAAAGTGGGCCATTTCCCTCCCTCTGTGCTGCTCATCAGCTTTCCCTTGGGCTGTTGCAGCTCTGTTGTAAGTGCACCTCAAAGTGGATTTGGTTTGAACACAACCTGTCACAGCAGTTGTGGCAAGGTTATTAGGTGACAAGTGCATTCTTGTGGTTTCTGAAGGAGAACATTTGTGGTGGTAGGGAGCACAGTGCCCTGGGAGTCAGGAGACCTGGATTCCCCTCCCAGGAGCTGTGTGAAGTTTGCATGATGACTTTTTTTTCCTCTCTGACCTAATTTCCATTTCTGTAATTGAGAAGGTTAGCTCATGTGCTCTTCAGATTTACCTTCAACTAAATGTCCTCTTGGTTTGCTAAAATGCTTTCCAAATGAGTGTTAACTGCTATATTAGGAAAGGAGGTCTTAGAATTGAGATTGCAGAATAAGATTGGAGAATAACCAAACCTTCACAGGCACAGTCTCCACTACATACCATACAGTGTGTCTTTTTTGGTATTTTGCAAACTTATCTGTGTAACTGGCAAAATAATATTTCCTTCCTCACAAAGTTGTTGTGAAGATTAAAATATATGTTGCATTTGAAATAGCAAAAAGCAAGGCTCAGGGTAACACTAAATAAATATTGCTTATTTGGGGGATTGACGGAGAACAGAGAGAGAGAGAAATAAAGAAACGGAAAGAGAGGGAAGATTAAACATTCACAATCAACTGATACTTTAACTTTCACAGGTGGAAATGAAATGCAATAAAAAAGAATTGATTCCAAGCCTTATACTGCAAGTATCCCTGACCTGTTCATTCAAAGTGTGAATGAACAAAAAGTTGTTTTCTATTATAAAGCTTTTTATTTGGATCAAGAAACATGCTCTTTGCTTGGGGGTATCAGGGGAGGCTTACATACGTAAGCATTTAAAAAAAACTTGCCCAAATCATAAATTCATGTAATGAGTCTAGTGGAAGAATAATATACACATGTGTGTAAATGTGTGTGTTTGTGTGTGTCAGTGTGTTTGTCAGTTATTACTATTTAGTATTTTTCAAATGATGTACAACAAACATGCAGAAAATGTCTTTTGGCGTCATTACCTGTTTCTCTACAGTCTCTTCCAAACTCCTCCCACAAAACTTAGCAATTTTGGGAGGTAGTTTTGTGTGTCTTTTTCCAGTGTTTTTTATCGAAACTCAATTCTTCTCTTTTGTTTTCATAGAGACAGGGTCTCAGTCTATCACTCAGGCTGCAGTGCAGTTATGTGATCATATCTTACTGCAGCCTCAAACTCCTGGGCCCAAGTGAGCCTCCTGACTCGACCTCTTGAGTAGCTCAGGCTACTGCACCGAGCTATACCTTGCTTTTGGACCTAACTCTGTATCCTGTAAATCTTTCCACACAGTAGGACAGATTACATTTTTCAAAAATGGTGGCAACAGCAGCGCCCAATCCCACCTGCTTTTCTTCCAGTGTGACTTTGACACTGTTTCCATCAAGAGATGGGCCCATGTTCCCACTCCTTGAATCTGGATGGAGTTGCGACCATGGAAAAAATGATGCAGTGGGAAGAGGCTAGAATATAAAAGGTGATGCAGCTTCCTTCTAGCTATGTCTTTAGCATACAGCTCTTGGAACTCAGCCATCATGTAGAGAAACCTAAGCAATCATTGAGAAGCCCTGTGAATGTGCTATGGCTCCCGCCCCAGTGGAGGTTCCATAAGCCAGCGTCAAGCACCACACATGTAAGTGAGTAAACTTTCCCATGAAATTAGCCTCCAGCTAAAGAGGACACCCAGCCTTCAAGCCTTCTCAGGTAAGGTCCCATATGTCCTGGAACAGAGATAAGCTGTCCTCACGAGGCTTTTTAAAATTCTTGGCCTAGAGAGAATTTATGAAAATAATAAAGTGGTTATTTTATGTCAGTAAATTTAAGGTGGTTTGTTTTGCAGCATTAGTCAATTAGAACAGAGTTTCTACTTTTTTTTTTCCAATTTTTGCAGCTTTATAGTATTCTATGTTAGAGCTAAATCATATTTTCTTTAACTACATTCCTATAGATACCTACTTGAGTGGTTAAATTTTTTGGCTTTTGAAAAATATCTTGTAATAAATAACCTCGTTCATATATCATTTTAAATAGATTCAGGTGTATTTATGAATACATTTCCTAAAGTGAGATTTCTGGGGCAATAGTAAATGAATTTGTATGCCTGATTGTTATTTCCCAATTTTCTTTTATAGTTGTTGTATGTATTTACACTTATACCTGTGGTATCTAAGAGTGCTTGTCTCAATACAGTCTTACTAAAGTATATTGTGGCACTTTCAGTTTTGTTGCCATCATAATAAGTAAACTATGGTATCCCTTAGTTATAATTTACATTTCTTCTATCGTGTGTGAATTTGAGCAAGGTTTTGTATGAATGTACTTTTAGGTAAACTATCTCTTTGTATCTTATTTTCATGTCTAGGTGCTCTTATTCAATATCAAGTGAGTTAGTCCTGTATCTAAAAAGTGATTTGCAGATATTTTTCCTATTTGTCAGTTCCTTTCAGCTGTCCTTACCGTATTTTGAACAAAGTGGAATTTTTTAAATTTTTGCTTACAATTATCAATATTTTTATGGCTTTTGGATTTTGAGCCTTAATTAAAAAAATACTTTCCGTCTCCCATGTAATAAATTATTTCTCTATCAGTATACATCATTATATGTGTTTTATATATATAAAATATATATACATGTAAATATATCTAAAATTTTGTATATATTAGTAATATAGAACTTCTTTATCAGTACATATTACTCATATATAGACACATGTTTTCTATTTAAATATATATATCAGCTTAGTATATGAATACCAGTAATATAGAAATCCCCCTTATTATATGTTTCAAAAATAAATAAATATAAAAACATATATATCAGTTTAATATCAATATAAATACTGGCCTTATACTATGTATACATAGAATATACAAATAAGTAAATTAGTTATATATATAATTCACAAAATATTTGTTGAATACTATTGAATACTATGCATTAAATACTAATTAGTTTTTTACAACATTGACAATGGGTGTTAAATTTGGCCAAATGTGTTTTCAGCCTATTTTCAGATAATCACAGAATATATTTTGGCCAATGAACTCTTAATAATATGATGAATTTTAGATTTAAACCATCCTTTTCCTTTTTGCCATCTGGTCAGGTTTTGGTTTCATTGTGGTAGTTGCTTTATAAAAGAGTTTGAACACTTCCTTCTTATTCCATTGGAATCATCCCCTCCTTCATGGTTTGCTTAAAGGGGCTCATAGTTTCACACCTCATTTTGAAGCTCTGAGAGATTAAGGTGTACTGGTACTAAAAGACCCTGAGAAACAGCTGGCATCAGATGCCAGAAACATAAATTAGGGAATCAAGACTTCTGATTTCGTATTCCAAATATGGAATTGTTAGCAGTTCGATGTCACTTAACATGTTCATTTATCTTTTTCTTCATTTAATGTTGGGATAATTTAATGATAGTTGCAAATATGTGATTCACAAAGATCTTAGACATATCCTTCAGGAATGTGGAATATGTAGATGATGAAAATATATATTCACAATAAACATACAAAAGACTGTATCTGTTTTCCACCTCCAGAGCCTTCCATTCCCAAACACTCTCTTAATCCCCAGTCACATTAAAAGTGCTTACGTTTTGCTTGTGGATTTTTATGGACCACATGGACTTTTTTCCTGCTAGTCCTTGCTTTTTTAGACCAAAATAAACTATATCAGTTATTTACTTAACCTGCAAATGCTGAGTATGTGTGCGGATTTCTTCATTGTTTTAATTGAATGTTTTTTCTACTTTTCCAGAGAGGGACTTTGTGTAGTAAAACTTTTGAAACCTCTTATGTCTGTTAATGTCTTTATTTAGCCCTCACAATTAAATAATAGTATTGGTGGGTGTACAAAATAAAGGTTCAAAATTCTTTATTTTCAGTCACTTACACATATGACTTCATTGTGTTGTCTCTAGTGTTCACCTATTTTTGAGCCTGTTACAAATTTGACATCTTATTCTAAGTACTGCTTTCTCCAGAAACTTTTAGAAATTTGTTTTTCTTTAAAAAAATTTTGAATTCTATCACTGATTTTTAAAGAAGTATTTCTCTTCTTTTTCTATGTTATCATTCCCGGTATTTATTATGTATAGCTTAACTTTACTTTGGAAATTTTTAATCTGGTTTTTTTTTTTTTTAATTTTTAGTAACTTTTGACAGAATTCCTTTATCTGATCTTCCAGGAAATAATTTTGCTATTCTAGTACATATATTTTGTTATATAGCTTATCTGTTAAGTTTTTTATATTTTTGAACATGGATTTCTACTTTGTCCTGCTTCATGTTACTAATACCTTCCCTTATCTCTTTTACAGTGTTTTTAACGATTATTTTTAAAACTTAAGTTATCTAGTCCAATATTTTGGCCTTATCTATCATAGGGTGTCCATTTTGCACTCTCTTTCTCTTTTAAATTGTTGTTGTACCCCTCAAATGTCTGGCTATTTTTGCCTGTGAGCAGTAAAGAGACAAAATTGAGTCATTCTGGTTTCATGCTCTGAATTATTATAGTATTCTCTCCCTGTCCATTGCATGAGAACATACCGAAGACCAGTGCCAACTCTTCCTGACACAATGTCATTATATTTGTAGCCCAGACTCCAATATGCAATACGAGCCTTATTCTCCTTACCTTGAAACCATGAGGGAAAATGTGTGTATTTCAAATCTTTCAGCATAATCTATTCCCTAGATTAATTTTCCTATTTTCACAGATTGCAGCAAAATAGAAGTTGTTTTACTCTAGAAACAGAATGCCAACCCTCTCTGCCTAAGGTCATGACTTTAAACTTCCTTCTCTGAGTTGTCTGTTACTGTAGGCTTAGTTGATCTTAAGTTTTTATGGCTCCACCAATGCCACAAAAAGTCAAGTAGGTGCAAAAGCGGAGGTTGCATTTTGAAAATTGCAGAATGCGTGTTTCTCTAGGTCTGGGGCCAGCTACTTAATCTTCTGGACCCAGTGTAAAATGCAGAAAAAAAGCCAGAAAAAGGGTCATGATGGTTACTAAAATAAACAGTTTTTCTCTTTCTTCGGTGGTCTCACTCACCCTTAATTTGTCACAGTGTTTTTTAATTTACAATTTAGTGTCATTGTAAGTAGGGAAAAGTTGAATTTTGTCTTTTTTTTCCCCTTGATCCCCTGCCTAAGGAAAGGTCACATGCTCTCATCACCACATACTCTGCAAGCTGTCGTTCCCACACCTGACCAGAAAAGTTACATTTTAAATAATTAACAATAATTTTACCATTCATCTTTATACTATGCAATGCCAATTATAATGCAAATATAAAGGCATTTAAGTTGTGTGTGATATCACCAAAATTACATAGTTCATACATAAATATTTCGTTCTTACCAAAACAGAATAAAAAGAAAACTGCACTCAACTCTTTTTATTTCACTTGTTGGATATACATTCTACCAACACTTTATATCCTTGGTTTACAAATGAGTAAGAAAGGACCAAAAGGTAAAGAAACAAAACATAGGTAAGTAACAGGAATGAGAAAGACTAGGATAGGTGTCCTTGGTTGTTGTGCCTCTTAGAATCCCATTGTCTTCTTTCTGGTTTGAAGGAAGTTCTGGTTCAAACACAAAGCATAGTCTCTGAGACGAGTGCCCTTGCCTACTTAGTTCATGCTTATCTTATACTTGCTGTCTAGTCTGTTTGTGATGCTACAACAAAATACCATAGACTGGATACTTTATAAACAACAAAAATTTATTTCTCAGTCCTGGAGGCTGAAGTCCAAGACACCTGTGGGTGTAGTATCTAGTGAGGGTCTGTTTCCTGGTTCATAGATAACATCTTACTGTGTCTTCACAAGGTCCCTTGGGTCTCTTGTATAAGGGCACTAATTTTATTTATGAGGGCTCCACCCTCATGACCAAATCACCTTTTAACGGTCCCAACTCTTAATGCTGTTGCGTTGGGGACTAGGTTTCCACATATTAATTTTGGAGGGACACTCAGAACCTAGCGTTTCAGAACCTAGTGTTTGTTTGAAGTTTGGTTCAATTCTCATGCATTGTGAGTTCACCAAAATTCTGTGCTCATGGGGTATCTCCAGTGCTATAAGCAAATTTGGTGGCAAGGAACAAGCAGATCTGCATTATGTCCTCTGCTTGTGACCATGCTCCATTGTTCTATTTGACTTCACTTACAAAACATAAGTTCAATGATAAAGTTATAACAATTTCAAGATGGTTACTGATACGGTTTGGCTGTATCCCCACCCAGATCTCATCTTGAATTGTACTCCCATAATTCCCACGTGTTGTGAGAGGGACCTGGTGGGAGATAATTTGAATCATGGGAGCAGTTTCCCCCATACTGTTCTCATGGCAGTGAATAAGTCTCACGAGATCTGATAGTTTTATCAGGGATTTCTGCTTTTGCATCTTCCTCATTTTCTCTTCCTGCTGCCATGTAAGAAGTGCCTTTCGCCTCCTGCCATGATTCTAAGGCTTCTCCAGCCATGTTTATAGATAACACTGTAAGTCCAATTAAACGTCTTTTTCTTCCCAGTCTCAGCAGTATGAAACAGATTCATACAGTGAATTGGTACCAGTAAGTGGGCATTGCTGAAAAGGTACTCGAAAATGTGGAAGTGACTTTGGCACTAGGTAACAGGCAGAGGTTGAAACAGTTTGGAGGGCTCAGAAGAAGACAGATAAATGAGGAGAAGTTTGGAACTTCCTAGGGACTTGTTGAATGGCTTTGACCAAAAGCCTGATAATGATATGGACAATAAGGTCCAGGCTGAGGTGATCTCAGATGGAGATTAGGAACTTGTTGGGAACTGGAGCAAAGGTGACTCTTGTATTTTTTAGCAAAGAGACTAGAGGCATTTTGCCCCTGCCCTAGAGATTTGTGGAACTTTGAACTTGAGACAGATGATTTAGGGTATCTGACAGAAGAAATTTCTAAGCAGCAAACCATTCAAGATGTGACTTGAATGCTGTTAAAGGCATTCAGTTTTATAAGGGAAGCAAAGCATAAAAGTTTAGAAAATGTGCAGTCTGACAATGTGATAGAAAAGAAGAAAACATTTTCTGAGGAGAAATTTTCTGCTGTAGAAATTTGCACAAGTAACGAGGAGCTGAAAGTTAATCCCCAAAACAATGGGGAAAATGTCTCCAGGGTGCGTCAGAGGTCTTCAAGGCAGCCCCTCCAGTCACAGGCCCAGAGGCCTAGGAGAAAATGGTTTCATGGGCCAGGCCCAGGATCCTCATGCTGTGTGCAGCCTAGGGACTTGGTGCCCTGGGTCCTAGCCACTCCAGCCATGACCAAAAGGGGCCAGTGTAGAGCTCAGGCTGTGGCTTCAGAGGGTCGAAGCCTCAAGCCTTGGCAGCTTCCATGTGGCGTTGAGACTGCGGGTGCACAGAAGTCAATAATTGGGGTTTGGAAACCTCTGCCTAGATTTCAGAAGATGTATGGAAATGCCTGGATGCCTAGGCAGAAGTTTGCCACAGGGGCAAGGTGGTCCACACTGCTACAGCAGTGTGGAAGGGACATGTGGGGTTGGAGCCTACACACAGAGTCCCTACCAGGGCACTGCGTAGTGGACCTGTGAGAAGAGGGCCACTGTCCTCCAGACCCCAGAATGGTAGATCCACCAACAGCTTGCACCGTTTGCCTGGGAAAGCTGCAGACACTCAATGCCAACCTGTGAAAGCAGCTGGGAGGGAGGCTGTACACTGCAAAGCCACAGGAGTGGAGCTGTCCAAGACCATGGGAACCCATCTCTTGCATTAGCCTGACCTGGATGTGAGACCTGGAGTCAAAGGAGATCATTTTGGAGCTTTAAAATTTGACTGCCCCACAGGATTTTTGACTTGCTGGGCCCTGTAACCCCTTTGTTTTAGCCAGTTTCTCCCATTTGGAATGACTGTATTTATTTACCTTTACCCCTATTGTATCTAGGAAGTAACTAGTTTGCTTTTGAGTTTACAGGCTCATAGGCGGAAGGGACTTGCCTTGTCTCAGATGAGACTTTGGACTGTGGACTTTTGAGTTAATGCTGAAATGAGTTAAGACTTTAGGGGACTGTTGGGAAGGCAAAATTTGTTTTGAAATGTGAGGACATGAGATTTGGAGGGGCCAAGGGTGGAATGATATGGTTTGGCTGTGTCCTCACCCATGTCTCATCTTGCATTGTACTCCCATAATTCCCACAGGTTGTGGGAGGGACCTGGTGGGAGATGATTTGAATCATGAAGGTAGTTTCCCCCATACTGTTCTCATGGTAGTGAATAAGTCTCATGAGATTGGATGGTTTTATCAGGGGTTTCCTCTTTTGCATCTTCCTTATTTTCTTTTGCTGCCACCATGTAAGAAGTGCCTTTCACCTCCTACCATGATTCTGAGGCCTCCCCAGCCATGTGGAACTATAAGTTCAATTAAACCTCTTTTTCTTCCCAGTCCCGGGTGTGTATCTATCAGTGGCATGAAAATGGACTAATATAGTTGTAGCACAGCATTAAAACAAGCCCAGAGCCCTTTTGGATGTAGGGCCCTGTGAGACTGCACAGGTTGCCCATTCATGAAGCCAACCCTGCCTGGACCACTTCAAGGATTCTCACTTTCAGCATTACCCAATGATAAGGGCATTTGCCCTTGTTGAGAAAGGAGAAACAATGAGGTGACAGAGGGCTCATGGATGAAGAGGTTAGAGCCACCAGTGAACAACTGCATCAGCTCCTCCACTGAGGTGAACACTGGGCCTATATTTGAGTTACCTTGTGAGAGAAAAGACATTGTAAGGTGCTAGTAGTAAGTACCCTGCAATTGCACTCAAGGGGCCTGTGCTCTGATCTCAGCTTGGCCCGTACTAGGCATGACACAACTTCTCTGAGTGCCAATGTTCTCATCTACAAATGGGGATAATATTGGATACCTCATAGGGCTTCTGTGAGAAGTAAATAATGAATGATATACACACATTGTAGGTGCTGCTAAATGTCATTTTTTATTCCCACTCAGGAGAGTTATTAATTCTGTGCTACCAAAAATTAATAGGTAGAAAGCCCTGTTCTGAAGAAAATCTGGAAGGAGGATTGAAAACGTCTGTAACTTGGCTCTAGCCAGGGCTTTGGTTCCAAGGATAGTAGCAGGCTGACTCTTAAAGATGATAATGTCTCTTGATCGTCATTAAGTGTTATAATATCAGTAAATTATTAAAGTTATATTTTTGGTAATCACTAATTATTTGATGACAGAACTGCGTATATGAGAGAAATGAACAGTTATGCACCTAAATTATACCTTTGGATTAATTCCCTTTACTTCTGTTTTAACGTATGACTGAAGTTGCCTAGGGTGTGGATGTGTATATATGTGTGTGTGCATATATATATATAAAAATGTATGTATATATGCACACACACATATACATACACATATATATTTATAGTTTCACCTTCTGTAAGTGAATTTTATTCAGTTTCCTTCCTATTTGCATGTAAATATGTCACTTCTCATTTCCTGGCAGCGTAAGGGGACCAGCAAATGTTGGCCAGTCTGCTGCTTGGATTCACAATCACCCGCCACTAAACTGGCATAGACTTTATTTGTGCTGAGTTTTCTTTTTATTCTGTAAATCTGTAGTTATTGCAATCACTGATGCACGACTATAGGGTCTGTAAGAACATATTCTTGGCTGGGAAATGATTCCATGGTTCATTTTACCCTTGACAGCCTATAGAAGTAAGCACAACTCTCCAAAGGACAGCAGGGAGAAGGCAGAAGAGAAAGAGGCAGACAGGGACCCAAAGGACACTTAGCCTTTCAAGGGACTGGGCAGGCTAGCTGTTTTAGCAGAGCCACAGGCTGTGGGATCATCTATAAAGGAGGTCCACACACTTCAGAGAACTTGGCTCTGGACTGGGGATACATTAACATCTATAGAAAATTATTCCTGATCCTATCTTTTCTTCCGCATATTCATCCCCTAAAACACCTAATTCAAGCCATGCTGTATGTCTCCATTGACAAAAATATTTCTTAAGCCCTAGACATTTTCCACTCACTTCTAGGTCCAGGGAACTGTAACTCTATATTTAAAAGAATTTAAGAGTGGAGTAATCCATAAAGCAACTGAACTTTTTTCTCTTCTTTGACTCCAAACTCCCTCAGGGGCCTGATTTTTTCCTGATATTTAATGAAAATGTGGGAAGTTTCCATAGTTTACCCAGCCTTCTGGATATAGTAGGTTAAAAAAAAAATCCTTAGTTTAAGGTGGGCACAAGAACAGTAATTAAAATAAATCCTCCAGTGTAATAAAAATTCCTTACTTAATTCCAAGTTCACAAATCTCCCTTTTTTCAGTTGAGACCTGCTGTGGTGGGATGATTTTTCCTTTTTCCCATCCCCATTGCCCTTCACTTCTTATCTATTCCTTCTCAATAGGGAGCCTCTGACTTCCACAAGGAGATGGAGAAGTATGTCGTAGAAAACATTTTTGTTAACTATACTCTTTTGAACTGACACGTTACCCTTTCTGGATTCCTCATAGATGTTGCTGTCTCATGAGATGCTTTCCTAAATTTTCGGAATACACTACTTCTCCAGAAAGGACCCACTTTTTAGGAAGGGGTGGGTTATTTCCTTCAACTGGCCACCAAAGTTTCTGGGCTCCACATATGATATCTGGTTGTGCATTCCCTAAAAGCTGTCTTCTTGAGTGGAAACCCAAATTATCCCAGGCTTGATCCTAGTAAGTGGTTCAGATTTAGTATCTTCACACATATTATTTTGCTATTGGCCTTTGGAGTGTAATTCCGTTTCAACATCCTGTTGTGTTACGATGAGGACAATGAAGGCAGAGACAGCATAGTAGTTGAAAGCAAAGGCTTTAGGCTTGGGTAATATGGCGAGACCCATGTCTACAAAAAAAAAAAACAACAACCGGGTGTGGTGGTGCATACCTATCGTCCCAGCTACTTCAGAGGATTCGTTGAGGCCAGGAGTTCAATGCTGCAGTGAGCTATGATTGTGCCACTGCACTCCAGCCTAAGCAACAGAGGAAGACCCTGTATCAAAACAAACAAACAAACAAACAAAAGCAAACGCCTTATGGTTCATGTTCTACTTTTTTAACTGAATAGCTGTGTGGCTTTGTGCAACTTAACCTCTCTGAGCCTCAATTTCTTTATCTGTAAAGTGGAATGCTAATACCTAATTCAGAGACTTGTTATTGATGAAATGATTATAAGATCTAGCACATAGGCACTCAACCAACGTAGGATATTACACCTGATGTACCATTTCTCAGCAGTCATATGGTCCTGGATTTACCCTGTACTGTGGGAAGAAGCAAGTGGTCCAATACTAGATTTGTCATTACATGCTCTACAACAGTTATGAAACTGTTTTTCAAAAATACTCCAGCCAGCCACTTAAGAAGAGATCTTTATTTGATGGGTAATGTGTTCAATTTTTAAACTGTCTGCATGTATAATTTCTCATGTCATTTTCATGACACCCATGTAGAAAAGGCAAAAGAAGACAGTGCATTTGGCCCTCCATATCCATGGGTTCTGCATCCCTGTATTCAACCAACCCTGGATTGAAAAAAATTTTTAAAAATTGCATCTGCTACTGAACACATACAGACTTTTTCATCATTATTCCCTGAACAATATAGTTTAAAAACTGTTTACCTGGCATTGTACTAGGTACTACACATGATCTAGAGATAATTTAAAGTATATGGGAAGGTGTGCATAGATTATATGCAAACACTACACTATTTTATATAAGGCACTTGAGCATTCATGGATTTTAAGTCTGACAGAGATTCTGAAACCAATTCTCCAGGGATACAAGGGAAAGACTGTATATTCACCTCTTTACAGATCAGGTGTTTAGAATGTTGTAGGGCAAAGGCTGTAATGACAGTACTAGACCCAGAACCCAGGTCATCTGGCTTCCCGGTGCTTTTCATACTGCACTGGCTGTCTCACACTCTGTCACAACATTATTTGCCAAATGAGCTCTGAGTTTAGCATTAAGGTGGAAGAGATGTTATTCCCTGTGGCGATAGTTTAGTTGGAGGCTTTAGAAGAGAGAAAAGTTTCTTGCACACATGCGTTTTCATCTGTGCAGGTGGCTTTCTGGGGCAAGTGGACAGGAATGAATGTATTTGGTAAGTTACAGGCCTGTGCTGACCCGTTAGTGCACTGGTCTGTCCTTTCCTTCTGACAGCACCAGTTTCTCTAAAAATCACTCCATTGACATGCCAATAATAGAGTGGAACATGTTGACATCCAGCTGTTGCTTTCATTACCAATTTGTTTTAATTGGTCTCACACTGTTTTCCCTTCACTTCTTTGTGCGGTGTTGGTTTAACTCTGTCTGAAACCAGCTTGGCCTGAGCTGTAAACCTTTTATGAGGGGAACTTGCTGATGTGTGGAAAGTCAGGGGCAGCTGGCTGGGCCCGGCTGGCAAGTCTGAAACATTCCAGCCCGACCTTAACCATTCAATGATTTTGTTTGCTCTTTCGGTGTTTCCTTTTTAAAATGTAATTCCTGAAAACTTAAAGAAAGACTATTTCTCTCACCAAACCGCTAAGAATATTTATTCTAAATGTGTAAGGAACACATTGGTAAACTGAGAATTAGATAAGCTTGGAATGAAGGGTGTTTGGCAATTATTGCTGTTTGGGAAGGATAAAAGCACTTATAATTTAAATAATCATGTGTAGGACATTTTGTTCCAGTCACTGTTACTAATTAACCACTAAGCAGCAGCTCAGTATGGCGAATGCACTTGGAGGAGGCAGAAGTCCAGATGGTGGGCTATGATCCAGAAGTTTGGGCGTCAGTCAAGACTGCAAGGTGATTACAAGGTGACCAAGAGGGAGGTGACAGCTGGCATTTGCAGAAAGGTATCTTTGTTGGTACCTGCTGCTGGTGACTACTTAATGTATGGAGTAGTGTGAGATAATAGTTTAATATATTCACAAAGAATCATGATGTAGAATGTATTCATATTGCATAGCTTAGCTTTGATTCTCAGTTATGCTCAAACGGAGCTTTTATACAGGGAAAAAAACACACACACGCACACACACACGTGCACACACACACACATAACACACATACACAGAGTAACACCAAGGGGCAAGGTTCCTTTAGGAACTAGTCATTTACTTGCACATTTAACCAATATTTATTTAGCAACTACCATCTGCTAGATGTTATAACTGTTCTAGGATCATGTGAAAATGAGACTACTACCCTCAAGAAATTTACAATCCATTAGAAGAAAAAAATTAGTGGCTGGGTGCGGTGGCTCACGCCTGCAATCCCAGCACTTTGGGAGGCCGAGGTGGGTGGATCGTTTGAGCTCAGGAATCAGCCTGGGCAACATGGTGAAACCCCATCTCTACCAAAAATACGAAAATTAGCTGGGTGTGGTGGCATGTGTCTGTGGTTCCAGCTACTTGAGAGGCTGAGGCAGGAGGATCACTTGAGCCTGGGAGGTGGAGTTTGCAGGGAGCCAAGATTGTACTCCAGCTTGGGCAACAGAGCGAGATTTCATCTAAAACAAACAAACAAAAACAAACAAACAAACAAACAAAAAAAAAACCAGAGAGATAAACTACCATGATAAATTTTAATTTAGGAAAGAATGTATTAAGTGTCACAGTCACAAAGTTTAAAAAGAAAACAGTATCACAGGAACAAGGAAGAGGTTTCTTCCGGAGGATTTATGTAAAACATCAACAGCAATCTTTGCAATAAAAGCAAAACAGGTTTTATTCTGTTTGGTGCAAATTACCTCAGTTGTCTATTGCACCTGCATTCACTAAATAAGTATCTCATTCCAAACAGTGACAAAAGCAAGATTTTCTTTTCTTTATTCTTGACTCAAAAATTATGTGATCAGTCTGTTTTGAGATAGATATATATATCTTATATATGCTATATATATATATATATCTCTCTTATATATACAAAAAGATTGTGTCTTGTAGAACCCACAAAATTTACTTATTTATCCTGCTTTAAAAAGTCAGCTGGACAAGGGGATATGTGGTTGGCTGATCTGAATCCTGAACCCTGAATTGAAAGGGAAATGTCTCCCTGAAAGGCATGTTTATATAATGGAGAAATTAAGAATATTGGGCTATTTGTTTAACCCATGCTGAGTGCCTCCAATGTGGCAGTCTCTGTGCTGGGCATGGCAGTCACCCATACCTAAAGAACACTGAGTCTGGCATGTGTGCAATGCACAAGTGCGCATGAACAAATACTTGAAAGGCTGGGAGAGTGGAGTGGTGTTAGGTAGCAAAGAGCTGAGACAGAGAGGAGGTAGGATTGGAGGCAGAGGCACACTTTACAGAGCTCAAAAATTGGCCTTGGCCTATTCTGGTAGCAGTTGTCTACCTCACTCCTGAAAAAATTATCTATGCATTATTTTTGGCATACTGACACAGGTAGGTGGCCAAGGTTCTTTATGTGTTATAACATTGGTCATACTAAATATTGCAAATGTGTAAATTTACCTAACTTTTATCTGAGACTTGAGATTTATCTGTGTTTGTAAATGATGACATTTTGTATAAAATTGACATATAGGCAATGATAAATTCTTAGAATCTGACAATGGTATAGTTCAAAATTTCATAAATCCTAAATTACTGTAATAAACATAATAAGCTTTAGATTTTGCAATGCATTTTTAACTTATTTATTACTTTAGCTTTTCTGACTATAGTGTTAGAAATGTTCTTTCCCAATTATTTGTTTACCTGATTTTTTATGCATTTTCAACCAACAATCAGTCTAGGAGGATTTGGTACTAGGTAGCAAATAAGAGAATCACATATGTAACTCAGTGATATTGGAATCCTAAATTACATCCAATTGAATCTGATTAAAGGTTCAAATTTTCAAATTAAAATTTTCAAAATAATTAAAAATGAAAAAGTATAGAATTCCTGTCATTTTGTTCATAGATGTCATAATAATGTGTGATGTAGTGAGTAATGACTCATGGTTTCTGCACCTACTGTCAATGAATTCTATAGCACCACACAATTTGGAGTGGAGTAAGGAACAGATTTCACAGGAGGAACTTCTGAGTCAAGGGTCATAGAGAGTCCTCTTGAAGAAGTATGCTAGGGCCGAGAGACTCTGTTGAATGCACTGTAGTGGGATAGTGTGGTCAGGCATCCCCAAGATCTCCCTCCGGTGATTTGCTAGAAGCACTCACAGAACTCAGAAAAGCAGTTCTTCTCACAGTTGTGGTTTATTATAGTGAAAGGATACAGATTAAAGTCAGCAATGGGAAATGCACATAGGGCGGAGTTCAGGAGAGACTAGCATGAGCTTGCAGCCATCTTCTCCCAGTAAAGTTGTACGGATGCTGCTTTATCGTCCCAACAATATGTGACAACACATTGAGTATTGTAAACCAGGGAAACTCACTCAGTCCTTGGTGTCCAGGGTTTTTATTGAGGGTTGCTCACATTGGCACAGAATGTCCACAAGGCTGACCTTAATTATTTGGCCTGAATCCCCTGCAGAGATTAAACTGATACCATATGGCCCATGGTCCCCACTATAAATCACATTGTTAGCGTAGACTAATTGGTGTGACCCAAGGTGCCAGGTAAACCAAGATGGTTTTACTGGGCAGGATGTTCCAGTGCTTAGGGGTTACCTGCCAGAAGCCAAAAGACATTTTCTCTGGAATTCTCAGAGTTTGAACATCCTCAGAGCCACTGAGTTAACCCTTTACTGCAGTTGGCATTCCAGGGGAGGGTCCTTACCCATTGTACCTTCTCATAAGAACAGTTTCATCAATGGGAAGATTGTTGGATCACTGAGGCACTGAATAATTTGTCATTTGTTTAGTGAAGTTGTCTAGAAAGCCAACTACATTGCATATAAGAGACTTTGGAAGCCTAGTGCAGTCCCCTCAAGCTGGAAGAAAGAGGAGCCCTTGGTCTCAGCTGCTTGCAGTCTAGGCAACCAAGAGTGAGTGCTGGCAGTCATCTTTGAACAGTGAATTATCTATAGGGAATTTTATATCCCCAAGATTTGTGCCAGTAAACAGAAATTGACTGATTTGGGGAAATTAAAATGTCCTGCCTGAAGTCAAATTTAAAACTAAAAGGAATTGGAAAGTTAATATCTGCAGAACAGACTGCACTTGGCTCAACTATCTTTCTTGTTAGAAGACAATGAAGAAACATTTCCTTTCCTTCCTCCTTCCTTGGTGCTTCCCTGCCTGTCTTCACCAAGATACCAGAGTTATGGAATGTACTCACACATACTTTACAATGGAATAAAATATGACAAGTAGGCAGTCCTTGCAGAAACCATGGCACTCTTTCTCTACTTGTGTTATACAGTATACATCCCTATGTAAGTGACTTGTTTTCCTACATACCCCTAAACCACTCTACAGAAAATATGAATTATTTTTTAACTCAAGGTTAATGGACGAAAGGATGGGTAGGGGAGGGATATGACTTGAATTTACACATATTGTGTTTCTCAAAACCTGAAAGCTTACATTGTATTCTAAAGGTCTAGATGAAAGCAAGAGGTAATGTTCAGCTGAATCTCTTAAAATTATAGTCTCCTAAATTAGCTTGAAAACATATCAGTACTACAAAGATTTTGATTTTTCTATAGCTCAGTGGACTGAGACTAGGTGATTATTTAAATTTTGTCCAAATTATGTTGGGTAGCAAAGATAGGTAAAAACAAAGCAATGTGACCCATTTGGAAGTTGCTGAGTTATGTCTCAGATGTGAGAGAAACCTTCTAAAGCCATGATTGAAAAATATGAATGGCTCTTCAGTACCCCGACTTTTGTTTTTTAGCCAGGATAAAGTTTTATAAATGTGACCTCAGTACTAAATAAAAGTCACCCCAATTAAAGAGAATTTGCTAAAATGATAATAAAATCCTGGGACAAGTCTTTGACTGGGTATGAAATTCCCTAAGGAGGTGAGCCGCATTCAGTGTGTGCTACCAAATATTTTTGAGGTTGAATTGCTCTGGGGATTATTATCAATGGGTTTTCATCTCTTCTTTTTGAATCAATGATTTCCTTTGTTGGATTTAGACTGTCTTTGTATTCTCTTGACGCTCATAACAAAAGATGCCCGATTTAGAAATGCTGTTTGCTAGAAAAATCCAACGTCAGGTGAATCGCTCTGTCCATTAGCCGCCTGTGTTCTTCACTTTTGTCTGCAGTGCGCTCTCTCCAGTGGGGTTTCCCTCATCCTGTGTTGGGCCCAATTTCCACTTGAAAAGTAAATATTCTTTTCTGTCCTCAGCAGTGCTTCAATTTTGCTCTCTCTTTATACCCACTTGCTTCTCTGGTTCTCCCAACAACCATCCTGACTCAATCTCTCATTTAGGACTTCCAACTCATCAAGGTGAAAGGCAAGGATAATATTTCAGAATGAAAACATTCGATTTATTGCCACAGAATTCATTGCCAAGAATTTTCCAAACCACTTAGGTATAACAGTTATTTGTTTTTATTACTCAGTTTTGCTATTTTACTTTTTCAATAACTATGCTATATATATATGCATATATGCCATATATTTTTTTATCTTTTACTTTTATGTCAGTTACTGAAGGGTCATTCACATTTTCAGCAGAACCAAGCTGTCTAAAAGGCATGTACTACTAGAAATTTGTTCAAAATAGAAAATCTTGTTCTTTTCCTTTTTAAATGGAAGGCAAGGGATTAACTACAGTAGCCAGTTGTGTTTGCTTTAATTTTAGAAGAGGAGAACACAGGTATATGGTAAACTCTATTTGAGTAGTAAGGGAATCACACATTCATAAGGTAAAAATACTTAAATTGGCAGACATCTGTGCTACTAATTCTAGTCTTTATTGAGTTGTCTAATATTAATTGTGTTAGATATTACATATTAAATCCAGAGGATTGCTATAAATTACGCGCTTGGTATATTTTTACAGGATGATCAAATATAAGAAAGCTGAGCTTTACCTTCTTAACAAGGATGGGATTAAAATAAACAAATACTCCGAATTACCTAGATAGCTTTTGTCTACAGCATATGGGAGACACTACCATGGTAGATAAGTGTTTATAAGCTGTGGAATGAGGCAACTGGTGTTCAACTCTCCTCTCCCACTGACTATCTCTGAGATTTTTGGTTAATTGTTCAACTTCTTTAAGCCTATTTTCTCTTATCAGTAAAATGGGAATGACAGCTATACTTTAGAGTTCCTATGAAAATTTCCATAGAGAGTGTTTGGCACATTGCTTATCGCATACTAAATACTCAGAAAATAGTTTTGTTTTTTTTTTTCCCTCTTCGTAGGTGGAATTGGGATTGCTTTGTAGCAAAACTTTCTACAATTGAAACTATTCAGACCACAGGGATACATTTTATAAGTTGACACTCATCAAAGCAGATGCATGAGGGTAGTTCTTAAGATGCTTCTATTTCTCAAAGGTTATCTAGCTAGATGTTTTTTACAGATGGTCAGTTCAGCTGGGAACATCTATCCTAAACATTTTTTTACCCCAAGACTTGGTTAACACTTCTATGTTAAAATGATGCAGAACTTGTAAACCTCAATCCATTACTGGGTCATGTAGAACATGATTCAAAACATAGGTTCAATGTTATCTTCTAGAAATAATGCTAAAATATTGACCTGTTTTTGCATGTGTAAACATCCCTCTGTCTTTTTTGATAGTTGATTTAATGTCTTTGATAAGTATGTTCAATGTCTGGGCTTCCTCAGGGAATAGAAAAAATCTATTCTTTTTACTTTGAATAGGTAATACTTTTGGTTTCTATGATTTGTGATTTTTTTTGTTGTTGTTGAAAACTACACAATTGAATATTATGACATGGTTACTCACAATAAAATTCTCCTTCCTCATAGTTTGCTCTTCTTGCTTGTCGAAGGCTATAGTCATCTGTTTAGTTACTTTTTCCAGTGAGTTTTGCTATGATTATATTCCTTGTCATGTGTATTCACTGAAGTTTTTGTTTCTTTAGCTTGTATTTAGCTAGTGTTTTGACAAACTTTTCTGGACACCAGAGGCTACAGAGTAAACAAACACTTATCCCAGTCTTTATGGATTGGGCTCTGTGCTGTGGCACTTCTTCAACACTTAGGCCATTTACAACTGTGCCTTAGACCTAACTTCCTGCCTGTACTGAGTCTAGAGATCAGCCAGAGGTGAAAGCTTAGGGTCCTCTCAGATCTTTTGTGAGCATTCATTCTGCCCTGAGCATGAGCATGACTATATATTGTTTGTCTCGATCCTGACCTTTTCAGCCCAGGTGGCTATGCATTTTTCATTCACCTTACAATGTTTTCAAGCAATGCTTGCCACTTTCCCATGAGTATGAGGGGTGAAATTGAGACTAGTGTCTTGAATTAATGTGTCAGGTCGCTCCATACAGGTTAGAACAGATGAGCATAATATTTCAAATAAGGTCTATTTTGCTTCTTCTGGAATCAGGTTCTAGGTTTCCACACTGGACATGCAGGCTACCATATTCAAGATGGTTACTGAGCTGGGGAGGGGTCAGGAAAGGACAAGTGGAAATACCACAAAGCTTTCACTCTGTTTTCAGGTTGCTTTTTCTTGAAACAGTATTTGCTTGGTTGCTGTAAACTTTTGACTTTATTCTAGAGTTTGGACGAAGTTAGTTCTAATAGTTTCTGCTGTTGTTTTGTCGTTTCTGTGGAGTGATGGGCATTTGGAGCTGCCTACTTTGCTCTTTTGCTGGTGTCATTTCTATCTCTATCTCTGTTAAATTTGATTGACTTAACATCTGGGCAAAGTTATAAGTATATTTTATATGTTTTTTTTTCCACCAACAATGATATCTTGATTTTTTTTAGGTATGCTTGGTAAAGCCAACATTACTCATTTTAGCATATAATATACAAGGCTTTGTCCTCATAAATTTGTGATAAATTTAAAATTGTGATTTTACCAGACATATCAGTGATTCAAATCCTGTTCAATGGAAAAAGGCAGTTGTTTAAATGTGCTGATTATTCATTCATATAGTAAAAGCATATTGAGGGTATAACATATTCCAAGCATTGTAGTAATGGATCCTGGGTGTTTACAGTTGTATATAAGATGGTCCCTGATCCTGAGCTACTTTAACATACTAACAAGTACTAAAATACGATGTAATAAATGTTATAAAGTAGGTTATCTATAAAATGCCAAAGAAACCAAGAGAAGTCAGAGTATAATTAAGTGATGAGAATAGCAAAGTTTCAAAAAGGAGGAGACATTTAATCAGAGGCTTAAAAGACAGGTTGGGGTTTAGCAGGCGTTCATGATAAGATGATACCACATCCCACTTGGAATGCCATCTAGATGGAATGAACAGCATGCACAAAGTCTTAAAAATTTAAAGCACAGCTTATTACAAGAATAGGGAACAATTTAGCTGGGCCAGAAGAATGGGCCTGTGGGAGAAGAGGCAGTAAGGCAGGCTAGAAAGTTAGGTTGTGGCCAGATCATGAGAGACATTGTGAGCCACGCTGAAGAGTTTAGACTTGATTCTGTACGGGAAAGAATGACATAATCAGACTACCCGGATTAAGACTTCTCACTTTCTTCCTCTGTAAATTCAAACTACTTATTCACTAGGCAATGGGAACTAAGCAGCTTTTCAGTGACAGATATTTTATGTAGAGCCAGGGACCCAGATATGATTTCTGACTACAATTAGCTTACCCTATAGGCAGTACTTTCTGTGTTACATGTGTTTGTGACTCTCCTTAAATGACCCATCTTGTTCCTGTTAATTCCATTTTTAAGAAGACTTTTATCACCTCCTTTAGTTTGGTGAGGGCAGGCATGGGACTAGATGCCTTGATTTACCTCTCTGATTTCTTTCTTTCCACTTCAGACTTTCATATATATATATATATATATATATATATGGCCTCTGTTTACACAATCTCTATTCAGACTTCTGTCCTTCCAGATTTAATTCCACCTCTTTATATCCTAAATCATGTAATCTAAATCCTTTGAGATTTTCACTGATGATCTTCTCTCTTGCTTGCATTTTCAACTCAATCCAATCTCTCTCCTTTCCTTATCTGCTAAAGTCCTTGGATGTCCTCACTTTTCCATCATGTAACTCATTTCTTGAATCCCTGGAATTAGAAACCCACCTATCTCAAACCCTCTTCTAAAACAGCACTCTTAAAGATAACAGTGATTTCCCAGTTACCCAACTAGGAGTGTTAGCTCTATCCCAGCGCTCACTTTCTCATCAGCAATTGACATGTCTCACCTCCAGTGGTTTTTCCCCAAATGAGATTTGTCCTACTAACTGTGTCTCAACACTACTGCGGAGTCCCTGACACCCTTGAAAGACTTTATGTCCAAGATCATTTTATGGATAAGAGCCCGTCATGGTTTCCTAGGTAGCACTGAGCAAAGTGCTATGACCTTTTTATGCCATTGCAGAGAACAGGAAATGCTGCCTCACCTCCTCTGTACACCATTCCTTTGGGCAAATGCTTTCTTTTATTTTCAACACCTGCTTGTTACATAAATTTGTCTGTAACACACCTGTCTGTCTCTGATTTATTATTTTTATTTTTGTTTGCAACCACTTAAAGATTTTTTGTTTTGTTTTTAAGTGGCTGCCAAAAACTTGTTTCTGTTTCAGAACTGAAATTTCCAAGAACACTTAATAAAGTACTGAATAATCTTTAACGTAAAAAAAAAATATACCAACAACAGCACAATGCAGACAACAGAGAGTCTACTTAGTTCATACCACACAGCTTCCTCTCTCAATTTTGATCAGTGTACAAGACGTTGTGTTAAAAGGGAAATTCTGAAGGAGACTACTTTAAAGGAATCTTTCTTAACAGTTACACTCACTCTCTTCTCGTAATAAGAAATGTTTGATGAATCTGTTAAGACCACTTCATATTTTTATGACACTTAACAGACATTCAAGTGCCTTTATAGACATTATCTCATTTGATCCTAACAACCAACAGGGAGATAAGCCTTATTATCACCTTCGCCAGCTGCTCCTATTTTCTTTGAATATCTTTTCAATGGACAAACCAGTTTTTCTTCAGTGGAAAAGAGCACATTAGACATGGACACCCCTCTAGATCTCCTTTTCCATTTCGGTAGCAGCGCAGTCAACTTTCCCTGACATTCCCAGCTGGCTCTGCTCGACAATTATTCCTTTCAACTCAAGTTCTCAACACTGACTACCCATCAGAATTACTTGTAGAAGTTTTTTTGGGAAACCTCTTTGTGCCTGAGTCTCCCTTTAGACCAATTGTATCAGAATCATATGTCAAGATGAGGAGTGCTCAGGCAGTGGTTGTTTTGTTTTGTTTTGTTTTTGAGATGGAGCCTTGCTCTGTTGCCCAGGCTGGAGTGCAGTGGCATGATCTCAGCTCACTGCAACCTCCGCCTCCCAGTTTCAAGCCGTTCTCCTGCCTCAGTCTCCTGAGTAGTGGGGACTACAGGCGCCTACCACCATGCCCAGCTAATTTTTGTATTTTTAGTAGAGACAGGGTTTCCCCATGTTGGCCAGGATGGTCTCGATCTCTTGACTTTGTAATTCACCAGCCTCGGCCTCCCAAAGTGCTGGGATTACAGGTATGAGCCATGGCGCCTGGCCAGTGTTTTCTTTCTTTCTTTTTTTTTT
>NW_012102743.1:116474-151263 GCF_000951045.1 Mandrillus leucophaeus | reverse complement strand
TTTTTTTTTTTTTTTAAAAAAAAGCTCTTTGGGTGATTTTAATGGGCAGCAAGGTTTGAGAACCACTGGTATAGATGCAAAGCTGTTGTCTCCAGAGAAAAAAGAGCAATTTAATTTCATTTTCTTCTCCAGGGAAAAAACAGCAATTTAATTTCATTTTCTAAAAGAAGAAACTTTCACATACTAACTGTCACTGCCCTTAGTGGTTCTTCTTTTAAGATAAACAATTTTTGTTCATTCAAATAACAGTAATAATGTATTTATATGTTCATTTATACTTAAGGTATTTTCACACATTATTTCTTAACTAAACCCTATTTTATAATTAGTATCTCATTTTATAGGAATTGAGGCCCAGTGAGGTTAAGTTCCTGGCTGCAGATTATACAATTTAGTAAGATTAGGTTTCTGGCTATAGATTATAGTTTAACATTATGTTTGCAATGGGGAGAAGGGAGGAGGTATACTTCACCTCTCATCCACTACTCCCCTTTCCTTCCTCTGCCTATTTGGAGTGTGGTCCATGAGTACACAAAATCTGCAGCGTTACCTAGAAACTTGTTAAAAGATGCAGAATTCCAGTCCCTTTCCCAGATCTACCGACAGAATCTGCATTTTAACAACTTCTCTGGGTGATTTAGACTCTCATTAAGGTTTGAAAAATCCCCGCTTTATACCAAGCTACCTCTTGGATGTCTTTAGTCCTCTATTTTGTGATGTTTTTTCACAAGTATATTGCATGTATTGATGTCATGAGGGATAATTTTTCAGCATTCTTGCCTATAAGTTTTCCTTTGAAGTTTATTTTCCAGTCTTTTCACTGCTACTCAGGGCACTTTCTCCCTAGCTCTCCTACTGCACTGGGAATGAATCTATGATCATTTTATGCTGCTTTGAATTTTGCAGGTACGAGAGCTATGGAGGACCCAAGGAAGGTTGATGTTGCTTTTTTATTGTCATAATTTTCCTCTCTTTTCTGAGCCAGAGTATAACCTAGGAAAATGCCAGTCAGACTCTTTTTAAAATTTAGATTCTCAGTGGATCTTGCCGAACTCTTGTTCATTATTATCATCATTCACAGTCTATAAGAGGACTTCGGGGATCTCATGCAGTAACATCTTTCCTAATAGGTATTCTCTCTACAAACTTAAATTGAAAAGGTTCCTAGTGATACACACTGCACTTTAGTGAGCTCTGCTTCCCTAATGATTTCTTAACCTAGGGAGGTCTCAGAGAAGGCAGAAAGAACTATGGTGGATGCTGCAATTCAAAGCTTGACTCCCTCTCATGGTTGCTGTGGTTGAAAGAAACAAACAGGCTGTTTTCTGAATTCAAGACTCTGCTGAAGTGTTGCAGCAGTGTGGGAAGAGGTCCTGATGTCTTGTCTTATGATCCACTGTGCAGTTTCTGTGACATGCCAGGCTCAGTGCCCTCAGCTTGCTTCACTTAACTGCGCTTTCATATCTGTCTCCACCCCCTTATTTTCCCAGACTTAGAGAGTTAATAAATTTATGTTCCTTTTTGGGGAAAAATACACAAAACCCCAGCTATGATCCTAAAGTTAATTTTTAACTTTCCTTTGACTAGAAACTATGTGCATGCCAACTCTGTTCGATATGAGAAAGTAAATGTGAGTAGGAGTATTGCTAAATTCTTAAAGAAACATACAAATGCCTATCATATCTATAAAAATACAAAAACAAAGCAACACACAGTGTCCCTCATTTAAACCCCTGTCACTCTTCCTTTATAGCTCTCATGAGGCATTTATCTTTTCCCTTGTGTTCTAGTATACATTTATTCTTTTTACTTGATTATAAGCTGCTTGGAGTATCTTACTCATCTTTATGTTTCCTAAGGTGTTTAGATCAGTGCTTTTCCCATACCGCAGAGTCTCACTGGGGTCAATGCATATGTCAAATTACATAATGGAGGGAAGGAGAAATATGAGTCAGGGCATTTGGGTTCTATCCTCATTGTTCTAAGGAACAACTTAGAGGGAGCAATCAACATCTTCAGGTTTTGTTTCTCATTGGCAAAATGTAGACATAGGAAAGAAAGAGCTTTCAAATCCTTTCTAATACCATGATTTTAGCATTCTGAGTTTGAGATGAAGAGACAGCCATGTAGAAAAGCCCAGTCGGATTTTCAGGTGAGATATCAGGATTAAAGATACGCATTTGGGGGTCATTGGCGGAAGGGTCTTTGTTAAGCCACAAGAGAGGATGAAATCTTACAAAAAGTATGTAGGGTAAGGAATAGTTTAAGGTGGAACTCCTGTCAAACAACTTGTAAAGGACAAGTAAATAGACTGAAGACTGTGTTGATGACTCATAGATAACACTGGATGGGTAGAACAAATCACATGGACAGAGTGTGGTCAGAGAAGACTTACCTTCCCTCCTGCGGGAAGGCAGCTTACAAGTTTGGCTGGGTAGGTCTCTTAAGGATGGGACAATCCAATGCTACTTCCTTAGCATTGCTTGACTCTCACACTCTGTTTTCTTCTCCATCCCCTCCAGGATGGAGGAAGGTACTAAATGTGGTGTGGGTATTCTATTCCTTGCTCATTTTTATTTATTTTCATAAATCAAACTTTTATAAATGATATAGTTTTATAAAACAGGAAATTGATGTTAAAATCTTTCTTCTGCAAATGTATCACTATAGCCAAAACTCCTTTATATGGTATCAGGGGATCTTCACCATCTGGTGTTTTTCCTTCAGCCTTTTTGAGGCTCAAGTTCTGTCAGTCCCAATCCAAAAAACATCTTACGTGAGCAATGCCAGATGATGATCAATCCACAAATATACCATATTCTTCTGCCCTACTGTGTCTTTGATTATTTTGTCTCCCTACCTAGCCTGGCTGGCTCACTTTTTCTTTTCTTGGCAAATGTCTATCAGTGTTTAAAACACACCTCAAACATTTCTTTTTTGGGTTATCCTCTTTCTAGGTCATTTCGTAGCTCTCACATTTGTTCCGGTAGCACTTTGGACATACTGCCATTTTCTCTTTTATCTTAGCCTGTTATTTTAAAACATGTTTACCTACCCACACTAAGCTGAGTCCATGATGGGTTTATTGTCACTGCATCACAGGTCCAATTTGGAGTGAAATTTTTAGGTAAAGGTTTATGTTCATGTATCTTTCATATATCTTGCTCTTTTTTTTTTTTTTTTAAATCAACTGAATTCCACTCACATTTAGTAAGCTTCTCTCATATTCCTTGTCGTGTGCTGTAAGGACATAGGAGTGGGTTAAGTCTTGGTAACTGACCACCAACAGTAACTTGGTAAAAATTACATTTCTTCCTGATCCATAGCAAATGTCCAAAGGGACACATAGGAAGAATATCTCTGACATGCACTCTGATTTTATTCCTGCTTAATTTCTGATATTGAACATGTTAACAAGATTCTAGGTAGTGCATATTTGTTAGAATGTTTTGCTATCCTGTTAAAGGTTACCTTCATTAATTTCTTGTAAAGTACTCAAAGAGGTGAATAAATCTACACCATGTTTGAGTTGCCTTCAATCCCATAATTAACTAGCATATTGCATCACACATAGCGTCAAAACACTTTTAAAATTAATAAATAACCTTTCTCCACAAAAATGTATTTCTCAATAAGTACTCTACAAAGTAACTTAAGGCAAGTATAAGAAAATAAAAATTCTAGGGCTAAAGTAATATATTTTGTACAAATGTTATTTCCACAATTAGAATGTAAGCTAACTTTGGTTTTTCTTTCAGTCGCTTATCTCAAATATTTAAAGAAGTTATCTAGAATAACTTCCTGGGCAAAGATAGTAACAAATACCTCTGGCTTCTTTTAATAGCTGCCTCTAATTTTTGGTTACGGCGACAACCAATAGTCTGTTTTGTCTAGTTTTCCTATTTGGTTGTCAGTTAACCCAAGTCAAAACTATAGGCAATATTTTGCCTCCAGTGTTTCTGCTTTTGCTGTTATTTTGTTTTTGTTTTTGTTTTTGTTTTTTGCCAAAATACATAGATTTCTCTAAAGATTAGATGTCATTTCTATTGGATCTAAGTAAGCCTTACTGTAACTTCCTATAGTTTGAATTCTTGGCTGCTGCTTAATTTCTTCAAATTCCAGGAAAGGTTTTTTCCACTGCCTTTTCAATACCCTTGTTATCACAGAGAATTTAAACTCCTGCACCTTTTCTTTCAAGCAATGGAAAGAGACTAAGAAAAACATGGCACTAAGCACATTGGTTTGAAATTATATATTTACAAATGTCTATCTCCAGAGTATAAATGTTCTCCCTTTTATGTTTTTATCTGAGGTAACTGTCATAGTATTTGGCACATAATTGATGTGCTAAAATATTGGCTGCTTCCAGTCAGCTCCTGTGTTACCCTGTGGTTTTCCTTTGCTATGCAGAGAGGAAGTTCTCAGCTGTTTGCTTCCCCAACTTTTGTTTTTCTTCTTTGTTTGCCTGCTCTTCTCATCAATATTGTAGACTAAAATTTACATTAAATTTATTAATTCCCATAGCAAATATCTTACATAGAATCTGAAACATTTGCTTTCTGAGACAGTTGTCTTACTAAAAGAATTTCAGGAGGGAAACATTCTAGCTTGCATTGGATCGTAATTTCTAGACACATTTAACACCTTAATACATATCATCTTTATAAGTGGAAATGCAATGGCCGTGTGACTTAGATTCTGTAGAGCTCTGAAAAATCCTCTACTCTTAATAATGGATGAATCATTTTCGTATAATTTTTCACCTATGACTTATTTGAAGGATCAAGTAAATGAGTCTAGCATCTATAATCTCTCTTACCTATATTAAATAATTTCTCATCTAATGGCTATGCAGTTATTAGGTAACATTTTTTTTACCTAGGATTTATTTCTAGTTTCCAAACAGTTTCTACACAATTGTTTATATTTGAATTTAGTCTCATTCTGATGTCATGAGATGCTTGGGTCGCTAGTTTAACAATAAATTAACTTGGGTGCTATCTTTCTCAGGAATCTTACTCACTTGGTTATTTCCTAACAGAATACTCTCCTGATTTTCCTTCTATCTCTGTGGCTATCTTGTCTCCTTTTGCATTACAGATATACCCTGCTCAGTTCACACAGTGAATCTAGAAATTCCTCAAAATTTTATTGTATAGTCTTCTGTGTATGCCCTGCTAGGCAAGTTTTACCCACCAATAACTTTATTAATTACCAAAGGCACATAGTTCACACCTCTGTTCTGTGCTCTGGTAATATATGGCCAGTTGCTTAACTGTCATATTTTTTGAGATGTCCCAAAGGTACTTTAGCCTCAAGTTAGCCAAACTAAACTCATGATCATGCTCCTCAAAACTGTTTCTATTTTTTGTTTCCTATTTCAATGATAAACACAATTATCTATTTAGTAGTACAAACTAGAGAACTGGGATTGATCCTTTCTAAATTTTTCTCCCTTTCCTGTATCATCAAGTTTTGTCCACTAACTATCTCAGCTAGAACCTGAATCTTCCAACCTCTCTATAAATGTGAAACATCGTATTTATCTTGTGCATATTCTCTTATTTTCTTGTCATCCTTCCTTTACATAGCATAGGGCATAAATCCACTAACATGATGCAGAAACACTGTTCTCAAAGTGTCATTTGGGGCCCTATCCAGGGCTTCCACAAAGTCAAAACTATTTTTCTAATACGACTAGAATGTTTTTTCTTTCATCTCAATAAACTGGAGTTTTCCACAGCAACATGACCTGTGATATTGAAACAGAATGAATGCAGAAACAGATGTGAGACTCCAGGTGTCTTCTATTAGGGCAAATATTTAAAAGATTTGCAAAAACAAAACAATATCACTATCCTCACTATTATTTTTTGTTTTGAAATTCTTATTTCTAATTAAAATTATATTATGTTAACATGTAATACATTTATTTTAATTATTTAAAATGAATTAATAAATGCTTTTCATGATCTGAATGTATTTCCAAAATTTATATGTTAAAACTTAATGGCCAGTGTGATAGTAACAAGAGGTAGGGTTTTAGAAGGTGATTAAGTCATGAGGGTGGAAGTCCTTGTAAAAGGCCTTGAGGACTATCCTGGCCAATGTGGTAGAAACCCCATTCCTACTAAAAATACAAAAATTAGCTGGGTGTGGTGGTGCACACCTGTAATCCCAGCTACTCAGGAGGCTGAGGCAGGAGAATCACTTTAACCTGGGAGTCAGAGGTTGCAGTGAGCCGAGATCATGCCACTGTTCTTCAGCCTGGCAACAGAGTGAGACTCCATCTCAAAAACCAACAAAACAAAACAAAATAATGAAAGGCCTTGAGGAAGTGGGTTTTTATCCTTTCCATCCCTTCCACTATGTGAGGACACAGTGTTTGTCTTCTTTGGAGGATGCAACATTGAAGATACCATCCTGGAAGCAGAGACTGAGCCTTCATTAGACACTGAACCTACTGGTGCCTTGATGCTAGACTTCCCAGCCTCCAGAACAGTGAGAGATACATTTATATTGTTTATAAATTACTCAGTCTGTGGTAATTTCTTTACAGCAGCACAGTGCAAATGGAATGAGACAAATTCTTTAGAAATCTTTCAGGTTTGGCCAGGCATGGTAGCTCACGCTTGTAATCCCAGCACTTTGAGAGGTCAGTGTGGGCAGATCACAAGGTCAGGAGATCAAGACCATCCTGGCTAACACAGTGAAACCCTGTCTCTAATAAAAATACAAAAAATTAGCCAGGTGTGGTGGCGGGTGCCTGTAGTCCCAGCTACTCGGGAGGCTGAGGCAGGAGAATGGCGTGAACCTGGGAAGTGGAGCTTGCAGTGAGCCGATATCGTGCCACTGCACTCCAGTCTGGGTGACAGGGTGAGACTCTGTCTCAGGAAAAAAAAAAAAGAAAACTCTCAGGTTTACTTTATATCACAGTAAGTATTGTTAGATATAGTGCACATAGGCAGGGCGCATTGGCTCACACCTGTAATCCCAGCAATTTGGAAGGCCAGGACGGGCAGATCACCTGAGGTCAGGAGTTTGAGACCAGCCTGGCCCAACGTGGTGAAACCCCATCTCTACTAAAATTACAAAAATTAGCCGGGCATGGTTGTGGGTGCGTATAATCCCAGCTACTTGGGAGGCTGAGGCAGGAGAATTGCTTGTACCTGGGAGGCGAAGATTGTAGTGAGCCAAGGTCATGCCATTGCACTCCAGCCTGGGCAACAGAGTGAGATTCCATCTCGAAAAATAAATAAATAAATAAATAAATAAATAATAGATATAGTGCACATAAGCAAAAGCTTCTTGGAGTTCTTGGTAACTTTTAAGAGTGTGAGGGTTTCTTGACACTAAAACATTTGAGAATCACAGGTTTGGAATGTCACTCATAGCTTGGCACTACCTAACTTTCCAAGTCACTTACCTAACTTTCCATGCCACCTTTCTCTCTCTCAGCCCTGACTTTTTTCAGTCCCTTGTTGTCCTATTCCCTTCCAACATAGGTCACTGACAGAAACTCTCTAACTCTCTGCATCCAGTAACCTTGAAGACATTTTCTGAGTTCATTATTCCCGTTGCCATTTCCTTAGTCAGGCCTTTCCAGATTTTCTTAACTAGGTCAAATTTACTATAATAGAGTCTCATAGCTTTTGTATCTCAAATTCATTGTCATGGTTATAATTTTACATCTGTTTCTGACACATAGATAATATCTGAAGGCCCACTAATTAAAATGCCATGAGATCAACAGTCTAGTCTGTTTCTGTTCAGTACTGAAGCTCCACTGCCTAGCATAGCACATGGCGCCTAGTAGAAATGTCCATACATTCTGCTCAATTAAATGAATGAGCAGAAATGATGTCACAGGTACAACAACAGTCTTATCTAAAACACGTAGTGTTACAAAGAGTGGAAGTAAAATACAAAAAGAAATCCAAGAGATTCCCAAGGTAGACTCTAATTTTACAAATATTTGGACAGAAAAAGAGTGTAAATGGTCCACCTAGTAGAGAAAATGAGGTGAGTAGGACCCAGGGATAGAAAAGCACCAATTTGGAAATATTTAGCAAGAAGTGAGAGTATCCATAAGGGAGTAGTAGGAGATATGATTAGTAAGATAAACAAAAGTTCAGGCCTTTGAATGTCAAAACCAGACATACGGGCTTCAAACCATAGATGTGAGGAACCCAATAAATGCCTGTGGAAAGGACTGGCAGGAAAAATACTGCACGTTGGGCATACTCTTCCACTAGAAGTATGGAAAACAGATTGGAATGGGGGTAGTGAGACTCATTGGGGAGCTACCTGGACTTCTGCATAAAATTCCTTTGAATGACTTGTGGCCACATAAAATCTGTTTTCAGAGACCCAAGGACAACATATGTGGTATTGGGATAAATATTTTAAAATAGTAAAGCTGTAATAAAATGAGCTTTTCTCCTTAGTCTTCCAAGTTATTTCCTGATGTTAAAAAGTATTTTTGTAATACAGAGTGTGGACAAATTATGTGTATTCCAGTGTCCAGTAGAATGGTCTGGGAACTCACTCTTCTATCATGGTGGGAATGATGCATGTTACCCAGGTTTGCATGACCTGGCCTGGGAAGCTGCAATTGTGCACCTGGTCATGGGACTTGTGGTGTGTTTCATCCCTTTATGGTGCATTTACCAACTGGGTTGTAAACGCCTTCACTTCAGATTGAATTTTTATATACTTGGAATCATGTTACAACCAAAACTCCAATAACCTGAACTGACACAAAAGGTGAAACAATTTTTTTTTTTTCATTTTCTCTTAAACAACTTTATAGTCAGTTTGCCTCAAGGAATCACAACAACTGTAAGCTCTATAAATGGTTGTTCTACAGATAGAGCATGTGAGCATAGTCTGTTTTAAAAATCAAACAAATGAAAACATGGAGCCTTATGCCCTAGAAGAACTTTGCTAAAATTTGCCACATGGGCTTTCCTAGAACCGAAAGTGAATACATGGATGGGAACTCTGATAAGAAAAGCCCTCAGAATTATGGGGAAAAATACATATCCTGTACTATAAATGAAAGAACGTTAAAATTCGTCATCTTTTAAGATGCCAGAATGCATTTGCTACATCCAACTGGTGAGAACTACCATTTATTCATTGCTTATTCAGGGTTGGCACTATATTGTGTACTTTAAATATATTCATTCTCCAATTAAATTCTCATAAAACCCTGGGTAGTGGTAGTTTATCTCCATTAAAGGAATGATGATTCTTAGACGTAGAAAATTTAAGTAACTTACAAGTTCACACAGCTAATCAGTGTTGGAGATAGGCTTTTCTGACCTACTCATTCACTCACAAAAGACTTTGGAGAATCACTAGTGAACAAGAGCCCTGTTCTCCTAGAACTTATTATATTCTAGAACAGCGGTCCCCAACGTTTTTGGCACCAGGGACCAGTTTCATGGAAGACAGTGTTTTCACAGACAGAGGGGTTTGGTGGAGGGATGGTTTATGGATGAAACGCTCCACCTCAGATCATCAGGCATTAGTTAGATTCTTATAAGGAGCGTGCAACCTAGACCTCTAGATTCCATGCTCATGGATAGGAAGAATCAATATTGTTAAAATGGCCATATTGCCCAAAGCAATTTATAAATTCAACACTATTCCTGTTGAACTACCAAAGTCATTTTTAGCATAATTAGAAGAAGCTATTCTAAAATTCATATGGGATAATTAATCCTAAATGCTCTCATGTGGAGCAAGGAGATCTGAAGAAGTCTCCTTACCTTCTGAGGTTATCTTGCCCACTCTCGTCCTGTGCTGTATCTTCTATTCAAAAATATTAAACCTAGGAATCCTAAGAGGACCTACAGACCCTCTAAAGGAAGCTATCTGCTTCTGCACAACCAGGGGGACACCCCAAATACTGTAAGTGCCCAGACTGCGGAAGTGGGAAAGGGGGATCCTCTGCTTTTGATCACACACCCACCCCTGGGGAAACTGAAGGTCTAGTTTGTGGTAGAAGTTTCTGACCATATGGGGAGCTGAGTCAATTTAGAGAGCTGAGTGAAATACAGGAGTAGAAGCAGCAGCAGGAAAAGCCTGGGAGCTCACCGCATCCCTAAGCAGGCCATTACTGCCTGGCACCACAGGGATCCTTCTGGAGGGCGGCCAGAGGTGCAGGGGAAAATGCCACAGGGAGAAGCAAGTCTCCAGCTGAACCTTGTAACAATTTGAACCCAGCAAGAAGCCTCCTGGCCAGAACTCTAGAAAGGGTGTGAATCCAGCAAGCAGACTCGACAGGTGGAGGAAGAACCAAAGCCCTTTTCTTTCGCAGCTGGGAGGTGGGTAGCCTAGGGCAAGTTCTCAAGCCCTGATCGTCCACTGCCTGGAAATAGACTCAGTGCTGTTGGGTGGGGTGGCACCGTGGAAGTGAGACCAGCCCTTCGGATTGCATGGGAGCTGGGTGAGGCCTGTGACTGCAGGCTTTCCCCCACTTCCCTGACAACCTGCATGACTCAGCAGAGGCAGCCATAATCCTCCTAGGTACATAACTCTATTGACCTGGGAACCTCACCCCCATCCCTGACAGCAGCCGCAGCAAGATCTGCCCAAAGAGAGTCTGAGCTCAGACACGTCTAGCCCCGCCTCCACCTGATGGTCCTTCCCTACCCACCCTGGTAGCAGAAGACAAAGGGCATATACTCTTGGGAATTCTAGGGCTCTACCCACCATCCATTCCTCTCTATACTATCACAGCTGATGCTCTCTGGGAAGCTCTACCTCCTGGCAGGAGGCCAACCAGCACAAAAATAGAACATTAAACCACCAAAGCTAAGAACCCTTGCAGAGTTCATTTCACTCTCCAGCCACGTCTACCAGAACAGGTGCTTGTATCCATGGCTGAGAGACCCATAGACGGTTCACATCACAGGACTCTATGCAGACAACTCTGAGTACCAGTCCAGAGTTGGGTAGACTTGCTGGATGGCTAGACTCAGAAGAGAGATAACAATCACTGCGGCTCAGTTCACAGGAATCCACATCCATAGGAAAAGAGGGAGAGTACTATATCAAGGTAACATCTGGTGGGACAAAAGAATCTGAAAAACAGCCTTTAGCACTAGACCTTCCCTCTGACAGAGCCTACCCAAATGAGAAGGAACCAGAACATTAAGTTTGGTAATGTGACAAAACAAGGGTCTTTAACATCCCCCCAAAATCACACTAGTTCACCAGCAGTGGATCTAAACCAAGAACTCCCTGATTTACCTGAAAAAGAATTCAGGAGGTTAATTATTAAGTTAATCAGGGAGGCACCAGAGAAAGGCAAAGCCCAGTGCAAAGAAATCCAAAAAAACAATAGAAGAAGTGAAGAAAGAAATATTCAAGAAAAAAGCATAAAGAAAAAACAATAAAAACTTCAGGAAACACTGGACACACTTATAGGAATGCAAAATGCTCTGGAAAGTCTCAGTGGCCTTGTTAGAGACCTAGACATCCAAATACAGGAAGCACAAAGAACACATGGGAAATTCATCACAAAAAGGTCATCACCTAGGCACATTTTCATCAGGTTATCTAAAGTTAATAAGGAAAGAATCTTAAGAGCTGACAGAAAAAAAGCACCAGGTAACCTATATATAAAAACCTATCAGGTTAACAGCAGATTTCTCAGCAGGAACCCTATAAGCTAGAAGGGATTGGGGCCCTATCTTCAGCCTCCTCAAGCCAATTATCAGTCAAGAATTTTGTATCCAGCAAAATTACATATCATATATGAAAGGAAGATACAGTCTTTTTCAGACAAACAAATGCTGTGATAATTTGCCACTACCAAGCCCCCACTATAATAACTGCTAAAAGGAGCTCTAAATCTTGAAACTAATCCTGGAAACACATCAAAACAGAACCTCTTTAAAGCATAAATCACACAGGACCTATAAAATAAAAATACAATTTAAAAAGCAAAAACAAAAAACAAAAACAAGTTACACAGGCAACAAAGAGCACAATAAATGCAATGGTATCTCACATTTCAATACTAACATTGAATGTAAATGACCTAAATGCTCCACTTAAAAGATGCAGAACTGCAGAATGGATAAGAACTCACCAACCAACTATCTGTTGCCTTCAGGAGACTCACCTAACATAATACGCACTTACATAAACTTAAAGGGGTGGAAAAAGGTGTTTCATGCAAATGGACACCAAAAGCGAGCAGGGGTAGCTATTCTTATATCAGACAAAACAAACTTTAAAACAATAGCAATTAAAAGAGACAAAGAGGGACATTATGTAATGGTAAAAGGCCTTATCCAACAGGAAAATATCACAATCCTAAACATATATGCACTTAACACTGGAGCTCCCAAATTTATAAAACAATTACTGATAGACCAAAGAAATGAGATAGACAGCAATGCAATAATACCAGGTGACTTCAATAGTTCACTGACAGCACGAGACAGGTCATCAATAAAGTAAGTCAACAAATAAACAATGGATTTAAACTATACCTTGTAACAAATGGACTATACACACACACACACACAGAACATCTCATCCAACTACTGCAGAATACACATTTTATTCAACAGCGCATGGAACTGTCTCCAAGATAGACCATATGATAGACCACAAAATGAGCCTCAATAAATTTTAGAAAATTAAAATTATATGAAGCACTCCCTCAGATCACAGTGGAATAAAGCTGGAAATCAACTTTAGAGAAAAGTTCATGGCCCTAAATGCCTACATCAGAAAGACTGAAAGAGCACAAACTGACATTCTAAGCTTACACCTCAAGCAACTAGAGAAATGAGAACAAACCAAACCCAAACCTAGCAGAAGAAAGGAAATAACCAAGATCAGAGCAGAACTAAATGAAATTGAAGCAAAAGAAATACAAAATATAAATGAAACAAAAAACTGGTTCTTTGAAAAGATAAATAAAATTGATAGACCATTAGCAAGATTAACCAAGAAAAGAGAGAAAATCCAAATTACCTCATTAAGAAACAAAATGGGAGATATTACAGCTGACACCACTGAAATACAAAAGATCATTCAAAGCTGCTATGAATACCTTTACACATAAACTGGAAAATCTAAAAGAGATGGATAAATTCCTGGAAAAATGCAACCCTCCTAGCTTAAATCAGGAAGAATTAGATACCCTGAACAGACTAATAACAAGCAGTGAGGTTGAAGTGGTAATTTAAAAATCACCAATAACAAAAGTCCAGGACCACATGGATTCACAGCAGAATTCTACCAGACATTCAAAGAAGAATTGGTACCAATCCTATTGGCACTATTTTGCAAGATAAAGAGGGAACCCTCCCTATTTCATTCTATGAAGCCAGCATCACCCCAATACCAAAACCAGGAAAGGAAATAACCAAAAGAGAAATCTGCAGACCCATATCCCTGATGGACACAGACGCCAAAATCCTTAACAAAATACTAGCTAAACAAATCCAACAACATATCAAAAAGATAATTCACCATGGCCAATTGGATTTCATACCAGGGATGTAGAGACGGTTTAAGATATACAAGTCAGTAAATGTGACACACCATGTAAACAGAATTAAAAACAAAAATCACATGATCGTCTCAATAAATGCAGAAAAAGCATTCGACAAATTCCAGCATCCCTTTATGATTAAAAATCTTAGCAAAATGTAATAAAAGCCATCTATGATAAACCCCGCAGCCAACATAATGATGGGGAAAAGCTGAAAGCATTTTTTCTGAGAACTGTAGCAAGACAAGGATGCCCACTGTTGCCACTCCTCTTCAACATAGTACTGGCACTCCTAGCCAGAGAAATCAGATGGAGAAAGAAATAAAGGGCATCCAAATAGGTAAAGAGGAACTCAAATTGTTACTGTTTGCTCAAAATATGATTGTTTACCTTGAGAACCCTAAAGACTCCTCCAGAAAGCTCCTAGAACTGATAGAATAATTCAGCAATGTTTCCAGATACAAGATTAATGTACAAAAATCAGTAGCTGTTCTATACACCAACAGCAACCAAGCTGAGAATCCAATCAAGGACTCAACCCCTTTTACAATAGCTAACAAAACAAAACAAAAACAAACAAACAAACAAACTTAGAAATATACCTAACCAAGGAGGCAAAACTACAAGGAAAACTACAAAACACTGCTGAAAGAGATATAGGCAACACAAACAAATGGAAGCACATCTCATGCTCATGGATGGGTAGAATCAATATTGTGTAAATGACCATATTGCCAAAAGCAATGTACAAATTCAATGCAATCTCCATCAAAATACCACCATCATTCTTCACAGAATTAGAAAAAATAATTCTAAAATTCATATGGAACACAAAAAGAGCCTGCATAGCTAAACCAAGACTAAGCAAAAAGAGCAAATCTGGAGGCATCACACTACCTGATTTCAAACTGTACTATAAGGCTATAGTCACCCAACAGCATGGTACTGGTATAAAAATAGGCACATAGGCCAATGGAACAGAATAAAGAATCCAGAAATAAACCCAAATACTTACAGCCAACTGATCTTTGACAAAGCAAACAAAAACGTGAAGTGGGGGAAAGGGCACCCTGTTCAACAAATGGTTCTGGCATAATTGGCTAGCCACATGTAGGAAAATGAAACTGGATTTGCATCTCTCACCTTATACAAAAATCTACTCAAGATGCATTAAGGACTTAAATCTAAGACCTGAAACTATAAAAATTCTAGAAGATAACATTGAAAATTCCCTCTAGACATTGGCTTTAGGCAAGGATTTCATGACCAAGAACCCAAAAGCAAATGTAATAAAATTGAAGATAAATAGCTGGTACTTAATTAAACTAAAGAGCTTTTGCATGGCAAAAGGAACAGTCAGCAGAGTAAAGAGACAACCGACAGAGTGGGAGAACATCTGCACAATCCATACATCTGACAAAGGACTAATATCCAGAATCTACAATGAACTCAAACAAATTAGTAAGAAAAAAACAAACAATTCCATCAAAAAGAGGGCTAAGGGCATGAAAAAATAATTCTCAAAAGAAGATACACAAATGGCCAACAAAGAAATGAAAAAATGCTCAACATCACTAATGATCAGGGAAATGCAAATCAAAACCACAATACAATACCACCTGACTCCTGCAAGAATGGCCATAATAAAAAAATCAAAAAACAGTAGATGTTGGAGAGAATGTGGTGATCAGGGAACACTTCTACACTGCTGGTGGGAATGTAAACTAGTATAGCCACTATGAAAAACTGTGGGGACTCCTTAAGGAACTAAAAGTAGGACTACCATTTGATCCAGCAATCCCACTACTGGGTATCTCACCAGAGGAAAAGAAGTCATTATACAAAAAGATACTGGCACTGTACGCACACACATGTTTATAACAGCACAATTCACAATTGCAAAATTGTGGAACTAACCCAAATGCCCATCAATCAATGAGTGGATAATGAAACTATGGGGGGGGGTGTGTGTGTGTGTGTGTATACATATCTCATGTATGTCTCATATATATCATATCATATATATCATATATATATGATGGAATACTACTCAGCCATAAAACAGAATGAATTAATGGCATGTGCAGCAACCTGAATGAGATTGGAGACTATTATTCTAAATGAAGTAGCACAGGAATGGAAAAACAAACATCATATATTCTCACCGACATGTGGAAGCTAAGCTATGAGGATGCAAAGGCATAAGAATGGTACAATGGACCAGGTGCGATGGCTCCCGCCTGGCATCCCAGCACTCTGGGAGGCCAAGGTGGGTGGAACACTTGAGGTCAGGAGTTCGAGACCAGCCTGGCCATCATGTTGAAACCCCGTCTCTACTAAATTTACAAAAATTAGCCAGGCATGGTGACAGGTACCTGTAATCCCAGCTACTCAGGAGGCTGAGGCAGGAGAATTGCTTGAACCTGGGAGGCAGAGGTTGCAGTGAAATGAGATGCCACTGTACTCCAGCCTGGGTGACAGAGTAAGACTCCATCTCAAAAAAAAAAAAAAAAAAAGAATGATACAATGGACTTTGTGGACTTGAAGGGAAGGGTGGGAGGTGGGTGAAGGATAAAAGACTACAGATAGGGTGCAGTGTATACTGCTCAGGTGATGGATGGTCCAAAACCTTACATATCACCACTAAAGAACTTACTTGTATAACAAAATACCACCTGTACCCTAATAACCTGTGGAAAAATTAAAATTCATGTGGAACCAAAGGAGAGGCCAAATTACCAGAGTAATTCTAAGCAAAAAGAACAAAACTAGAGGTATCATATTACCCAGTTTCAAACTGTATTGCAAGGCTATAGTAAGCAAAACAGCATGGTACTAGTACAAAAACAGATATATAGATTAATGGGACAGAACAGAGACCCCAGAAATAAAGCAGCACACCTACAGCTGTCTGATCTTCAACAAACTTGACAAACGTAATCAGTAGGGAAAGGACTCCTTATTCAATAAATGGTGCTGAGATAGCTGGCCAGCCATATGCAGAAGAATGAAACTGGATCACTACCTTTCACTGTAGAGAAAACTTAACTCAAGATTTATTAAAGATTTCAATAAGACCTCAAAGTCTAAGAATCCTAGAAGGAAACCTCAGGAAACAACATTCTGGACATCAGCCTTGGGAAATATTTTACGACTAAGTCCTCAAAAGCAAGTGCAACAAAAACAAAAGTTGACAAGTTAAACCTAATTAAACTAGAATTTCTGCACAGCAAAAGAAACTATCAACAGAGCAAACACACAACTTACAGAATGCGAGGAAATAGTCACATGCTATGCATCTGACAAAGGTCTAATACGCAGAATCTATATGGAACTTCAAACAATTGAACAAAAACAACCCCATTAAAAAGTGGGCAAAAGACATGAACAGACACTTCTCCAAAGAAGACATACATATGGCCAATAAACATGTAAAAATGCTCCACATCACCAACCATTAGAGAAATGCAAATGAAAACTACAATGAGATACCAACTCCCTCCACTCAGAATGGTTATTAAAGTAAAATATAACAGACACTGGCAAGGCTGCATAGAAAAGGAAATGTTTACACATTGTTGGTAGGAAGGTAAATTAGTTCAAACACTGGAGAAAGCAGTGTGGGGATTTCTCAAAAAAACTTCTAGCAGAATTACTATTCAACCCAGCTCCCATTTCTGGGTGTATATTCATAAGGAAACAAATCATTCTACCAAAAAGATACATGCATTCACATGTTCACTGCAGCAGTACTCCCAATAGAAAAGACATGGAATCAGCTAGGTGCTCACCAATGGTGGGTTCGATAAAGAAAGTGTGGTACATACACACCATGGAATACTATGAAGCCATAAGAAAAGAATAAAATTATGTCTTTTATAACAACATAGATGGAGCTGGAGGCCATTATCCTAAGCGAATTAATGTAGGAATAGAAAACCAAACACAACATGTTCTCACTTATAAGTGGGAGCAAAACATTGGATACTTATGGATGTAAAGATGGCAGCAATAGACGAGGACTAATATGTGAAGGAGGAGAGAGGGGCAAGGGTTGAAATGTTAACCATTGGGTACCTATGCTCACTATTCGGATGAGATCATTTGTATCCACACGTCGGCATCATACAATATTCCCATTTAACAAACCTGCATGTATGCACCCTGATTCTAAAATAAAAGCTGAAATTATTTTTAAAAAGAGAAAAAAGTAAGTAAATATTTATATAATGGTTATGCGCTACTAAAAATATACAGTTTGCTAAAAACACAACAGATTAATCTTACAGACATAATGATATGTGAAAGAATCCAGCATTAAAGAGATCATAATGTATAATTTTACTTATGACTAAGCCATGGAGATGGGACAGTGCAGCATGTAATGGGGGAAGATGATGATGCACAGAGAGACTTTTGGGAATAATGGAAATGCTTCATATCTTGATTGTGGTATATTGCACAGCTGTAAACATTGTCAAAACTCATGTAACTCTTCACTTAAAAATCTGTGCATTTTATTGTAAATCAGACTTTATAAAAGTTAATTTTAAAAATAGATTTTTATTTGATTATCACTTTCTTTCCTGTATCTAGAGAGATACCTGGCACATAATAGGGTTTTAGTAAACATTTTTCAAATTAATTAGCTATTTAATTAACATATATATGAATAATTAAATAAATGAATATGAAATAACATACAATTCAGTTTGGGGTGAATTGTACAGACAATAATTACTGCAGAAGATCAAATAACTTGGTAAGAGAGTTTGGAAGGGAGGTTAAGGTAATTTCATTGGACCTTGAAAGACACCTCGATTATAAATAGGAAATGGTTTCCTCTTTGAGAAAAGGAACCAACATTTGAGAAAAGACAGAGACAGAAATGAATATGAGTATTCTTAGAATTATGAAGAAATGTATCTTGAACTGAAAGCTCTCTTTGGAATTGTAATAAATAACTTTTATTCAGTACTAGTGGCATGCTAGAGGGATTGAATTTATGAATGAATAGATCAGGAAAACCTGTTATATTCTATGACAATGCAATAATAATCAGATAATATATTAATCTAACAACCAAGAGTTGAGAACCTAGATTAAAGTACTAGCAGTTAAAATGGAAATCAAAAAGTAAATTAGAAATTTATGGGAAATAGCACAAGGATTAAAATAGAGTTAAACCAATAAATATCTCTACCACCCTAGTCCCAGCCACCAAAATTTTCCCTGTCAATGGTCTTTGATTTGGTCTCTCTAGTATTAGACTTTCATTCCTTTATTTCTCAGTCCCACATCAGCTCACATTGTTACAATAACCCCTATTCAAAACCCTCAAATAGCTTCCCATTGCTTTAACAAATTAAATCCAAACTGTTAATATAGTCAGCAAGGGCCAGAGTAATTCTCCAGATTCATTTTCCATCATTGCCCTGGCCCATGCTGCTCTGGCCACTTGGGCCTTCTTGCTATAATGGGAATATGCCACCACTTTTTATCCTTATGGTCTTAACCCAGAAGGCTTTTGCCTAAAACATTTTGCTGCATCCCGTGTCTGTTTTCATTTATTTCAAAGAATATTTATTTCTGCCTTAATTTAGTTATTCACCCAAATGTGTCACCTAAAACATTTATGAGACTGGCATCATCACTCCATTCAATGTGGAGTTCAAATATTACTGCCCCAGGAAATACTTATTTCATCACTCTATCAAAAACATGATCAAAATTGATCAAAGTTCATAGAGATAGATTCACTCTCCCGTACCCTGATTTAATTTTCATCATAGATTTCTTCTTTCCATGAAAGCATGTTGTTCAATTATTTATTGCCTTGCTGATTATCTGAATCTTTCTCTACCTCTAGAACAAGGGTTTCAGACCCCCAGGCCATGGACTGGCACCTGTCCTTTGCCTGTTAGGAGCCAGGCCACACAACAGGAGGTGAGTGGCCGGCCAGTGAGCATGACTGCTTGAGCTCCGCCTTCTGTCAGACCAGTGGCGGCATTATATTCTCATAGGAGCACAAACCCTATCATGTTCATTAGGGAAGATGGCTTGTAGTGTTCTTTTTTCATTGTGCCTTTGTTAAGTTTTGGTATCAGGGTGATGCTGGCTTTGTAGAATGAGTTAGAGAGGAGCCCCTCCTCCTCAATTTTTTGGAATAGTTTCAATAGAATTGATACCAGTTCTTCCTTTGTATGTATAGTAAAATTTAGCTATGAGTCCATTTGATCTGGGGCCTTTTTGGTGGGTAGGTTTATGTTATTGACTCAATTTCAGAACTCTATATTGTCTGTTCAAGATTTCAATTTCTTCTGATTCAATCTTGGGCAGTTACGTGTTTTCAGGAATTTATGTATTTCCTCTAGATTTTCTAGTTTGTGTACATAGAGGTGATCATAATAGTCTGTGGGGATCTTTGGTGCTTCTGTGGGATTGGTGTTAATGTCACCTTTGTCATTTTTGATGATGGTTATTTGGATCTTCTCTCTTTTTTCTTTGCTAATATAGTTAGCAGTCTTGGTTTTGTTTTTCCTTCAAAGAACTAACTTTTGGTTTTACTGATTCTTTGTATACATTTTTGGGTCTCAATTTCATTCAGTTCTGCTCTGATTTTAGTTATTTCTTCTGCTAACTTTAGAGTTAGTTTGTTGTTCTAGTACCTCAAGGTCTGGTATTAGATATTTGAAAATCTTTCTTACTTTTTGAGGTAGGCATTCAGTGCTATAAACTTTCCTCTTAACACTGCTTTTGCTGCATCCCAGATATTTTTTATGTTGTGTCTCTGTTTTCCTTTATTTCAAAGAATATTTATTTCTGCCTTAATTTAGTTATTCACCCAAATGTCATTGGGTTGTTTAATTTCCACATAATTGGGTGTGGTGGCTCATGCCTGTGATTCCAGCATTTTGGGAGGCTGAGGCAGGTGGATTGCTTGAGCCCAGGAATTTGAGACCAGCCTGGGCAACATGGTGAAACCCTGTCTCTACAAAAAATATAAAAATTAGCCAAGTGGTGGTATGTGCCTATAGTGCCAGCTATTTGGCAAGCTGAGGTGGGAAGATCGCTTGGGCTGGGTAAGTCAAGGCTGCAGTCAGCTGTGATGGTGTCACTGCACTTCAGCCTGGGCGACAGAGAGAGAGACCCTGTCTCAATAATAATAATAATAGTAACAACAACAACAACAACAACAACAATAACAATAGCAATAATATCCATGTAATTGTGTGGTTTTGAGAGATCGTTTTGGTATGGAGCTCTATGTTTATTCCACTGTGGTCTGAGGGTATGTTGGCATTATATCAATTTTTTTGCATTTATTGAGACTTGCTTTTTGACTGAGCATGTGGTTAATCTTAGAGTATGTTCCATGTACAGGGGAGGATAATGTGTATTCTGTGGCTGATAGGTGGAGTGTTCTGTAGACGTCTATTAGGTCCAGTTGATCATGGGTCAAATTTAAGTCCAGGATTTCTTTGTTAGTTTTCTGCTTTGATAATCTGTCAAATGCTATCAGTGAGGTGTTGAAGTCCCCCACTGTTATTTTGTGGCTAAGTCTTTTCATAGGTCTAGAAGTTTTTGTTTTATTAATCTGGGTGCTGCAATGTTGGCTACGTATCTATTGAGGATAGTTAAGGATTCTTGTTGAATTGAACCCTTCAGCATTATACAGTGCCGTTCTTTGTCCTTTTTAATTGTTGTTTTAAAGTTTGTTTGATATAGGAATAGTGGCCACTGTTCTTTTTTGTTTTCCATTTGCATGATCGATGTTTCTCTACCCCTTTATTTTAAACCAATGACTGTCATTATATGTGAGATGGATCTCTCAAATACAACCAGACGAATGGGTCTTTTTTGTTTTGTTTTTTTTTTTTTTAATTCTGACTTGCAACTCTGTGCCTTTTATTTGGGGGCATTTAGCCATTTACATTCCTGATTAATATGGATATGTGAGGTTTTGATCATATCATGAACTTGTTAGCTAGTTGCTTTATACTTTCTATTGTGTGGTTGCTGTGGTTGCTTTTTAGGCTCTGTGGGCTGTATACTTATGTGAATATTTGCTTATTTTTTAAAACATCTGTTGATGGATATTTAGGTTGGTTTTAGTTCCTAGCTTTTGTGAATAAAGTTTTTATAAACATTTATAAGTATTTATGTAAAAATACTTTTCTGGAAGAATATTTGCATTTCTCTTTAACACTATGAAAGGAATTGCTGAATCATATGGAAGGTGTATTTTTTAATGGGTAAGAAACTTCTGAACTGTTTCCCTAACTGGTTATAGAATTTTACACCCCCATCCATAACAGTAATATATAATAGTTTCAGTTATTCAAAATATTTGTCAACACTTTGTATTGCCTTTTACTGTTAAAATTGTTATTAGAGTGGGTATAAAGTTATATATCATTGTGGTTTTAATCTGCATTTCCCTAATTAATGATATTGATCATCTTTAATATTTGCTTATTTACCATTTGTCTATTTTATTTTATAAAGTGCTTGTTCTAGCAAAGTCTCTATTTTTCTTGTTTTTGAACCACGAGTTCTTTCTGTATGTATATGTGTATGTATATACATATATACACACACACAAATATATATCTCAAAGTCTATGCCATGTTGAAAATATCAAAGAGTGTCTTCTGAAGATCAGATTTTTTTATTTTAATAGAGTCCAGTTTCTCAATATATTTTTACAATTTGAGTTTTTTGGTGCCATTTCTAATAATTTTCCGTCTGCCTCAAATTATGAGGATTTTATGTTTCCCCTAAATATTTTTAATTTTTAGTTTTTATGTTTCACCTCATGACTCATTTTCATTTAATTTTCTTGTATGCTATGAGGTACTGTTTGGTATTCATTTATTTTTCATATAGAATTCTAGTTGTTTGTTCAAATGACAGGCATCTTCATTGAATTACTTTGGCAACTTATCAAAAATCAGTTGATGACTTCTGGTTTAAGATCGGACATGTAAGGAGCATGGATGTTATTACTCCTTTGTCCTCACAATGAGAAAAAAGGCAAACAAAGTAAAAATTAATGAGCCTCCTAGATATCAGATAACTAAGGTCAGAGAGCAAACCACCACTCTGGAAAGATGAGTGACTTGAATACAATCACAGTTGAGATCAGCTAGAGTGAAGCAGAAACTCTTGGAGGCAGAAACAAGTGGTAACACTTCCGTGGTAATTTTGAGGAATTGCTGGAGTCTGAGTGTAGACTGACGTGATGGTTAGAATTTATGGGGGCCTAGTTTTGGAGAAAATAATAAATGTCCTCCACATCATTAATCATTAGGGAAATGCAGATTAAAACCACAATGAGATATAACTTTACACTTACTATAACAACAATTTTTAAACTAAAACAATTGACGATACCAAGTGTTGACAAAGATTTTACTAGAGGTAAGACCCATGAAAGGATGAGACTCCCACCCCTTAAAACTAGGCCTCACTAGGTTCTCACAGAAAAGTTCAGGGAAAAAAATCTCCTCTCTTTCAGGCAAGAAAAAGATAAAATTAGTTTTAAATACACCTAGAAAATTCTCCATAAAAATGCCTGCCTCCCAAAGAAAACCACTTTACCTGAGTTTTATCTGACATGAACCAAGGACAATTACAACTATAGCCTCCTCGAGCTTTTCTCTCTTACATAGAAGAAAGGAAAATGGCTAGTAAATGACTTCAGAGGGACTCAGGCCCACTAAAAAGCTGAGATTCAGTCATAAGACTATAGAATGCTTCCATTTCTACCACATCAACAGGGCTCCAGTATAAAAGTAGATCACAGATTCAATTTAAGAAGGAGTTCTGGGCCAGGCGTGGTGGCTCAGGCCTGTAATCCCAGCACTTTGGGAGGCCGAGGCAGGCGGATCACATGGTCAGGAGATCGAGACCACAGTGAAACCCTGTCTCTACTAAAAATACAAAAAATTAGCCGGGTGCGGTGGTGGGCGCCTGTAGTCCCAGTGAGAGGTAACAGTGTGCTAGCAGCCCTCACTCTCAGCGCCACCTCTGCCATGGCGTCAACTCTGGCAGTGCATGAGGAGCCATTCAGCCCACCAGGGCACCATGGGAGCCCCTCTCTGGGCTGGCTGAGGCCGGAGCTGCCTCTCTTTGCTTGTGGGGAGGTGTAGAGGGAGAGGCGCGGGCGGAACCGGGGCTGCGTGCGGCGCTCGCAGGCCAGTGGGAGTTCTGGCAGGCGTGGGTACCGGCTTGGAGGGCCCTGCACACGGAGCGGCTGCCGGCACTGCCAGCCCAGGACAGTGAGGGACTTAGCACCGGGGGCAGCAGCTGCTGAGGTTGTGCTGGGTCCCCAGCAGTGCCGGCCCGCCTATGCTGCACTCAAATTCTAGCTGGGTTTAGTTGCCTCCTGGCGGGGCAGGGCTGGGAACCTGTAGCCTGCTATGTCTGAGCTCCTCCCGATGCAGTGGGCTCGTGCACGGTCCGGAGCCTCCCGGACAGGTGCTGCCCCCTGCTCAGTGGCGCCCAGTCCTATCCACAGCCCAAGGGCTGAGGAGTGTAGGCGCCACTTGGGACTGGCAGGCAGCTCTGCCTGCAGCCCCAGTGCAGGATCCATTAGGTGAAGCCAGCTGGGCTCCTGAGCCCGATGGGGACTTGGACAACTTTTATATCTAGCAGGAGGCTTGTATGTGCACCAATCAGCACTCTGTATCTAGCTAGTCTGGTGGGGACTTGAAGAACTTTTGTGTCTAGCTAGAGGATTGTAAATGCACCAATCAGCACTCTGTGTCTAGCTCAGGGATTGTAAATGCACCAATCAGCACTCTGTCAAAATGGACCAATCAGCTCTCTGTAAAATGGACCAATCAGCTCTCTGTAAAATGGACCAATCAGCAGGATGTGGGTGGGGTCAGATAAGGGAATAAAAGCAGGCCTGCGTAGCCAGCAGTGGTAAGTCGCTCTGGTGTCCTTCCACAGTGTGGAAGGTTTTTTTTTGTTGTTTTTTGCAGTAAACGTTGCTGCTGCTCACTCTTGGGGTGCATGCTGCCTTTATGAGCTGTAACATTCACCATGAAGGTCTGCAGCTTCACTCCTGAAGCCAGTGAGACCGTGAACCCACTGGGAAGAATGAACAACTGCAGACGCACTGCCTTTAAGAGCTGTAACACTTCCCACCAAGGTCTGCAACTTCACTCCTGACAGCGAGACCATGAACCCACCAGAAGGAAGAAGCTCCAGACACATCTGAATGTCTGAAGGAACAAACTCTGGAGACACCATCTTTAAGAACTGTAACACTCACTGCGAGGGTCTGCGGCTTTATTCTTGAAGTCAGTGAGACCAAGAAGCCACCAATTCCAGACACACCAGCTGCTTGGGAGGCTGAAGTAGGAGAATGGCGTGAACCCGGGAGGTGTAGCTTGCAGTGAGCTGAGATTGTGCCACTGTACTCCAGCCCGAGTGACAGAGTGAGACTCCGTCTCAAAAAAAAAAGAGGAGGACTACTGAGAGAAATCCAAAAACAACAGGAGGAAAATGAAGCGAACAAAAGAAAAAAGAAACTAGGGAAAACTGAAAACTCCTACTGGAACATTAAATACCACTAAGCTTCTAGCGAGGTGTGATGTAAGACCTAATACTAAAAACTTAGTTAACTCAGTTTCTGCTAATTGACACATTATGTTCAGCTTTCAACAAAAGATTAAGGAGACAAAACAAGGATCAGAAGTAGACTCAGGTATGACATGGATTTTATAATTATCAGAGAATTTAAAGTAACTATGATTAATACATTAAGGGTTCTAGTGGGAAGAGTCGACAGTATTCCAGAAGAGATGTGTGATATAAGCAATGGGAACAATGAAAACTCCAAGAAGAAAATGAAAAGGAAATGCAAGAAGTAAAAAGCACTGTAACAGAAGCGAAGAATGCCTTTGATAGGTTCATCATTAGATTAGACATGACTCAGTTAAGAATCAGTGAGCTTGAAGGTATGTCAATAGAAACTTATCAACTGAAATGCACAGAGTAAAACAAACAAAAAGATCACTCCAAATTAGAACAGCATATCCAGGACCTGTAGGATCAATACAAAAGGTGTTATATACCAGTCATGGATATACCAGAAGGAGTAGAAAAACAGAAAAGAGAAGAAAAAATACTTAAAACACTAACGACTGAGAATTGTCCAAAAATGGTAACATTAGTTATTACCCATGTACCACATTAATGCAAAATGTAAACAATATGAGAACCTGTGTTTATAAATTAGAAGGTATATGAGAATTATCTGTACTGTCCTGTATTCGTTTTTTAAAAAATATTCTTTTAAAGAAATTTAAGTTTTACTATTTTATAGTTTTTGCCTTAGCAACTATATTATTTCCTCTAGATACAATTTTCCATTTATTATACTTTGCTTCAGCTAGAACAATATCCGTTAGTGTGTCTTATAGTGCATGTCTGCTGTTGACAATTTCTTCCATTTTTTATTCATCTGAAAATGTCTATTTCGTATTGATTGTGAAAAGACATTTTGTTGAAATAAAATTTACATGAAATATGAATATCATAAAATATATGAATCATATGAATTTTATATGATACATTTTATATGATTTTCCATTTACTTTTGGTTTTCATCATTTGCCTATGCTCGCTCTAGGTGCCGTTGTCTTTGTGTTGATTCTGCATGGTGTTCTTCTCTTATATATCAAGTTACTGTTTGCCATAAAATTGGTGACATTTTTGACTATTTTTCCTTCAGATACTTTTTTTTGCCCTAGTCACAATCTCCTCTTTTTCTGTGATTCCAGTTATATATACAGAGAAAATGTTTGCTGAGTCCAACATCTCAATTATCTTAAGTCCGTTCTTTCTCTGCTTTTTTTAAAAAAAAAGATTCTCATTTTTTTTTGTTTGTTTGTTTTTGGCCTACCTAGTAATAGTAATGTTGTTTACTGTATAGTAGATAATGCATTAAAGATAAATTATATTCTATTATTTTGAAGAATGATGGTTCCTTTTCATCAAGTAGTTATTCTATAGGATGATCACTCTGAATGTGTGTATTTTTAGTTTTGTTAACCTGAATCACTGGAAGCTCAACATATTTTTAAAAACTCTTTTATGCATTATATAATTTAAATTGCAAACTTGGTCTTTTCTGTGAATTTTGTCAAGGCTCATTTTAGGTATTGTGATGGTGGATCTAGAGTAGCTTTTACTTGGCAATATAGTTTTCATTTCTAATTGAAATATTCAAAGGTGTAAGATTTTATTGTGTTTTATTTGGATAGTGATGGTATGAACAATGTCTGTCTACTCTGGCTGCTACAACATTCCAAAGTCTCCTACTCTTAACCCCATCATAGTCATTTACTGATAAACTTCATGTAGTCTCACCCTGTGTGTGCATATCCAAACTTTGGCTGAGGACTCATGGGGAACTTCCACACAGATTATTTTTTGCTGTTGTGTTTTTTTTGTTTTGTTTTGTTTTTGTTTTTTTTTTTGAGTCGGAGTCTTGCTCTGTCGCCTAGGCTGGAGTGCAGTGGGGTGATCTTGGCTTACTGCAAGCTCCGCCTCGTGGGTTCATGCTGTTCTCCTGCCTCAGTCTCCTGAGTAGCTGGGACTACAGGCGCCCTCTACCACGCCTGGCTGCTTTTTTTTTTTTTGGTATTTTTTTAGTAGAGACGGGGTTTCACCATGTTAGCCAGGATGGCCTAAATCTCCTGACCTTGTGATCCGCCCACCTCAGCCTCCCAAAGTGCTGGGATTACAGGCGTGAGCCACTGTGCCCAGCCCACATAGATTTTTAAAACCCACCTCAATCTACATCAGTTGTCTGTAGTTTCCTCTCATGAAGATTTCTGTAGCCTCTGCAACTCAAACTCCTGTATTTGTCTCCTTAGTTTAGCAGACCACTATGTCCTGCTTGGGCTCCATTTGTCTGCGCTATTTTTGGGAAATTGTCTCTGTGGATAGACTAAGAAAAAGATGGGGCTTACTTATCTCTGTGTTTTTGTCCAATTTGTTATATTTGTTTATGGTAGGACAACTCCAGTATCAGGTACCGTTATAACTAGAAGTCAAAGCTTATGTCTTATATTATTATATTTGAATCGAGTGTAATTTGTTTTCAACTTTATTGTAAACCCCTACAGACAAACACTAGTTCTTATATTTTATTTGAAACTCCCAGAACCTTGGCATTCGGCGAGCTTATATTTGTTTCTTTATTCATTCATTAAGTTATTTTACAACTTTTTATTAAATACCTACCATGTGCCAAACATGGTCCTAGGTACCTATAGGGGAAAATTAACACAGGACTTCCACCTATATTAGCTCATAACCTAATTGAAGATGTGCTGTAGTTTGTGGAATAGGTATGTAAATTAGTTCTTAAAAAACATACAGTGTACAGCTATAAAATACAATAGAGGGAAAATAGAATAAATCATTTCTCCTGGATAGTCAGAGATAGCATTGTATTGTAGGTGATTAAAAATTCAGATTTAATTGAATTATCTAACATATGAATATAAATCGTTCTTTAGAGAATAAAGTGGCATCAAAATAAGTTTATGCAAAATTAGCAAAAGAATAATCTTATAACAACATTGCAGGGTGATACCATTAATAGTTACCCATTATGTTGGTGGAAGAAAGGATTCGTTTTATGTTTCCGAAGAAAATGAAGCATCAGTGAGTAACATCCTTTCAAATTTGCAGTTTTTTTCTGTAGTGCATAAATGATCTTGTTCTCATCGCTTTTGTTTTCTGCCATGTTGCAGTGTGTCATTATTAATTCTTTCTGCTATTCAGTTTCTTCGAAAGTGTAGTAAAGTATCAGTTAATATTTTATTATCTCAGAAGTGCTTTGTTTCTGTGATGAGATTTGCAATGCTTCTGTAGTTGACTTTGCATATAATTGGCACTGTCCTAGTCATTGGTACTCTGATTGATGCTATAGACGTTGAGGGGTTGAGGGTATATGGCAAAAGGGAATATAAAAGGGAATATGGGATAAAAATCATGAACCAACATACTTCTTTTTCAGGTTTCGTGATTATGTTAGAAACTGCTTTGTGTACAGTCAATCATCAACATTTAAGTGCCTATTATTTGGGAGATGTAAAAAAAAAATGTATCAAACATAACTTTGCCCTTCAAGGAGGGCTTACAAAGCTTTCATAATCAGTATTAGTTGACACAGCAAAACACCTGCAGGAAACAGCCCTGAATTTATTCATTAAATATATTGTACACATTCAGTGAGAAAAACATGATGGAAGATGCTGAGAGGCTAACAAAGAGGAGTAAGACAGAATATGTATCTGGAAGATGCTTACAGTCTGGCAGAGTAGACAGATATGCAAGTAAATTGTTACAACACAATGCATAATGAAATAGGTGCTAAAGCAACAAAGAAATTATTGAGTACTTATTATAGTCCATTCATTAGCTCACTTAATCCTCAATGCAGCCTATGTTTTAAGTACATTATTATTTCCATTTTATAGATGGGAAAACTAAGGTATAGAGGTATGTGAAGTAACTTGCTCAACATAACCAACTAGTAAGTGACAGAGCTAGTGTGTGATTTCAGGCAGCCTGGTTTCTACATTCTACAAATAAAGTTATAATGTGATGCATAAAAGGAAGCAGTTCATTCTTAGAGTATGATGCTGAAAGACTTGAAAATATTATAAGCCACATTATCTACGTGAGTTAATTGCTAGTGATAAGGTATAAGTTGTCTCCGACTGCACGGAGAATGCACAGATACAGAAAATATAACCATCTTCTGTTCTTAGAGCTAACACAAACTGTCATGCCACCGTGGAGTAGAAAGGAGCCCAGGACTCCTATATTTGCTACGTACCCACTACCTCCTTAAAAGAGCAAGGATTACTACCAACTATCACTGAAGACCACTCAAGTCCCCTAAGATTTATTTTCCAAAACCTTGTAATTATTTACTCAGTTCCTTAGATCCTTTTATCCAAGTTTTACCTCTAGAGCACACATATCTCTCCAGTCAGCAGAAATCTTTATTCCTCTTTATAAATTATTAAATTAACTTTATGGCTTAAAACTAAGTATCTCATAAATTTTGTTATGAATTAGTAATAAGTCTGTATAATGCTTTATAGTGTTCTTCTACATAAATTATCTTATTTAATTTCTGTAACAGTGTATGTTAGGGAAAGTTGATATTAACACCCCAATTTTAACCATGAGGAATTGAAGACAGGAAAGTTTGAATAACTTTCTTGAATTCATATGGCTGTGTGTTGGTGGGCTTGACTTCAAACTAATCCAGCCTACTCTTTTTTTCTCTCTCTCTTTCTCTCTTTTCTGCTACCCAGGGCCTGATGATACCTGGGTGTTGAGAAGAATTTGAGTTTCTGAAAGTGAAAATGTGGCTATCACAGCTCCAATGATGGTGAATTCACTAGGGCACAGCTGCTCCATGAGACCTGGCCTAAAGGAGGCATCCAGGCAGCCTCAGCCATTTGTTAGTATTGTCACAAGTGGCTTAGAACTTCACTGTGATAGATTAGAGATAGGAGTGTGTAAACTTTGTAGAAGCAGGGAACTTTGGTGGACTTTGAAGGAGGAATAGCATTCGAAGAGGTGGAGACAATAATGATGCCATTCTGGATACAGAAGCAGCATGAACAAAGGTACTAATGGAGAGATTATTAGAAAACACATTTGGGAAAAAGGGACTACTGGAGTATAAACCATATTGTGGGAATTAGTTGGAAATCAAGTTGGATAGATAAACATGATGAGAAGGATATTAGTTTAGAAGTATGGCATGGAAAATATGGAGAATGTCATACTCTTGAAATGGACTAGCATGCTTAATGGGCTGTTTGGGGATCATCAATCCATTTTTGTTTGGAAGAATGAGTAATGTTGAGGCAAGGAGATTAGAGCAAGGTCAGCTGGGAGCTCTATCCTGGATGGTGATGAGGTCTCCAGTTATGAGAATGATGTGGAAAATAAGAGAAAGAGGACATTTTAAATATGGAAATGTTTTGACACAATGACACACTGGATTCAGAGGATCAGGCATAGAGAAAATTTAAAAATAACTTCAATGGTTCTGGTTGAGATAAAAAGAATGTTGAAGCCACTAGCAGGAAAAACAGCTAAAAAAAGGGTCTAAAGTTTAGAAAAACATTTTTCTTGCTTGTTGAGTGTGATGTGATGTGGTCCACAAGGAGGATGTCCACCAGGAGAAATCTTATGGGCTGATTAGAAAGTGAAGTCAGAAGAATTTGATCTGGGAGATTTTGATAAGGGGTGGCATTGAATGTCATTGGATTGGGGATAAACACAGAGGCATTAATCAGAGAAATAAAGGCAAAGGGTCAATATTGGAGGCTTATGGAATTGTCTCACTTAGGTGCTGGATGATGTATGGAAGCCTAAAAGAGAGACCCAAGAAGGAGTGATCAGAGATGCAGAAAGAGAGCCAGGAGGGAGGCATGTCAGTGATGCCAGAAAAGAGAAAGGATCAGGAAGTTGACTATATCAATTGTTAAAAAAATAAAATATGATCGACAATAGGAACTTAGGAGAAACATATCATTGGGTATAATAATAATGTAAACAAAGGAATTTAGGCAAAATAATTCAGGTTGAAGAAATTAATCACAGTGTACCTACCACTCTTAGTAAATACGTGTATTATATATAAAGGTCTAAACTAACACTTTGTTTTCTTTTTTACTATTTTAAATATACAATGTTAGAAAGTCAGTGACCTACAAGGCAATTTGTAGAATTCATCCTGAAAGCTGCTGACATAAATATGTCCTTTAGAAATTTCACCCGTTTGGGTAAAATTAGTTGAGAAAAGTTAAAAATATTTACAGAAAGAGTGAAATTTAAAAATTAAGTAAGGTACAAATTCTGTGCAATGTTAAAAGTAATCCCAAATCAAAGTTGAAAAAAAAAGGCACACAGAGATAGCACTTGCAGACATGCTAAATAAGCTGTGTACGTTCAAGCACCTGGCGCTGAGAAAATTTTAGAAGCAGTATATTTAGTCACAGTTCTACTAGCTCATCATGCCTTTGCTATTTTCTAAATTCTGACTTTATTGTTAGAGAGATTTGCATGAAAAAGGATGCTTTTAAAAGTTTCAACTGTTTCTCCTGTTTATTCCTTCACCTGAAGTCATAATCATATTTCTATAGGAATAAATTATGATTTCACGGACAAAGGATTGTAGCTTTGGGGAGACAATTAGGTGTCAGAATATGAAGTTCTTAAAAGGAAAGTCTTGTTTATAATATCAAGTGTTTGTGACAAACATAATGAGTAGTGGTGAAAATGTGCCCCAAATTGTGACATGTCATGTGGGTGATTGTCTACATTCTGAAGGGATTTCTGGCACCTAAAATTTTTCGTTATGGTATGAATTTAAAATAATGGGGGCCGGGCATGGTGGCTCATGCCTGTAATCCCAGCACTTTGGGAGGCCAAGGAGGGCGGATCACCTGAGATCAGGAGTTCGAGACCAGCCTGGCCAACATGGTGAAACCCTGTCTCTACTAAAACTACAAAAAGTAGCCAAGTGTGGGGGTGTATGCCTGTAATCCTAGCTACTCAGGAGGCTGAGACAGGAGAATTGCTTGAACCTAGGAGGTGGAGGTTGCAGTGAGCCAAAGTCATGCCAGAGTACTCCAGACTGGGCAACAGAGCAAGACTCTATCTCTAAGTAAATAAATAAATAAATAAATAAATAAATAAATAGATAAAATAATAGAATAACTCTGCTCAGCCCTGTCAGAGGGAGTTCATGTGAGGAGATATTTCTTTTGTAGCTCAAATTACTCCTGTAATGTTATGTGGCTACTGCCATTATTGCTACAGAGACTTCATTTGGATTATAGAATGTAGGATAACAAATGTCAGCACATGAAATGTGTCCATATGGAACTAATCCCTGTGATGATCAGAACTGAGTAGTGTTCCAACTAGTTCAACCTAGAGTCAAAATTCAAGAATTCCATAAAACCACTGAGAAAACGATTATAAAATGTTTCCCAGGGAATTCACTTTTTCTACCCCCAAATCTTATATCCACTGGAGAATATACATTCTCTGTTAAGCAGTGAAAGGTGGTACAGATGGAACACTGCTTACCTTTCCAGTGCTTAGCTTAGTGCCTGGCACATGGAAGTCATTCCCTCACACTGGCCCCCTCTGTGTGTGTGTGTGTGTGTGTGTGTCTGTGTGTGTGTGTGTGTGTTGAATGAATAAATGAATGAATGAATGAAAAGGAGGATCAGTCAGAACTGCTTCTGGAAACAGACTACTTTTTGCTCTGTGCCTGCGGGAAAAAAACTCTGCCACACTTTTCCAGGCTAAGAAGAAAATTTAGAAGCTACTGCTTCTCTTATGGTTTGATAGCATAGATATTTTCCAACATGATTGTGTGTGTCTTCTGCACTACCAGTTTTTGTTAGATGGTTACCTGGAAAGGTGTTTCCTAGCTGGTATTGTTGAGTGCATCCTCTAGGAAGCACTGAATAACCTCTATTTAACCTCTTCTGGTATAAGAATATCTTCCCATAATAACCTTCCTACACACTGTGCTTACTCATCCTGACACAGAGATGGAGGCCAGAGTTACATTAAACATATGTAAAAGTTATATAAACATGCCTTATGAATTTTGGCTCTAAATTTGTGACGAGGAAATAAAACATGCTAGAGAAAAGACAGAATAATCTTTTTACTTTCATTATTGAAAATTACATGACAAAATCCTTGTCATATGAAGGGGCTATCAAAGGCTATTCAGCTAACGATGTAGGAAAATAGTATTTTAGATATGTGTTGGTTAGTAAATAAATAATAACATGTTAGTTTTCTGGATTTTACAGTTTTTTAACATTTGTAATTGATTTGAGATTTCTTGAATGATTCTAATTAAGCATTTGCTTTAATACCTAATTTTGTATTTATAATTTTGTATTATTTTTCTTAAAAAAGGGGTGCCCAAGTTGTGTAAGCTTCAGGCAGTACAAAATCTGTTTTCTGCCTCATATGTCCTGTTGCTTGCATTTCCCTAATGGAAAAAGCCTTATCAACATTTTTGTTGAGAAATTAGAAAATGTCTGAAGAGTCCTGGCATTACTCTATGTGTCCACCAGAGAGAGGCTAGAACCACTTTATGTAATACCCCTGGGGCAATCAGCTTATAGTCACCTCTTTCAAGATGACAGAAGAAGTCAACAAAAAAAAAAGTTCAATGCATGTTTCTGGGTTCTCTGCTTTCACAGATGTGGTTCAAAGAGTGCTGAATTTAGAGTCAAAATGTTTGAATTATGGTTCCTGACCTGCCTCTCATGAGCTGTGGGACCTTGAGGAGATCCTTTCCCCTCGCCTAACCTCAGTCGTCTCTGTCTCTCAAAGGTGGCTTTTATCTTGGCCTATTTCACAAAGACCTCATGATCAAATGAGATAATATATGCCAAAGGGCACTGCTGTGATTAAAGTGCGCTGGTTTGAGTTGTTGCTGATGTTTGTTATTTATTAGTAAGGAGAAAACATTCTGTGACTGAGTAGGAAAGCACCTCCTCTACCCCTCTTCAGTGTTCTTAGTAAGTATATGTATTAGTCCATTTTCATGCTGCTGATAAAGACATACCCGAGAGTAGGCAATTTACAAAAGAAAAAAGCTTAATGGACTCATAGTTCCATGTGGCTGGGGAAGTCTCACAATCATGGTGGAAGGTGAAAGGCACATCTCACATGGCAGCAGACAAGAAAAGAGAGCTTGTGCAGGGAAACCTCCCCTTATAAAACCATCAGATCTCGTGAGACTTGTTCACTATTATGAGAACAGCACGGGGTAGACCAGCCCCCATAATTCAGTCTCTGCCCACCAGGTCCCTCCCACAACACATGGGAATTCTGGGAGCTACAATTCAAGATGAGATTTGGGTGGGGACACAGCCAAACCATATCAGTATGGGTGCTGGAAGATGGCTGGGGGAGACAAGGAGTCAGATGACATGTAGGGGAAGTAAAAGGAGAAATGGGGGTGAGGGATAATGCTAGTTTCATAAATGACCCAGATAATGAAGCCAAAGAGAAAGGTCATTTGCTGCCTTCCTTGATTCCTTCAAGCCTGTTTGTGAATGTGATCTCAATTAGTCTATCAGCTGGCTACTGCCTACTTACAACCAGTTAGTTATTTTTGACACTTTTTCTTATAATAATCCATATATTTGATGGTTACTGTAT